>NC_090443.1:923235934-923538829 GCF_031143425.1 Pleurodeles waltl | reverse complement strand
AAGAGATGGGGTAGGGGTGGGGACCCTGCACACCATGCAAAACCTGGGGAGTATGTCCCCAAACAGAAGCCTTCATGCCCTGCTGCATTCAATGAGACCTGGAGAAACAAATGCGTTGCCCAGCAGTGAGGGAAGACCTAGAAACAAGCAGGCAGCCCATGGACGCGAAGGCAGCAAAGGAAATCTGACCACAAAGAGGGGACCATCCGCCACCATTCTACTCCCACAGGCGGACCAAGGAGGAGTTGTAGTCCATCCACGTTACAGGTACATTTACTGAGGACGATCCCACCAGGAAACAGCCACCATCTCCCCCTCGTGGAGGAGACACATCCCACTGGACAGGATGCAGAAGCTGTGGGGCAGTGGCGGCAAGGTTGGGAACTGAGTAGCCCCTTGTTAGCTCTCCTATTACTGGGGACTAAAAACCACGGGCCCTACCACCTGAATCTGAAGACTTCAACATATATGGACCCAGGAGACTTCCTTAGACAAGGTGAAGCTTGTACAAACAACAGTAAAAGGTGGGAAGAGGAGGTGAGGAGCAACAACTGTGTCACCCAGGTTAGGGTTTTTATGGCTGGGCCTGTTCCTCGGGGCAATAGGGACCACAATAGGTGTTTACAGTTTGCAAAGGCACTTGAGTGGCCATTTTAGATTGGTCTCTAAGTGAAGTCCATATTGTAGAGACACAACAAACAGAGGGAACCTTGTGGTGAGATACTTCATAAGTGCCCCCTCTTTTTTGGATTGACAGGATACCCACCTGTCAGAGTCACCAGATCCTCGGGGTCTGCGCACGTTCCCAACACGTCCACCACTGAACAGCTCCAAGACTCTGATAGATAAATCACAGAGTCTTAGAGAGTTCAAGAGGGGAAGAGGGGATTAGGAAGGGAAACAGCTGGGAAGGAGACCTGTAGTAAGAAAAAGGTTAGAACACACAATATGAAAATTATATCTCCTGAAATCAATACTAGATTATGATTCTAAGCATAGTCATTCTGAAAACATGAACAATCTAAGAATTAAGTTTAAAATGACTAAGTTTCAAGATGGCCGGATACCTGTAAGGGAATCAAGATGGATTAAATGAAAACTTTCTTATTCAAGTACTTTCCTTTACATGAGAATCAGAAAAACGTTCTAACTAAATTTTAAACCAGTCATATCAATCCTTTTTTGAGAATGCATACTAGGACCATACAATATTGCATCTAGACACTGTGATCGTCTGTGTACTCTTAAAATGTTTCAACACAAATTGCGCATATTGTAGATTTATATATATATATATATATATATATATATATATATATATATATATATATATATTGTAAACACCATAAAGGATTGTGCACCATGAATAACACAATATGGATTCAGGAAAAACAAATCACATAACTTGTCAACTCAAATATTACATGATAAATATCTTAGAATAGTGGCATACAATAAACAACATGAATTAAACTCGAGGAGAGAATTGTGCGTCTTGCCGATTCGTAAACCACGATGTAAATGCCAAGAAATAACAGCTCACAATGAATAACAAGATCAAAGTACAAGGAAACTAATCGCGCGTCTTTTGCCGATTCTTAAGCCAATATGTAAATGTCAAGAAATGGTAGCGTGAAATGAACAACAAAGTTAAAACACCATAAAGCGAATCGCGCGTCTTGCCGATTCTTAAGCCACCATGTAAATGTCAAGAAATGGTAGTGTGCAATGAACAACAAAGTTAAAACACCATAAAACGAAATGCGTGTCTTGCCGATTCATAAGCCACCATGTAAATGTCAAGAAATGGTAGCGCGCAATAATTAACAAGATTAAATTATCATGAAATGAATCGCGCGTCTTGCCGATTCGAAAGTCATCCTGCAAATGTCACAAACACTCAGGCACATATTTAACACGCGCAAAGTACTCTGTCAAATCATAAAAGAGTTAGGCCCAAGAACATGAGAGTTCTCGATAACAGCGTCGGGAGGCCAGCCCAACCACCGTCTTACCGCCCAGAACAAGGATCTCCAAATGAAGAATGAAAGTCAGATGTCTGGAAGATCAAATAGGCCACCGGGACTGGAGCTCAGGAAGTAGCTGCTGCTCTGCACCGGGACCTCTGAATAGTGAGCACTTGGAGCTGGGCTGGCTCCTTTTTATAGAGTCTTGGCCCAGCCCACAACTACACCCAGGCATGTTGCAGGGAAAGTCTCTAGAAGGCCCTGGAAAAGGACCACACCCTAACACACTCTGAAAGCCTGCAGCAATACATTGCAAATGAAGAGCATTTGTAAGCACATTAAAAATAAGTCTTCAGGATTGAACTCTGCAATGCAAAAGGTTAAACAACAACATAGCAGCACAATGCATTAATTACGTTGTTTTGAGAGTGGTGGGTTTTTGCATTCTAGTCGCCAATAGAGCGCGCACTGCCCTGGTGTTGACACCACCATACTTCTGACTGTGGGCATGCTATAACTTTAACACTTGCCCTGGCAAAGATACAGTCTGCATTACCTTGGAGGTGCAGGATTTTGTTCGCCTGGTTCTCTACTGGAGAGGAAATGGAAGAATGGTTCAGTTTGGTTCACTCACTTAGCGCCTCAGTCTTCCATCTGTCACAAGGACAAAAATCCATAAGCTCTATACAATTAACATTTTCTGAAGCGGTATCTGGCAAGGCTGAAAAGTACTGTGACGAAGGAACTTAGAGGGGCTAATGCCGCAACTTCAGAATTGACGTCAGCAGTGACAGAGTCTGCTCTAGCTACATTACGAAAAACTAGTGGAGATCAAGGTGTTCCTTGGCACAGTCCGATCAGCAGTCTAGACTACTACTCAAAAGTCCAGTCCTTGCAAGGGGACATTAACAATTTTCACACTATGTTATCTAGATTTGAACGGAGACTGGCAGATATGAAATCTATATTGGACACCACACCGGACTGGGACCCTCAAATATCGGAGCTTTATTGGAGAACCATGGATCTGGAATACAGGAGCTGCTGGAAGAATGTCTGAAAAGCTGGGATTCCAGAAGGGGCTGAAAAGGACAACGTGATGGGGTTTCTCAGACAGCAGCTCCCAACACTCCTTACTGTAACCTTTGATCCCACTCTGGAATTTCAGAAGGCTCATAGGGTCAGGTCATGCCAAGCCCCCTCTTCAGATCGCCTGAGACAAATATAATCCTGGATGGCCTAACACAGGAATTTGATGACCTGGAGAAGCTGGAATGGCTACTTGATACTTTGGAGGGCAAAGTGGAAGCCAGGATGGACATATCAACTTTGGAATCACCCCCTACTGGCCCCAGGGAGGATAGAGTGGATACGAACAGAGGAACTTCAGAGAAATGCTGATGCCTGGAGTAGGTGACACAGAAATGGGGCAAAGAGCCTAGCATAATGAGACAAGACCCCCAATATGGCAAAGATAAATCCCAATCTCCTCTCAAACCACGATGTGAGACTCTTTATGGAACTGGAAGGGCTCCCTTGGCCTGTGTGCTTGACTGCCTTGTTTCTGAACTCCTTTCCCACTCATTCAGTGACTATTCTTGTCAAAAAAAGGTAAATGAGGGGTAGGGGGATTTGGCTGCCTCTTGCACATGGAGGCATAATTGGTCTTTGAGTTGTGATTACTCCCTGATGCTGATAAGGGACCTGGAGGTTTGGGGGGGAGCCTATGCGGTATTGAACTGACCTACTGGGAAATATTTGAATGATAAAATGTTTGTTCAGACTTAAGGCATTTCCTTTATACTGCCTCCATATGCTCAGCATTGGAAAGATCACCACAGGGGAGAGCAAAAAGGGGGATGGTAGGGAGGTTCAAACCACTGTTGTTATTACATGCCATTCAGGAGAAGGGGGTGAATGAAGTCCCAGGGTCTCGGGGGCTCTCCTGGGGCCATGCTATCTAATTATTTTTTCTTCTGTGATCACAGTTCATTGTTTGTGTGTTAGTAAATGAAATGACTGTGGCCTGGTGTGCCTTTGGTAAGGCTGGCGCCAATGTTCCCAATGCTGAACTATGCTTGTTGAGGGGGGTTTGCAGCCAGTTGCTAGACCCCTCACTCGTTCTTCTTTGTTGTGGGATTTGACATCCTCGGATAGGGATGCTTTAACTCACCCCAGGTCAGGAGCATCAGAGGAAGCACCACTCTCTCAGAGCCTTTTGTAGATATTTTCTTTAAACCTAAAATGCCACTCTCACCTATACTCACCACTCTCCATAGTGAACACCTTCTACAGGCCCTACATGCCATAACAAGGGCACCACAGTGATGTCGGGCCCCACAAAACCACTCACATTGTTATCCCTCAACGTAAACAGTCTCATGCACTTCATAAAAGGGAAAAATGTACTTTCCTTCTTAGGTCATAGTAGAAAAGCCATATCAATGATTCAAGAAGCTCACTTGCCTCTGCATGAATATGAAAAATTGAGGAGGGACTGGGTGGGCGAGTATTTTATGCATGTGCTGGTGTCCTACCATCCCAATCGTAGTCCACATTACTGAGTCAGAAAACCAAAGCAGTGGCAATATTCATTCATAAACTCCTCTCACATAGACTGCATAACAAATGGACAGATGAAGAGAGGAGATATGTCTTTGTCAAGCTTCAGCTTCAAGATGCATACCTGACAGTGGGCTCAGTGTACGTCCAGGTTGGTGACAAATCCGCTGTCTTTTCTAGGCTAGACAATACGAGATTGGTGATTGGCAGTGATTGGAATGCAGTGATGGACTTAGTCCTGGATAGGTTTGGCTGCCATGATGCTACGCACTGTAGAGACAGAGAAAGTCTACAAGATCTGATTGAAGATATCACTCTGTTTGTCCCATGGCGATTGAAGTATCCAAGGGACTGAAAGTATAGCTTCACCTCATGCATCCACAGGAGGTGCACCAACCTGTACTGCTTCTTCACCACAATGGTTACTCTATCCTAAGTGGAGAGGGCATGGATCACTCCCTGGGACATATCTGAACGTGATATGGTGGCACTCTGGATCGAGCTCGAAACTGTATCTTTCCCTCTGGGGATGTGGCATCTGAACAAGGCCAGATACACGGAGTTGACAGACAAATATCGACCAGAGTTGTTAGTTCAGCACTTCTTGGACGAGAATGAAGGGTCGGAGGTATCACCCTCAACATTGTGGAAGGGAGGGAAAGTAAGTATCAGGGAATAACTGATGTGTGTCTCAGCAGTAGTCAAAAGGTGAGCAGATCAGGTTAAACCTAACATGGAATGGGAGTTGAGTACCCTAATATGCTGAGCTAAATATGACCTAATGAGTTCTTATAACACTCAGGGCCTGATTCTAACTTTGGAGGACGGTGTTAAACCGTCCCAAAAGTGGCGGATATACCACCTACCGTATTACGAGTCCATTATATCCTATGGAACTCGTAATACGGTAGGTGGTATATCCGCCACTTTTGGGACGGTTTAACACCGTCCTCCAAAGTTAGAATCAGGCCCTCAGACTGAAAAGGCTCACTTGAAAGCTGATCACACAATCCCTGCAAGCCACAGCCAAAACACAGACCTCGCGTGCACACTCTACACTTTCCAGGTGCACAGGGCCTCTGCTGGAGCACACATCAAGAGAAAGATTTCCTGAGTTTTTTAGATTATTAGTGCTAGAGGAAGTTTTCTCTTGGTGCTCTCTGATATAGGAGCAGTACACCTGCTCTTCTATAACTGTTCTGATGGGGGCTTCTGGAAGGGGAAAGTATGACTTTGTGGCAGGTGGCTTTTACCAATGCCATCTGCCCCACTGCTGGTCTGAACTGCATTCTTATGCAGATGCACTCAAGCCCTTTACAAGACCTTTCAAACCCCGATTCCTTTTATGTGGCTCCTGGCTTTGGAGCTGGAGAACCAAGGGCCTGATTTAAGGAAAGTGGCACTGCACCCCGTGCAGCGCCACATTCCTTGCACCCCCTAGCCACCATGTGTGCACCATATCTAAGATAAGATGCACCAATGGCGGTAGTTAGGGAACTAGCATCTAAATTGTTCGGAGTTTGTAGGATTAGCATAAAAAATGTTGATGCTAATCCTATGAAGACCATTGAGGCCCATTGTAAACATTGGTGTGCCTCCTTTTAACGCCTGCTCGTTAAAAATGCTGAATAAAATGATGCAAAGAAATCTCTTAGGTTTCTTTGCATCATTTCTTAGGCCCGCTGATGGGTGAACGTCCCCTTTGCATACATTATGCCTGCCGCAGGCATAATGTAGCATAAAGGGTTACAAAGTGGTGCAATGCATGCATTGCGCCACTTTGTAAATTTGGTGTGGAGATTTTGACCTCGTTGGGCCACATGAGCGTAAAAACAAATTATGCTAATGTGGCAGAAGGAGACAATGGGGCTCTTAAATCTGCCCCTTAATCTCCCCATGCTTTAAAAAACAAAATTAATGGACCTTTGTGTAATACGACTGGTGCTCATGTAAAGTATTCAAATTCCTTGTGCTAAATAAAAACAGCAGAAAAATGCTCAGAGAAGTAAAAACAAAGCATTACCCATAAAAAGAAAGGCACAAAGATTCACATTTAGTGATTATTTGTACAAAGTAAAACCATAAAACATGGGGAAATTGTAGTTTACCTACTTAAATTGAGCAAATTTAGCCAAATATTTTACTTTACCAACTTTTCTTCTTTATTACATATGAAAGCACTTTCAAATATGTGAGTTCAGAATATCAGTTATACAATAACCTACTGAGGTTTTAAAAAATATATACTTATCTAATGTTGCTCTATAATAATGGGGACCACCTACAGGGTTTACATGACTACTGTCTTGCCTTTTAGTTCACTAATTTTTCAAGTTTAAAAAACATCATTTTTATTTATGTACTTCTCTGTGCATTGCTGTAATGTGACATATTCATGTCAACACTTCCATACGTTAAAGGTGATTGTTGCATGATTTACAAAGCAAACATTTTCAAGGCTAGGCTCGTGCATGAGCTTTAGGAGCCAAGCCAGACCCTTGGCACAGGTCTGATTTGACTCTCCCTGCTAATATGTTGGCTTTCCCACCTTCACCTTAAATAGTGTGATAGAGAGAGGGTCTGTGTAGCCTGACGTTAGAGTTTCTGATGTTGAAATTTACAAATATGAGTTATCATCTTATTATTTGAATATACTGTTAGACTATTCCCTGCTAAGAACATTAGGACACACTAGGTTTGTGTTGGGAAAGAGAACTTCATTACTGCTGGTCTACAAACTGAACTGTGTGTGTCCTTAACTGATATGCAGGCTGATTTGATTTTGGCTTAGAAAACTGTAGGAGTATGAATTCCCAGGGACCAAATTACTTTGTAAAGCTGCTTCTCCATTATATTATTATTATTTATTTTAAAACCTCGTTTTAATTTTAAAAGCTGGTTGGATTTTTGTACCATGTTGAAAAAGTATGTCTGGTTGGTTTCATTTTTAAACAGTTGTAATCTGTAAAGCTGTTGAAGTTTGTTTCTCCACATGCAAATGGTGTAGCACACCCCTGACGATGCTCACCTCTTGCACAAGTCAAAATTGTATCTACCAAAGAGTGCAATTGTTTGTGTCAGTTGTGTGTAATTTGTCCAGTGTTGTTTTGCAGACTGCTGATCAGATGTAACTTACAGAAGTTCTTTGCAGGAGGGGTGGTAACGCAGAAAGTCTTTGCCTCTCCAGTTGTAGTGCATAGGTACTACACCTGTACAGACCCGGTACCACAACTGTACAGACCCTTGTAACTGATTTCACTTCTAGGAGTTGAAATGAAATCCTGCACACCAAACCACATCTCTTTGTTCTCTACATGTATTGCTTGTTTCCCTACATGAACCCTGTGCTAGATTGGGACTTCTAATACCTTTCTTAGACTGCCTTCGAGAAACATCCTTAGTCCAAAGCAATCTTTCTCACAGTAGGAAGCACTGTGGCTGTTTGTAAGCTGGAGCAGCAGTCGGGGGAGACAATGGACATACTTGGCTTAAAAAAGCCCTCACTTTGAAAAGGAAACGATAGCCATTCTCTTCTACTTGCTATTGCCAAATGGAAGTGCTCATGTAGACAAAGCTGCATCTCCTTGTTAAATTAATAGTGTCATTTAATTTTTAAAGGTAACCTGGCCTCTCCCTCCTCACTTCAGTGTTTTGGTTTCCTCCCTCCAGCTGCAGGAATGCAGGCAATTCCCTTCCGTTATCGAAAAAGCTAAACTCACCTCCATCCTATGCCATGCTAAACCAGACACATCCAAATGATTTTCTTTCATACTTAGGCAAAACATTTGTGAAGCAAATTTTAAGGCTAAACATCAGAAGACATGGCTCCCACGTTTGCAGAATCTCCTTTCGATGTTTGCATTATTTACCCTGCATGTTCTCTCATGTTGATTTAATCACGAGGGAGTTGCATCAGTCTAACATAACCTAAAGTGCTCAATAGTTCCCAATATATGCCTTCAGCCATTACTTTGTGCTTCAAACCCCTCAGCTGTCCATGCTGAAGCAGTGGTCTAGCAATAGCCTGTGAGTGCACCTACTGTGTACCTTATTGCTAGGGCCTTTCAAACGTGCCTAGTACAGAACTATGTCACATGCAAATAATTATGTTTCTTTTTACAGTTTGTATCCTCGGAGTTCATGGTAGGTCAAACAGCTATTTTACCCTCCCTGAAAATTTTAACCGTGACTTAGAGTTTCCAATCGTCACGTCTCATTTTTTTGAATGAACCCGTCACGTCTCATTTGTTTTAATGAACCTGTCCTTGTTGCCCATTGTCTGCATCCTTCTCCTCTGAGTCATTTTCATGTTTGCCTTAATCTCTGTTTGTCGAAGTAAAGCCTGACTGCTCTTTTCCACACTACCAGGACTGAACGAACGATTTACTAGTGTGAATCCAAGGATCATCTTTGGGGTACTGTGAGAGTATTACACTGGGAGGGCTAACTCCCACATCACACATTACTCCACTTTACTACACCGACAATCACCTGAATCAGCACCCAGATCAAGCTGGAGCAAACCCTTGATACCCAAATGGTGTCCATTGGTGTGACCTCAGAGAGGCTGAATTAAAGTTTTTGGGCTCTTGGTGACTGAAGACAGCCATGTTGAACCTGACACCTTATAACTCACACAGCTCGCCAGTGTAAAGTTCTGTCAACCAGACTATTCGAGCTGCACATCAACTGCTTGCAGGGAGGGCCACTGTGAAGCTCTAGCCCACCTGCTCACAAAGACAAGAGGATCTTCACGCTACCCAGGATCTTCTCCCATGCCATGCGTCCTCTTTGTGCTGCATTAATGACTGTCTGTAACACTTCTCTGTTCCTTGCAGCCCCCTTCACCACGAACAGGACTCTGTGCTAGACTGAGAAGGTAAATTTAGAGCCGGACTAATGTGGTGCCTGTATCTGACCTGCGCTCTATCGTGGTCAGCCTGAACTTGTGACTTTCTCCTGGTCTCGCATGACCAGATAGCTGTTAGGTGTTTTCTAGTCTTTTTGGTGTTATTTTCACTTAAATAATTAAAATTGTATATCTCCTGTTTCACTGATTGGATTTTTGTTATTTTGGTCTTGATTCATTTATTACATTTTGCTCTATGTTTCTAAATTGTGTAGGATCTTTCTTGTGTTGTGTTTTCACTTTACTACCGTTTGAAGAGCTGCATAAATACTTTAAACATTGCCTCTAAGCTAAACCTGATTGCTCTGTGCAAGCTATGAGAGGACAGAGGACAGGTCAATTTGGGGTTTACTTATGACTCACCTATATGAGGATTGTGATTACTGCTTGAGCAGGAATATCCCACCTTTAACCACTAACCCAATTTCTCACGACTTGTGTGTGTGCAGTGTCATACAGTGATTTTGTGTTACACTAAATATCCCAGATAAATAATGTGAAGCCAATTTGAATTTTAAATTCTTCTTGATTGGCCTCTTTGCTTTTTCATAAATTCATCTTCATTCTAGCTGATTGTGCCTGTGGCTTCATCTGCAAAAATAAAATTTGAGCTCCTCAACCTGGAGAGCTATGCAGCAACTGAGCTCAAGGAATTTTGCAAGGAGAGAGGGCTGCCCACCAAAGGGAGCACCACGAATTCAGGGCTTCAAAAGGTTCTGAGGGCCTGGGTGGAGGCCCACCAGTTGCCAGTCGAAATAGATTACCAGGATGGAAAGGATGATGTGGAAGAGCTAGAGCAGGGCCTCAATATTAGCCCTGGGATGCAGCTTTCAGCGGAAGGGGATGCCTTTACCCCCGAGTTGGAGCACCCTGTCAAAGCAGAGAGCAGTGTGTCTTCTCAATGCCTGTCTCCAGAGGAGCTGAAAGATATGAACAATAGCCTGGGGAGGTGGTGATCCTCAGGACCCAGGAGTCTGAAACTGACCCCCTATATTTTTTTTAAATTAGCCGCCAGGGAGGTGTCGGTCCATGGGGCTGTGGGGGGCCCTGTGACCCCTGCATTCAATTTTAATTTGTGCCCCAGGGAGGTGGTAGTCCCAGGGCTGTGGGGGGCAGGCAGCCCCCCCACATACATTTTCTAAAAAGCCCCAAGGAGGTCACTGTATCCGGGGCTATGGGGGGGCTGCGTGGCCCACCCACATCCATTTTCTAAAAAGCCCTGGGGAGGAGGCAATCCCTGGGGCTGCGGGTGGTCACCCCATTCAAAAGTTGATTGCCCCATGGACCTTTAACACCCAGGGGATGTTTACAAAACAACCACACTTGTTTTTTCTTTTTAATTTTCAGCAGATCTGGGGATCTGCACTGAAAAGTTTAAAAAAATGCCTTTTAAGCCCTGGCGCCCCCCTCTGGGACCCCAGCACCAGAGCTAAAGGGTCAGGTGCCCCTTTCGTTTTTTTCATCAGTTTTTTCAGGGATTCAGCTTCTGCAGAGTCCCAATATGGCTGTCAACACTTGAAAAACAGGTATATTTAACAAATATATTTGACGGATCAAAGGGAGGGACTTATATTTAGATTCAGATTTTACGTGTACAAAACCATAGAAATTCAGCAACTATACTTAGAGTTCCTTCAAGTAACTATAACTTGCGCCCTTGCCATGCACAGTTTTCTTATCAATAATTTTTATTGCAAATGGTACAGTGATAATATCAATAATGCCATATAAGATCTCATCAATCATATAATATGTGGAGTAATTAGCTGTGCATGGCGAAGGCAGGAGTTATTGTTACCTTAGGGCGCGAGCTATAGTTACTTGAAGGAACTCAAACTATAACTGCTAAATTTCTGTGGTTTTGTAAAAGTAAATTCAGAACTTAATTATAACTTCCCTGTAATCTTTGTTTTTTTCAGTGAGTTCTATGGTTAACAGAAAATAATTGTAATTAATATACGTCATTCCAACCCCCACCGTAGATGGCCTTTGGCCGTGCATGGTGCAGGTTGGTCACAAGGCCTGGCCTCCAGCCAGGCCTTGTAGTCAAGCCCTTATAACAACCCAACACGCCATGCAGGGTCTTTGGCTGTGCACAGCACAGGTTGGCCACAGGGCCTGTCTCTGTTGGTCGATTTGAGTGGATGTTTGAGTGGGTGCATGAGTCTTTGAAAGCATGTATGAGTAAATGTATGAGTGTATGAATAAGTCTGTGATGTTCCTTTCAAATGTTTTCATATTCGTGAATATTTCACAAATAATCCATGAAAATTTGTGACTTTTCTCAAATACTGTATGTGGAAATGCAAAATTATTTGAAACCCATGATTTGCCCCTAAAAACACCTATATAACACCCGTGGGGCCATGGTACCTGCACCCTGACCCCTTATGCCATTTTCAATTACGATTTTCACCCTTGGGGCACGTTTCCTGTGAAATAAAATGGCGACCACAACTTTCTAGTCAGGTTGCAATCAGCCAATTAAAGCGCTTCCGTTTGCATGTGCAGTTGTGAAATATTTGTGAAAAGTAGCACATTTCACCAATTATTCCCAAAGATGCAGCGCCGGAGATGTACAAATTTGGATTTCCCTACATTTCTCAAAAACTACTTAATGGATTTACACCAAATAAGCAAAAGATCAATCTGCGTACCAAAAGATAGCTTTCTACCAAATTTGGTGTAATTCCGTGCAGTGGCTCAGGCTGTAGGCATGTTTAAAGGCCCTATGGGAATTAACATGGGAAAGCCAACTTTCTTGACTCCCCCTTTTTCTCAGCCCCCACTTGACGGATCACCCTGAAACTTTCCATGTGCAACAAGATTCACTGATGACAAAGATATAGGCAAGTCAAAAAATGCTTTTTCTATGGAAACATGGTCCTGACCATATCTACCTAGGGGCGACCACCACTAGATTATATATATATATATATATACATATATATATACCTCCAACCTCATGCTGCACACGGTCGAGGGCCGTGCACAGCTAGGGTTTGGGTTCATGCAGGAGGATTGGCCATCGGGCCTGGCCATATGCACTGGTTATATTTACTCGTGTGTGTGCTATAAAAACCTAGAAATTTACTGAAAAAAACAAATGTTACAAGGACTTTATAGTTAGGCTCTGAATTTACTCGCACAAAACCCTAGCAATTCAGCAGTTATTGTTAGAGTTATTTCGAGTGATTTTAGCTTGCGGCCTAACGTAACTAAAACTCACGCCCCTCCATGGACAGTTTTTCTTCAATAAGTTGACTGCTAATGTTTCATTGATATTTTTATTGAGGTTATAAAAGTTGTCATGAGTGCTGTAATGTCTGAGGTAATGAAATCTTGGCCCCGGGGGATGGGGTCCCTGGGACTTAGATCTTCCAGGGGAGGGACCCGTATTCCCCCCTCCCCTATAATATAAAATCCTTTGCCAAGGTGAATGCATCATTGATCTGTTGGAGTGCAATTTGTATGTGACTGTGACAAACGAGTTCTTCCTTGTCCTCTCCTGGTGTGAGCAGAGTCCATGGTTCTCCCTTTAAAATGCTACGAGTATGTAAGTGTGCAAATTATCTGGAAGCTGCGCCTGCTTGGCCTCGCACTGCCCACATTAGTAGTATGCAAAGGTCTTCACGCATTTTGCTAGGATGATGATAGCTTGCCAAAGGGCCCCCCAGTGCGTTTCCCTCTGATTTTGGTGGTGCACTCTTGATACCGAGGAGTATGAGGACATCACCACAAAAAACAAAGAAGCAATTATGTCATATGAATAACAGGAAGCACCCTAGTCTGTAGTCTTGTTGGGAGAAAGATGCATGAGGAACAATCACATTGCCAAACACACACAAAATCACTGCTGACATTTCCTTGTGCTCCATTACACAGCTGCAGTATAGAATACATACTGGACATTTACCCAAGGAGGCAGTAAGAACTCCACTTGAGTAGATATTTTATGAAAAGCTGTGGACTCTTGTTGGATAAAAGGACAGGTGAGGTTCATTTGTGGCAGAGTCACTAACATGACTACTGACACACCAACACAGACATTCATACACACACTCACGGATGCACTCAGACACTCACTCAAACACTCACAGACCCACTCAGAGACTCATGCACCCACTCACAGACCCACCCCGAGACTCATGCACCCACTCACAGACCCACTTACACACTTACCCAGCCCTTTATAGACCTTCTCAGACATTCATGCACCCACTCACACACCCTCTCAGACAGTCATGCATCCACTCACAGACTCACTCAGGCTCACACACCAACTCACAGACCAACTCAGACTCATGCACTCACTCACAGACCCATTCAGAAACACATTCACTCGCTCACAGACACACTCAGAGACTCATGTACCCACTCACAGACCTACTCAGAGACTCATGCACCCACTCACGGATCCACTTAGACACGCACTCACTCAGAGACCCACTCAGAGACTCACACACCTACTCACAGACCCACTCAGAGTCTCATGCGCCCACTCAGACCCACTCAGACACTCACATACCCACTCACAGACACACTCAGAGAATCACACAGTCACTCACAAACCCACTTAGACACTTATGCACTCACTCACAGACCCATTCAGACAATCACGTACCCACTCACAGAGACACTGTCACACCCACTCTCGCACCAGGAGACTCCCTCTCACATCTACATTCACACCAAGACACTCTCACACCCACATTGACCCTCTCACACCCACTCTCATACCCAGACACTGGCACAACCACTCTCACACCCAGAGACCCAGACGTGTGGGTAGGGAAAGAGATGAAAGTAGTTACCTTAGGGCACATGTTATAGGTACTTGAGCTAACCATAACTATAACTGCTGAATTGCTATGGTTTTGTGTGAGTAAATTCAGAACCTAACTATAACATCCTTGTAAACTTTGTTTTTTTCAGTAAATTTTTGCTGTTGTTTTTTAGCACACACATGTAAATATAACAAGTGCCTATGGCCAGGCCCGACAGCCAATCCTCCTGCATGCACTCAAACCCTAGCTGTTCATGGCCTTTGGCCATGCGCAGCATGAGGCTGGATGCAGTGGGTGGTTTTTAAAAAACAAATGTCGCTGGATCCACAGATCCACCACTTGGACCCTTAGATTAGTGAATTGGATGAAAAACAATTGGGCAATTGTTTCTGCCCACGAGGGGTCCTGACCCCTCTATATCTCCAATGGGGTCAGGACACCAGCATCTTGACCTTTTATGTGTTTTTGCACTCTTCTTTTCCAACCATCCAGCTGATGCAACAAGCAAAATGGTGGCCACAACTTTTCTTTCAGGTTGCAGCCAACCAATCAGCGCATTGCTTTTCCTCTGGATCTGTGGACCTGGATCCGCAGAGGATCCGTGTCCCCATACATTTTTATTTTTTAAACTTTAATCTCTCAGAAACTACTGAACAGATTTACACCAAATCACAAAAAGCATGCTTTTTGGACCAAGAGCTAGCTTTCTGTCAAATTTGGCATAATTTCATCAAGTGGATTGAGCTGCAGTTATGTTAAAAGCCCTATGGGAAAATGCATAGGGAAATTGCGTATTGGGACCTCCTTTTTCCTCTGCCCTCACTTGAGAGATCACTCAAAACTTTTAACACAGCAGCTGAACCAACTGGAGTATACGTTTTGAAACTTTCATGAAGATTCGTCAAGCGGCGCCAAAGTTATTGGCAAAGCAAAAAATGCTCTTCCTATGGAAACTAGATCCTAACTATAACTGCCTACTGGTGACCGCTAGTAGGATACAGTGCTGTTTGGAAAGTTCAGCGCAGCTCCTGTGTAACGTCATGACAGAGACGCACACCTTACCACAAAAATATACATCCACTGACTCACTCACACACTAATGCATGCAATCACAGACCCACTCAGAAACTCATGCCCCCACTCACAGGCCCATTCAGACTCACACCCACTCACAGGTCCACATAGACACTCATACACCCACTCACTGACCCATTCAGTGACTCACACACCCACTCACAGAGTCACTTGGACTCTCACACACCCATTAACAGGCCCACTCAGACTCTTATACACCCACTCACACACCCACTCTGATAATCACATACCCACTCATGGACAAACACACTCATACACTCACTCTCACACCCACTCAGACAGTTACACACCCACTCATAGACCCACTCAGAGACTCACACACCTATGCACAGACCCATTTAATGACTCATGCATCCACTCACAGACCCACACATTGATCCATGCACCCACTCACAGATTCACTCAAACACTCACACGCCTAGTCACAGACCCACTCAGACACTCACTTACATACTGAGAGACCCACTCAGACACTCACACACCCACTCACAGACCCACTCAGACACTCTTGCACCTACTCACAGACCCACTCAGACACTCACACACCCACTCATGGATCCACAGACACTCATGCACTCACTTAAAGACCCATTCAGATAAACATGCACCCACTCAGACACAAACTCAGCTTCTCATGCGCCCATTGACAGACTGACACAGACACTTATACACTTACTCACACACCCACACACAACTCACAGACCCACTCAGACACTCACACACCCACTCACAGACCCACTCAGTCACTCACACACCCACTCACTGATTCATGCACCCACTCACAGACCCACTCAGTGACTTATGGACTCACTCACAAACTCTTTTTTTTTTATTGAATTTTTTTCAGGTTCCACCAAGATCACAAAAAACATTCCAATTCCATACTTTATCTTAAGTAACTTTCCAAATGATTTCCACAAAGATAGCTCAAAATGAATAGAATCAGGCTAAGTAACCACAAAAATTCATTTAGTGATTTATCCTAAAACAGATTATCCATGATTGTCTAGAAAATATTCACCCCAAATCAGAGAAAACGTCCTACCACCGCCCACTCTCCTAGCATACCTCAATTCTTGATTTCTAACTTGGACAATTTTACTCAGCCATTCTTGAGGGGAGGGAGTTAGATCAGATCGCCAGTTTCTTAACAGGAGAGATCTGGCAATCACAGTGGCAATGAAGACGAGTTTTTCCCACCTGGGTGGGAGCCTTGCCTCGGGGTCGAAGCCCAAACACATCAACCAAATACTGGGAGTTATAATGACCTGAGCAGTAGTTGTTAGTATCTTGAATACTTCCTCCCAGTTTTCCTGTATAAGTCGGCATGTCCCAATCACATGTATCCAACCAGCCATCCCTACTGCCTTACAGTGAAAACAGAGATCAGGACATCTAGGCACCACGCGGGATAAGGCTTGCTGGGTTCGATATAATAGCCATTTACTAAAAAATATAATCCAATGCCAATTCGCACCTCCAAGTACTGTAAAGTTTAAATGATTGATCCTCTCCCAGCACTCCCTTGACAGGTCGAGACCCACCTAGCGGGCCCATTTTCTCGCTGCCTTTGCCCCGAGATCGTCCTTATCCTGCTCTAGGAGTAACCTTCTCCATGCACCCGCACGCCTTATCCCAGGAGGGTCGACCAATTTGCCAACTAACGTCTGTGTAGTAATAATTAAATCTATATCCAGATCCCTTAAACTATGAAGCATAGTACCATAGAATCCCAAAGAGAGAAAAACATTTTGGAAGACCATCTGGATGTTTAAGAGAGTTTCCCAGTTGTCATTGATGCGAAAATCCCCAATTTTACTAAATCCTGCATGGTCCTATCTTCTTACTAATTCTGAATTGAGCTGAGTGCCGGAGCGTAGCGTAAACTGTGTGAGAGGAGTAAGAAAATGCAAATATGGGATTGAATATCTTCTAAAAACATCTGATTTTCTTTTAAAGAGTAATTTAAGAATCTTATAGCGAACTTTTGGAGATTTCACCAATAGCGCTGGATGCAGAATATCGTGCTCTCTGCATATTAATTCACACAAATCTTTAGCAAATAAGCAGCCTATAGATAGATTAGCTTTAAAATTAGTGAAGTAATGTGGGAAAAAGGCAAAATAATAATCTTTAAAATTGGGTAGTGCTAAGCCCCCCTTTTCTCTATCAGCATATAATATACTTAATGCAGCCCTTGCCTTCTGATTTTGCCAAATAAATGGGCAAAACATAGACTCCAATTTCTTGAAAAAAATGGATGTTAATACACAAGGGATGGCCGAGAACAGAAAGTTAAATAATGGTAATATTGACTTTTTGATCAATGCAATTCGGCCTAGCATAGAGAGGGGGAGGGACCCCCAGCGTATAAACATATCCTGAGTTTTCAAGAGCATAGGAATGTAATTAAGATCGTAGAGGGCTGCTATGTTGGTTGAAAAGTTAATCCCAAGGTACCGCTTTGGTCTAGTATTCACACAATGCTTTACAGTGTTTTAATCCAGGGAGGAGTCTAATAGCAGAAGTATCACAGGACTCACTCACAAACTCACTCAGAAACTTGTACACCCTTGTACACCCATTCACAGACCCACTCAGACTCTCATGCACCCACCCACAGACTGACACAGACACTCATACACCCACCCATTCAGACTCACAGACCCACTCACAGACCCACTCAGGGACTTACACACCCACTCACACACCCAATTAGACATTGGCAAAGGTATTCAGATATCTATTGGGACATGTACAGAATGAAACAATGACATATGAATAATAAATTTGGTGTTGTGCATTGAGTGTGTGCTTTTGGTTTGCAAATCCATGGTGGAGTCGCAACTCCAAAATGTTGTTGAAAAAAAACAGATTTTGTTAGAAAATTAAATAGTGTTTGGAAAATAGGGTGGCTCTAAGAAGAACCTTTCTGTTTGTTGTGTGTATATGATTACTACACATAAGAGCGGATGCAGAGTTTCAAGTTGCTCAGAAAATCCCTGTTGCCTTCGTCCATGAAGTAAACACCACCTCTTCGACATATTCCATCGGTGTCAAAGAGCAGGTTAATATTTTACATAGAGCCCATGTTATGGTCTCTGAGGAATGCTGAAACAGTTTTATTAACACATTTCTTGGCTTTGTCTACTGGTGGACAACAGTTACTTGACCACTTCCATTTCTGCCTCTGACATATGAAAGAGAACACCAAGGCAGTGTAAGGAAAAGTTTCATTAATTGAACAAAGTTATCCTTCATTAGGAATTCTGGTACCTACCCCAGTCAGTGTGCCCAGGTCATTACCACCACAGTACACAATCATGAGGTCTGGATAATGGTAATCCATAATGCTTGCAAACAATAGAAGCAGTTGTTGCCACTTTAACCCTCTCTGGCCAACCCAAGTAATAGCCACATTAGGTAAACTCAGTTTCAAGTAAATGCCACTCTTTCTAAAATACTCACTAGCCCCAAAAAATAGCTATGATCTACACTCTAACCATTTTGGAATGACTGATCAGTAGCACACAGGAGAAGGCTGCAGCTGAATGAGGCGCTTTTCAAAATGTGAGATGGTTAAAATGAGGGCCAGCACCTGGTTTAAAAAAAAACATTTCATTGGATGTTGTAAATACATTAGTGGATACAAATAGGTAGTGATTTAAAACATTAAGTCAGTAGATCTATGATTGGCTCTTAGTATTTCACAAACAAGTAATGCTTTTTTGGATATGCTTACATTGAAACAGTCAACCACACCTGCTGCACAACAATGTAAAGCTAGTTTGCTGCTAACAGAAAGTGTTGTGAACTTTTGAACTACTGGTAAAGTGGAGTGTTCCAAAGGAGGTTGATATGGCAACTGCGGAAAAATAGGGCAGTTAGTAAAGCATAGTTAAAAACTTCAGATAAGAGTGATGCTGGTACAGTTTTTATTGTAAAACATAATGTTCCAGTTCACTATCATCCTTGTATGTTAAATGTACTTGAAAAATGATTGAAACACAACAATAAATACATTTTTAAACCCCTATCTGGACTTGCAACTCCATCACAGACTTACACAGGGGGCCGCGTTGAGCCATGACTCCCCCCGCACACACTACCAAACTGGACTTCTCTCCAAAACTACAATAAAGAGTTAACAGACATTAACCATTGAGATGTGGGATAATAAAGATAAAATATGAAACACAGTTTCTGATTCGCTAACTAGGACAGTATTACTCAGACCAAAGTTAAAAAGGTTGTCATTAATGGTTCCGTGGTGTGAGAGTGGTGTGAGAGTGGTGTACTTATGCTGAGATTTCATGTTTATACAAAGAAAAGAGTTAAAGTGGTATTGTGAGAATATTTTACCTATCGACAAAAGCCATTTGACAGGTATGTGAATTAAAGTATATATTCACAAAAATATGTATTCACAGATGTGTATGTAGATAAGGGGGATACAAGTGTGTCTGACATAGAGAAAAGTATAGTGCCTCACATTCAGCCAGAGAGGTATTGATACTTTCATTGAAATGTGTAGCAAGGTATTTCTTATTTGAGGAAATAAATAACACTAGTACGTTAAACCATCCCTTTTGCGTAATACAGCAGACTTTGTAAGCAGAGTTTCACTTCCAGGTTCAGTTGGCACATATAACCACTTTCTTAGAGTTCCTTATAAATAGAGATAGGTTACGTCTAAGATAGGCTATATGTAGCCAATAGGGAAGGTGCTTTGTGCTTAGAAGGTAAGAGATATACTCTAAAGTTGTAGTGTATCACTTCTGAACTTTCATTTCCATATGGTGTATTATAGGTGCAGTGTCTCACCTATACTAGGTGTCACAAACCTGTTCTCAGAAGCATAGCAGTACTCACTCATCCAGTCAAATCAAATCAAATCATTAACATTTATAATGCGAGCTACTCACCCGTGCGGGTCTCAAGGCGCTAGGGGAAAGGGGGGGTTACTGCTGCTCGAATAGCCAGGTTTTTAGGAGTCTCCGGAAAGCGGAGTGGTCCTGGGTGGTCCTGAGGCTGGTGGGAAGGGAGTTCCAGGTCTTGGCCGCCAGGAAGGAAAAAGATCTCCCACCCACCGTGCAGCGGCGGATGCGAGGGACGGCAGTGAGTGCGAGACCAGAGGAACGGAGGAGGCGGGTGGGGACGTAGAAGCTGAGGCGTCGGTTGAGGTATTCCGGTCCCTTGTTGTGGAGGGCTTTGTGTGCGTGGGTGAGAAGTCGAAAGGTGATCCTTTTGCTGACTGGGAGCCAATGCAGGTGTCTCAGGTGTGCGGAGATGTGGCTGTTGCGGGGTACGTCGAGGATGAGGCGTGCCGATGCGTTTTGAATGCGTTGCAGGCGATTTTGGAGTTTGGCTGCGGTCCCGGCGTAGAGGGTGCTGCCGTAGTCCAGGTGGCTCGTGACGAGGGCATGGGTCACAGTTTTTCTAGTGTCGGCGGGGATGCAGCGGAAGATCTTGCGGAGCATGCGGAGGGTGAGGAAGCAGGCGGAGGACACCGTGTTGACTTGCTTGGTCATGGTGAGAAGAGGGTCCAAGATGAAGCCGAGGTTGCGGGCGTGGTCTGTGGGGGTCGGTGCAGTGCCGAGGGCCGTGGGCCACCAGGAGTCGTCCCAGGCGGACGGGGTGTTGCCGAGGATGAGGACTTCCGTTTTTTCAGAGTTCAGCTTTAGGCGGCTGAGCCTCATCCAATCTGCGACGTCCTTCATACCCTTTTGTAGGTTGGTCTTGCCGCTGGCGGGGTCCTTGGTGAAGGAGAGTATAAGTTGGGTGTCGTCGGCGTAGGAGGTGATGATGATGTCGTGCTTGCGAACGATGTTGGCGAGGGGGCTCATGTAAACATTGAAGAGTGTCGGGCTGAGCGATGAGCCTTGAGGAACGCTGCAGATGATCTCGGTGGGTTCTGAGCGAAATGGAGGGAGGTAAACTCTTTGGGAACGGTTTGAGAGGAAGGAGGCGATCCAGTCCAGGGCCTGGCCTTGGATCCCGGTGGAGCGGAGGCGGGTGATTAGGGTGCGGTGACAGACGGTGTCGAAGGCAGCCGAGAGGTCGAGGAGAATGAGGGCGACTGTTTCACCGTTGTCCATCAGGGTTCTGATGTCGTCAGTGACTGAGATGAGGGTGGTTTCCGTGCTGTGGTTGGTTCGGAATCCGGTTTGTGAAGGGTCAAGCAGGTTGTTGTTTTCCAGGAAGGTGGTCAGCTGTTTGTTGACGGTCTTCTCTATTACCTTGGCTGGGAAAGGCAGAAGAGAGATGGGGCGGAAGTTTTTCAGGTCGCTCGGGTCAGCCGTAGGTTTCTTTAGTAGGGCGTTGACTTTGGCGTGTTTCCAGCATTCTGGGAAGGTAGCAGAAGAAAAAGAAGAGTTGATGACGGTCTGGAGGTGCGGGGTGATGATGTCGTCGGCTTTGTTAAAGATGAAGTGAGGGCAGGGGTCCGAAGGGTCACCGGAGTGGATAGAGTTTATGATGGATTTGGTTTCTTCAGTGTTGATGTGGGTCCAGTTGTTGAGGGTAATGGCCGGGGGTGCGGGTTCGGTGGTGGTATGTTGGGTCTGGTGTCCGAAGCTGTCGTGGAGGTCGCTGATCTTGCGATGGAAGAAAGTGGCGAGGGATTCGCACAAATCCTGTGAGGGCGTGACGGTGTTGGCGTTGGCGTTGGAGAACTCCTTGACGATGCTGAAGAGTTCTTTGCTGTTGTGGCTGTTTTTGTCCAGTCTGTTGGTGAAAAAGTTCTTTTTAGCAGCGCGGATCAGGCGGTGGTGTTCGCGGGTAGCGTTCTTGAGGGCGGTCATATTGTCAGCAGTGTGGTCCTTGCGCCAGGCCTTCTCGAGGGCGCGACAAGTTTTCTTTGATTCTTTGAGGGCGTCAGAGAACCAGAGAGGTTTTTTGGTGTTGGTCTGTCGATGCGTGCGTTTGAGGGGAGGAAGGTTGTCTGCGCAGTTGGAGATCCAGTTTGTGAGGCTGAGGGCTGCGTCGTTGGGGTCGGTGGTGAGGGTGGGTTGGTTGGCGGCGAGTGCTGAGAAAATTTGCTCTTCTGGGATCTTGTTCCACTGTCGACGAGGGATGGGTTGAGTGCGGAGGTGGCGGGTCTCGCGTCGGAATGTGAAGTGGACACAGCTGTGGTCGGTCCAGTGTAGAGCGGAGGTGTGGCTGAAGAAGACGTGTTTGCTGGCGGAGAAGATAGGGTCAAGCGTGTGTCCGGCGATGTGGGTGGCGGTGTTCACCAGTTGTTTGAGGCCGAGGTTGGCGAGGTTGTCGAGCAGGGTGGTGGTGTTGGGGTCGTTGTTTTGTTCCAGATGGAAGTTGAGGTCGCCTAGGAGGATGTAGTCCGGTGAGGCGAGGGCGTGCGGGGAGATGAAGTCGGCGATGGCGTTGCTGAAGGGGGCGCGCGGTCCGGGAGGACGGTAGACGAGGAATCCTCTGAGGGTGGTCCTCGGGTGGTCCTCGAGTCTTTGAAGACGATGGCGATACCTCCTCCTACTTGGTTGGTGCGGTCTTTTCTGGAGATCTTGTAGCCTTCAGGGATTGCGGTTGCGATGTCTGGAGCAGAGGAGGCGTTCATCCAGGTCTCTATGATGAAGGCGACGTCCGGGGCTGTGGAGTCCAGGAGGTCCCAGAGTTCAACGGCGTGCTTGTGGACGGAACGAGCGTTAACCAGGATGCACTTGAGGTGGTTGATGGCGCGTCGGCTTGTGGTCGTGGTAGTTGCATGGTGGAAGATGCGTTTGCAGGAGTTGCAGGCGAAGGGTCCATGGGTGCGTTTGGGGTGAGCTTGGAAGCAGGTGTTGGAGCGTCCTGGGTTGAGGGCGTGGAGGGTGGTGGGGTCGTAGCGGATCAGCGGGGCTTGGGAGAGCTGGGGACCAGGGGTCGTGGCGCTGGGCGCGGGCCAGGTGCGGACGGGCGAAGACAGGCTTGCCTCTGGCGCGCAGCGGCCGCCATATGAGGTAGGATGGGGGGGAGGGGTCAGCTGGGGGCGAATGGGAGCTGGGGGGTGGGGGCGTGCAGGAGGTTGCGTCGGGAAAGCGCGAGGGGGGGACAGGTAGAGTGAGAAGAGCTGGGGAGGGGGGTTTAAGGGTGGAGGGGGGTGAGAGTTAGGAGGTTTAGGAGACTAGGGAGAAAGATAGGAGTAGGGTTGTGAAGATAGGGGAGGGGGGGTTGTAGAGGTGGGCGAGGGTGAGAGGTAGAGTGAGAGGATAGGAAGATAGGTAATAGAGGGGGTGGCGGGAAGGGGGGAGAGATAGAGAAATAGATAGAGAAAATAGATAGAGAAAATAGATAGATAGAGAGATAGGTAGATAGGAGGAGGTGGAGAGTGAGGGAGTTAGATAGTGGGATAGAGAGATAGAGAGATAGGTAGAAAG
Organism: Pleurodeles waltl; assembly: GCF_031143425.1. Taxonomy (NCBI): domain Eukaryota; kingdom Metazoa; phylum Chordata; class Amphibia; order Caudata; family Salamandridae; genus Pleurodeles; species Pleurodeles waltl. Next base: position 923,515,137 of record NC_090443.1, on the reverse strand, counting down.
GAGGAGTGAGAGAGGTAGATAGCGAACGGGTTAGATGGGGTGATAGAGAGGGGGAGGCGAGTGAGGGAGGGGGATGAGGCAGGAGCAGGAGGGCAGGCGCGGGGAGAAGAAGACGGAGGAGGCAGAAGAGCCGAAGGCAGAAGATAGAAGACAGAAGACAGAAGAGCAGAAGACCGGAGGAACAGAAGAACAGAAGACCGGAAGAACAGAAGAACAGAAGACCGGAAGAACAGAAGAACAGAGGACCGGAAGAACAGAAGAACACAGAAGAGCACAGAAGAACACAGAAGAACACAGAAGAACACAGAAGAACACAGAGGAAGATACAGAAAACGAAGAACAGAAGGCAGAAGACCACAGAAGAAGAGGAGGAAGAAGAGAGGCGACAGGAGAGGCTGAGAAGCACACAGAAGAAGAGAGAAGACGGGGAAAAGAAGAGTACAGAAGAAGATTACAGACAAGGAGCGAGGAGGAAGAACAGAGAAGAAGAAGAAAAGAAGAAAAGAAGCAGGAGCAGGAGAGAGGGTGAGTAGCGCGGGGCAGAGCGAGGGGCTGGGAGGTGGGGGGTACTTACTGTGAGGTGGGTCTCAGGAACTCAGGAACCTGTAGGAGCTGGAGGAGCTGCAGCGGCAGGGGGAGCGACCTACCCTTGGGTCAAGGGTCGTTACCACTGTTGCGCAGCGGCCGCCATATGAGGTAGGAGGGGGTGAGGGGTCAGCTGGGGGCGAATGGGAGCTGGGGGGCGGGGTCGTGCAGGAGGTCGCGGCGGGAAAGCGTGAGGGGGGACAGGTAGAGTGAGAAGAGCTGGGGGAGGGGGGTTTAAGGGTGGGGGGGTGAGAGTTAGGAGGTTTAGGAGAATAGGGAGAAAAATAGGAGTAGGGTTGTGAAGATAGGGGAGGGGGGGTTGTAGAGGTGGGTGAGGGTGAGAGGTAGAGTGAGAGGATAGGAAGATAGGTAATAGAGGGGGTGGCGGGAAGGGGGGGAGAGATAGAGAAATAGATAGAGAAAATAGATAGATAGAGAAAATAGATAGATAGAGAGATAGGTAGATAGGAGGAGGTGGAGAGTGAGGGAGTTAGATAGTGGGATAGAGAGATAGAGAGATAGTTAGAAAGGAGGAGTGAGGGAGGTAGATAGCGAACGGATTAGATAGGGGTGATAGAGAGGGGGAGGCGAGTGAGGGAGGGGGATGAGGCAGGAGCAGGAGGGCAGGCGCGGGGAGAAGAAGACGGAGGAGGCAGAAGAGCCGAAGGCAGAAGATAGAAGACAGAAGACAGAAGAGCAGAAGACCGGAGGAACAGAAGAACAGAAGACCGGAAGAACAGAAGAACAGAAGACCGGAAGAACAGAAGAACAGAGGACCGGAAGAACAGAAGAACACAGAAGAGCACAGAAGAACACAGAAGAACACAGAATAACACAGAGGAAGATACAGAAAACGAAGAACAGAAGGCAGAAGACCACAGAAGAAGATGAGGAAGAAGAGAGGCGACAGGAGAGGCTGAGAAGCACACAGAAGAAGAGAGAAGACGGGGAAAAGAAGAGTACAGAAGAAGATTACAGACGAGGAGCGAGGAGGAAGAACAGAGAAGAAGAAAAGAAGAAAAGAAGCAGGAGCAGGAGAGATGGTGAGTAGCGCGGGGCAGAGCGAGGGGCTGGGAGGTGGGGGGTACTTACTGTGAGGTGGGTCTCAGGAACTCAGGAACCTGGAGGAGCTGGAGGAGCTGCAGTGGCAGGGGGAGCGACCTACCATTGGGTCAAGGGTCGCTACCACTGTCGCGCAGCGGCCGCCATATGAGGTAGGAGGGGGGGAGGGGTCAGCTGGGGGTGAATGGGAGCTGGGGGGCGGGGGCGTGCATGAGGTCACGGCGGGAAAGCGCGAGGGAGGGGGGGACAGGTAGAGTGAGAAGAGCTGGGGGAGGGGGATTTAAGGGTGGAGGGGGTGAGAGTTAGGAGGTTTAGGAGAATAGGGAGAAAGATAGGAGTAGGGTTGTGAAGATAGGGGAGGGGGGTTGTAGAGGTGGGTGAGGGTGAGAGGTAGAGTGAGAGGATAGGAAGATAGGTAATTGAGGGGGTGGCGGGAAGGGGGGGAGAGATAGAGAAATAGATAGAGAAAATAGATAGATAGAGAAAATAGATAGATAGAGAGATAGGTAGATAGGAGGAGGTGGAGAGTGAGGAAGTTAGATAGTGGGATAGAGAGATAGAGAGATAGGTAGAAAGGAGGAGTGAGGGAGGTAGATAGCGAACGGGTTAGATAGGGGTGATAGAGAGGGGGAGGCGAGTAAGGGAGGGGGATGAGGCAGGAGCAGGAGGGCAGGCGTGGGGAGAAGAAGACGGAGGAGGCAGAAGAGCCGAAGGCAGAAGATAGAAGACAGAAGACAGAAGAGCAGAAGACTGGAGGAACAGAAGAACAGAAGACCGGAAGAACAGAAGAACAGAAGACCGGAAGAACAGAAGAACAGAGGACCGGAAGAACAGAAGAACACAGAAGAGCACAGAAGAACACAGAAGAACACAGAGGAAGATACAGAAAACGAAGAACAGAAGGCAGAAGACCACAGAAGAAGATGAGGAAGAAGAGAGGCGACAGGAGAGGCTGAGAAGCACACAGAAGAAGAGAGAAGACGGGGAAAAGAAGAGTACAGAAGAAGATTACAGACGAGGAGCAAGGAGGAAGAACAGAGAAGAAGAAAAGAAGAAAAGAAGCAGGAGAGAGGGTGAGTAGCGCGGGGCAGAGCGAGGGGCTGGGAGGTGGGGGATACTTACTGTGAGGTGGGTCTCAGGAACTCAGGAACCTGGATGAGCTGGAGGAGCTGCAGCGGCAGGGGGAGCGACCTACCCTTGGGTCAAGGGTCGCTACCACTGTCGCGCAGCGGGCGCCATATGAGGTAGAAGGGGGGGAGGGGTCAGCTGGGGGCGAATGGGAGCTGGGGGGCGGGGGAGTGCAGGAGGTCGCGGCGGGAAAGCGCGAGGGAGGGGGGGACAGGTAGAGTGAGAAGAGCTGGGGGAGGGGGGTTTAAGGGTGGAGGGGGGTGAGAGTTAGGAGGTTTAGGAGAATAGGGAGAAAGATAGGAGTAGGGTTGTGAAGATAGGGGAGGGGGGTTGTAGAGGTGGGTGAGGGTGAGAGGTAGAGTGAGAGGATAGGAAGATAGGTAATAGAGGGGGTGGCGGGAAGGGGGGGAGAGATAGAGAAATAGATAGAGAAAATAGATAGATAGAGAAAATAGATAGATAGAGAGATAGGTAGATAGGAGGAGGTGGAGAGTGAGGGAGTTAGATAGTGGGATAGAGAGATAGAGAGATAGGTAGAAAGGAGGAGTGAGGGAGGTAGATAGCGAACGGGTTAGATAGGGGTGATAGAGAGGGGGAGGCGAGTGAGGGAGGGGGATGAGGCAGGAGCAGGAGGGCAGGCGCGGGGAGAAGAAGACGGAGGAGGCAGAAGAGCCGAAGGCAGAAGATAGAAGACAGAAGACAGAAGAGCAGAAGACCGGAGGAACAGAAGAACAGAAGACCGGAAGAACAGAAGAACAGAAGACCGGAAGAACAGAAGAACAGAGGACCGGAAGAACAGAAGAACACAGAAGAGCACAGAAGAACACAGAAGAACACAGAAGAACACAGAGGAAGATACAGAAAACAAAGAACAGAAGGCAGAAGACCACAGAAGAAGATGAGGAAGAAGAGAGGCGACAGGAGAGGCTGAGAAGCACACAGAAGAAGAGAGAAGACGGGGAAAAGAAGAGTACAGAAGAAGATTACAGACGAGGAGCGAGGAGGAAGAACAGAGAAGAAGAAAAGAAGAAAAGAAGCAGGAGCAGCAGAGAGGGTGAGTAGCGCGGGCAGAGCGAGGGGCTGGGAGGTGGGGGGTACTTACTGTGAGGTGGGTCTCAGGAACTCAGGAACCTGGAGGAGCTGGAGGAGCTGCAGCGGCAGGGGGAGCGACCTACCCTTTGGTCAAGGGTCGCTACCACTGTCGCGCAGCGGGAGCCATATGAGGTAGGAGGGGGGGGGAGGGGTCAGTTGGGGGCAAATGGGAGCTGGGGGGTGGGGGCGTGCAGGAGGTCGTGGCGGGAAAGCGCGAGGGAGGGGGGACAGGTAGAGTGAGAAGAGCTGGGGGAGGGGGGATTAAGGGTGGAGAGGGGTGAGAGTTAGGAGGTTTAGGAGAATAGGGAGAAAGATATGAGTAGGGTTGTGAAGATAGGGGGGGTTGTAGAGGTGGGTGAGGGTGGGAGGTAGAGTGAGAGGATAGGAAGATAGGTAATAGAGGGGGTGGCGGGAAGGGGGAGAGATAGAGAAATAGATAGAGAAAATAGATAGATAGAGAAAATAGATAGAGAGATAGGTAGATAGGAGGAAGTGGAGAGTGAGGGAGTTAGATAGTGGGATAGAGACATAGAGAGATAGGTAGAAAGGAGGAGGGAGGGAGGTAGATAGCGAACGGGTTAGATAGGGGTGATAGAGAGGGGGAGGCGAGTGAGGGAGGGGGATGAGGCAGGAGCAGGAGGGCAGGCGCGGGGAGAAGAAGACGGAGGAGGCAGAAGAGCCGAAGGCAGAAGATAGAAGACAGAAGACAGAAGAGCAGAAGACCGGAGGAACAGAAGAACAGAAGACCGGAAGAACAGAAGAACAGAAGAACAGAAGACCGGAAGAACAGAAGAACACAGAAGAACACAGAAGAACACAGAAGAACACAGAGGAAGATACAGAAAACGAAGAACAGAAGGCAGAAGACCACAGAAGAAGATGAGGAAGAAGAGAGGCGACAGGAGAGGCTGAGAAGCACACAGAAGAAGAGAGAAGACGGGGAAAAGAAGAGTACAGAAGAAGATTACAGATGAGGAGCGAGGAGGAAGAACAGAGAAGAAGAAAAGAAGAAAAGAAGCAGGAGCAGGAGAAAGGGTGAGTAGCGCAGGGCAGAGCGAGGGGCTGGGAGGTGGGGGGTACTTACTGTGAGGTGGGTCTCAGGAACTCAGGAACCTGGAGGAGCTGGAGGAGCTGCAGCGGCAGGGGGAGAGACCTACCCTTGGGTCAAAGAGATATTTGGAAAATTATATATTTGAGAACATACCAAGAGAGCAGTAATGTGTCCAGCAGTAAGAGAGACAGCAGTACATGAAGAAACATACTTTAAATACTCACTAATATTGCCAGTAATTTATCCTTAAACTCACTATCCCCTGATATAGCCTCTACTTCTATGACACTTAACAGTGCCTAGGGAAGGTTTCCAACTGGATGGCAGCCAGCTGTTTAAAACTAAATGGAGAAAAAATGAGGTTATGATAGTTGACAATAACCCATCACTATGAAATCATATCAGTTGGCCACCTTCCCTGGGAGATCGCCCGTCCATTGAACTGGAAGTTAAGAGCTTAGGGATTACGCTGGATAAACCGCTTTCTATGTTTTCCCAAGTAAAGAAGCTGGCTGGCAGTTGTTTGGCCTTTTGAGAGAATTAGGAAAGACTCTGAAATGGCTGCCTGTGGAGGCTCAAAGGACAGTGATTCAAGGCTGAATCCTTTCCCATCTCGATTATGGCAACAGTTGGCAGTCATTTCAAGACTACAAATTATCCAGAACGCAGCTGCACCACTTTTGGTGGGTGTTCCAAAACCACAATCAGCACTTCCAGTGCTGAAAGTTTTGCAATGGTTACCTATAAACTGCAGAATACAATTCAAGGTTCTCCGTTTGTACATCAAGCAAAACATACTGCAGGTCCACTCATTCTTTGCCAGCTCATTACTCCTTTTCGAACCAATAGGGACCTGAGGTTCAAAAGTCTTGATCTCTTAGTTGCCCCCAGAGTCAGGTGAATAGAATAGAACTTACATACATATACAAACCGATAGAAAATGTAATACTGTAATACAGCCAGTAAGCAATCCATATGGCCAGTTATATAGATATATAGAGAGCAGTAGATATACTGAGACAGTTAGTCATATACCTACATAATAACTATGTACACACCTATGCACTCACTTATATATCCACTAACAGACTTTTTTATAGTAACGCAAGCACTGAAACATCCAGGGACAGGCTGATGCAGGGACCAACCCACCACCACACACTCTAATGCATCTAGAAGCATACCCAGGCAAACACCTTTAGATACACTGATACACTCAGACACATACTGATGCATACACTAACACAGCCAGATACTAACACACTGTCACCCACTTACCCATTCTCTGAAACACTGAAACACTGAGATATACTTTAATGCACACAAGCAGACACTGATGGGTGAACTGCCACACTCAGGACAGACTCATGCATGCAGTACCACACCTAATAACAGATATACATGCACTGATACACCCAATCACATACTGATCCATACACCAACACACCCAGACACACACATGCATACAGTGTCACACTGAGGCATAGATGGATGCATATGCTGACACTCCCAGGCTCACACTTATGTATACACTAATGTACATGGATACATACTGATGCACATGATAAGATACCCAGGCACACACTGATCCATACAGTGACACACCAAGGACACACTGATGGATACAGTAAAACACTGAGTCAGACACTGATGTGTATGGTAGGAGAGGCAGGCATCCTCTGCTTTAAACATGAAAACTAACAAATGTAGAGTGCCTACAACATAATGTTATGGCTGTTTGTATTAGACTTAAATATGTATGATAGATAACTGAACAGTATATAATGAAAATGTAAATATCTTGATATCTTTTTATTTCGGACATCTATTTGTACAGAAAAACAGACATCTAAAATGCTAAAAAAACCTGAAAGATTAAAGAAACTGATGAAAGCTTACTATCTACTTGCAACAGACAAACAAAAGGGACAACATGTGGACAGTGTGGTTAAAGAGAAAAGATCTGCTGGTAAGAAAACAAACAAAACATCTTAAAGTTGTATGAGGGAAACTGCAAAGACTGCAAAATTAAGTATATAAAAAGGAAAGTTTGAACTCAGCCTCCAAAGTACAAAAATCACATCAGATTAACAATAAGAAATCACTGAAGTAACCAGATAGCTTAACTATAAGACAGTAACAGTTTTCAGTGGCAGGGTAGTTCAGAATTCCATTAAAAGTATGAAGCAGTATAAAAGAAGAAAATAAGCAGTGAAACAAAAGCAATGTGTTGAAACTGTAGATGATAAGGTATTTGCCTTACAGAGGAAGCTTTTTATTTTGATTCTCAAAAGAACGAGAATACTTGATAAAACAGTGTTGTGTATGAAGAGATGCAGCCAAAGGAAAAGACTTGTTAATAAAACATTTTTTGTAAAATATTTAGTGATTAATGGAAGCATAGCTCCAGTACAAGCCTTTTTTAATGAAGATGGCTACTTCCAAGAGAACACATTAGTGAAAGCAGTTAAATCAACTGGTCGATGTTATGAGGTGAAGGGTGGTAGTCCTTTTGGAAAAGAAGAGATTTTTCTAGGAATGTTTAAGAAGTGATATCTGAAGAGGTGCAGGGAAGGTGTAGACAGGCCCATGTATACAAATGGAGCTGTAACAGTATTTGTAGTATTCAGCATCAATCAAATGATTTATTAAGAACTTTTGTACGAGACTTTCCATGCAAAAGTCTGAAACAAAATAATAGAATACTTTTGCATAGTACAGTGGCAGAGGTACAGAAGGTTTGTGAGGATGTGCAGTTGCGTTTCTTTGGTCTAAAGAGGAGTCTAGGGAAAATGAGGAATTCATAGCTACATGTGTTGAGGAACAGAGCACAGTTATTGGTACTGAGAACTTTACACAAGAGATTATAAAGTTTAACAGAGTGTGTCCTGAGAAGCCAAATTATGTTTGTATTTGTTGTTGATGCACTCACTACAAAAGCCAATAGATGTATTCTCCGTAACTGAAGAGGAAAAGGGAGATAAGCAGCAATAATTTGCTGCTAATTTAGTTGTAGAGGAGCGCTTTGACTTGTCTATGCAGCCAATTTTATGTAAGTACTGCTATGATAAGTTAGAGGATAATAAAATGGCAGCTAGAGTAGTACATAACAAGTTAAAACTAGTGACTGTTCCAGAACAACCTCGAAATTTAAATGTTTATGAATCAATCTTTATACAGTCTGCACATCCATTTCAAGCTATTATACGACTGGTGCTAAAAACAAGTACATTACATTCATCAGAATTGCAGATAGGCCTTAAAGGAAGAGTAGTATATTTGCCATTAGACTTCAAACAGAATATTGAAACTGTAGGGGTAGACAAAGACATTGAAGGGCAGATTTATGGAAAGTGGTGCTGCACTGAGTGCAGCACCACTTTCCCTGTGCCCCATAGCAGGTTAGAGGGCAATAGAGTCATTATTTATGACTCTATTGGTGTACTCTGCAGGAGTAGCGCCAAACTGTTGCTGCTACTCCTGCAGAGTACATAGGGGCCCATTCTAAAGAAAGGAAGCCCCCTTTTAACGCCTGATCTTGAGCAGGCGTTTAAAGTGCCGTAATAAATGGCACGAGGAAATCCCATAGATTTCCTTGCACCATTTTACTGGCTCGCTTAACCGGGGAACGCCCCCTTTGCATACATTGTGCCTGGTGCAGGCCTAATGTAGCACAAAGGGGTACAGGGTGGCGCAATGCATGCATTGCACCACCCTGTAAATACGGTGCAGAGCTTTTCGCTTCATTGGGCCACATTAACCTCAAAATAAATTACCTTAATGTGGAGCAAGGTGGCGATAGGGGCCGATAAATATGCCCCGAGTTTTTTAAACATATTTTACTAATTTTGCATGTTACCTCATTTCGCAATTATCATTCAGTCTGAGGCTGTTCTTGGAAATGTGCATAGTTATTGGTCAGAGCTAGTTATACAGTGCACTTTTTCTGCCTCCTTCAGCAGTCATGCTATATCCTCATTTCGTAACATTAAGCTTATCTCCTCAACCACTCTGCCCAGTGTTTCCTCATTTTTTCAGGTGTTTTTCAGTGAAGAAGGTGTTCCCATTTTGAGCCAGGATCCTGTTGACTGTCGAATTAAACATCTTAAGTACGTGTCTTCTTGCTGCCCTAGGGTACGGTGGCCTCTCTTTCCCATGCTGAAAATGGGTAAGGAGAGGTGTGGTCATCATCTGGTGGAGCTAAACCATGCAGGGCCAAATCCGCGACCATCGCTTCTCAGGCCGCAGCCCCCTCTAGTGTGCCTTGTTCCCTTCTAGCCTCCTGTAACTTAACCACAGAGTCATATCCCACCCATTCCAAGACTTCCAGCCTCCAACCCTCATAGATTATTCCCCGGGGACTCTTCCAGAGCAGTGTTATTTCTCCCTTAGCCAAGATGAATGCTAAGTCTTGGAACTGGCTGATAATTTTAATTTATGGGTGTAGGGAAACGAGTGAAGAAGGCAATGTTCCGGTGTGCAGGGGATCTCCCGTTCTGTGCTGCAGGCTGTTGCTCTAGTGATTCTCTCCCAGCAGTCTAGAATGTAGGGGCAGCTCCAAAACATATGTAAGAACTCTGATTGTAGCTCTCCCCAGCAGGGGCATTTTGCCTCTATTTGGCCAAAATATCAATTGATTCTGCCTGGGGTAAGGTATGCTCTGTGGACTAAACAAAGGTTGATTAACTTGAAGCAGGCATTTCAGGACACTTTGGGCCTACACTCCAAGATATGCTTCCAGTCCCTGTCTTCAATGGGACTGCCCAAGTCTTCCTCCCATAGCAACTTGAGTGTTGTTAGAGGGACAGTGCCCTCATGCCTCTGCCTTTGATAGAGACAGGTGACCACTTGGAACCTCCCAGTTGCAATAAGCAAGTATTGGCACACTTCCGAGGGGGGCGGTTCTTCTATTTGGTGTTTCCAGAAGCGGCGGATAGTAGACGTTACTGCTCTGTGTAGGAGAAAGTGCCACGGGGTTAAGGAATATGTTTTCTGAAAGTCTGTAAAGGGCAGAAGGGTTTCTGTTTTGTATAACTCTCCGATTGTAGTGCCCCCAGCAGCGATCCAGTCATGTATATCCCTTCAAACTCCTTCATGTGGTAGTGCTAAGAGGAACTTCATTGGGATGACAGGTGAATATGGGATTTTAAGTTGATTTCTGTAGAGGCAGCCGTCCCAGCGTCGCCACACTGCCAAGTCCTCCTGTGTTTCCAGTTCAATCAAGGATTATAATCAAAGAAGGATATTTGCCAGTCTGTAGATGTTGGAGACACCAATAGGTGCCTCACCGTCATGTGATAACCACGCTGCTATCCACTGGGTCACCCATTACAGTTGTCACACCACATAATATGATTCAAAATCTGGTAAGGCCATGTATCCTTCCATTGTCGTTCTTTAGAATATAGCCAATGCCACATTTCAATGCCCTGTTCCCCATAGGAATCCTGTTATCAGAGTGTTGAGGTCCCTGAACCAGAAGCACAGGATCCACAACATTAGCACCACGAAGTAGTAAAGGAGCCGTGGTACAGCCATCAACTTTAGGAGCACCCCACAGCCCGCCAATGATAGTGAGAGCATCCTCCAAAACTCAATACTAGATCTAAGTCCCTGGATGGCCTTCCCCTAATTTCTCTCTGATATATCTTCCTGCTTGTGTTATGTGCGTGTTCCCAAATATGGTAGGCAGTGCGCCTCTCAATGCAGGGGGCCCAGATATCGTGGAGGACCTCATGAAGATGTTGCAGGGAAGATGCAGGATTTTTGCAAATTAATGCACAAGCCTGAAAATTCTCCAAAGTGCTCTAGGATAGATTGAGCACCCACTAGTGCCTCCCTGGTGTCCCGTAGAAAAGGGAGGAGGTCATCAGTGTAGAGCTAGACATGGTCCACTTGTTCACCAACTCGTAGGCTGCCATAGGCCTCTCCCTTTTGGGCATAACAATCCAGGGACTCCATCACCAGTGTGAAGAGCAGGGGAGACAGAGGGCATCCCTGTCTCATTCCCCATTCCACACTGTATTCCTCGAAAATAGTTCCACTCGTGCTTACCTGAACTCATGCATCCTTATATAGTAGCTTTATCCAGCCTCCGAAGCCTTCGCCCAGTCTAAAGTGTCCCAGTACTTCCTGTAGATATCGCCATTCCAGGCTATCAAATGCTTTTTCAATGTCAACAGCTAGAATTGCCGCCTTGGTCTTGTCATAAGATTGGGCTTCTATAATTGAAAGTAGCCATCTGATGTTCAGAGCCATACTCTGGCTGGGGATGAAGCCATTTTGTCCCCTATGTATTAGAGTTGTCATGTGTTTCATCAGTCTGATGGCCAATATCCTACTAAGTATTTTATAATCAATTTTTAACATTGGCAAGGGGTGATACAGTGTTATGTCCGTAGCTTCTCTCCCCGGTTTTAGTAGTGGTAGTATGAGTGCTTCTCTAGTAGAGCATGGAAGTGAACTCTTGTGTTTGGCCGCTTGATATATGGCTAATAATTTAGGGGCTAAGCGCTCCATGAAAGAGGTAGGCCATCTGTGACTGGTGTTTTCTTCCTGGCCATCTGCTTAATCACAGACCTAATGTCTGGGATGGTTATATCCGTGCCAAGCTATTTGGCCACCTGCGGGAGCAGTATCAGAAGTGTTGCATCTGCTAAGGATGCCTGTAAAAGGTCTGCTCCGTTAATGGTGGTATGTCAATAAAAGTCCAAGTAGTATGTCCGGATTTCCTCATTAATGTCGCCCTGACTATGTAGCCTATTTCCAGCAGCAGTGATCAGTTCAACACTGACAGACCCGTGTTTGACTGGATTTGCTAGCCACACTAGCGGTGATCCCATTCGATTTCACTCAGCGCGCACCAGAGTCAGTTAATTCTTGTATTCTCAGATATGTAGTGGCCTCTGATCACTGTCTTGAAGGCATCCCTGTCTATCAGCTGGGACGAGGAGGTACCAGTGTGTGAGGCAAAGTAAGAGTTTATGGTGGTTCCCAGAGCTTCACAGAACATTGGATCTTCTAAACATTTGCAGAGTAATCTCTAAATCGGTATAGAAGGCCTGGTTCAACTCCATGTTAGTCCCACCGGGAGGGCATTGTGTTCTGAAACTGTTCTCGTTAGGTATTAATTGAATGCCATGGTCTCATGGAAGTCCGAACACAAATTAGTATCTAGCCATACGTGTAGGTCATGTGTTGGTGAGAAATACAAATAACTGCATTCCTCACCATGATGATAGCGCCAAGAATGTAATTACACCCCATTCTCTTTGCCAGGCAGGGAGCAAACTAGCTCCTTTCCAGATTGGGGAACCCTGGAGTGGAGGATGGGAATGGCCTTTAGTTGAATCAGCCACACAGTTATGGTCTCCACACAATAGTATGGATCCAGCCATATTTGAAGTCAGGTTTTGGAAAAAAAAGTATGGGAAACATTTTAGCCTGATCAGAATTAGGGCTGTATATGCTGCCTATAGTTATGTCCCAACCATCCAATTTCCCACTGATAAGTACATACCTCTCCTGTGGATCAATCATCTGACTAGTGCACTGGAAAGGGACCCCCAACCTGATCCATATTAGGGCTTCCCATGCATATGAGGAATATGTGGTATAGTAAAGTTGCCCCCCGCCATCTATGACCAAATGCTAGCCCTTCTTTTGCATTGATATGGGTCTCCTGAAGCAATGCAATCTATGTTCCTTGCCGTTTCATGTGTGAAAAAACATTGCATGACCCATATATTCCAGTGCATTAGTTTGTATGTTAAAGGGGGGTCCATAGTGAATTGTGGTAGGTGTCCGTAGTGGCCTAGTGTCTGGGGGCTCGGTTCTTTGTTCTTGGGGACCACCTCCTCCACTCATCCCTTGTAGAGTACTTTATTACTCCCCATTCCCAGGCCAAGTAGCCAAACTCCACCCACCCAAACAAACAAGCTTGCAACAGTCAACCGCAGATGTGCTTTCCAAGACTACTGTCCCAACTTGGGCCCTCTTTACAACCCTGGCGGTAAATCCCGCTTACTGTGGTGCTGACAACATACCGTGGCGGTGGTGGAAATCCGCTACAGGTATTACGACCCACATCTCGGAATCCGCCACAATACAGACACCCACACAAGTCCGCCACACCAAAGTTCAGTGATAAACTGGCAATAGCAAAACCTACACCATCACGCCAACAAGAATACGCCCACACTATCACGACCCACAAATCAACGCGACAATCTTTCAGCCGCTGTAATCCATTGCCGGTACACACCTCCACGCTCAAAATACACACACATTTACAAAACACAACCACATTGGACAATTCGAAATACACACACCTGATACACATACACACACCACATCCACACACTCACAACACTATAAAACACACACCCACATTACCCACAAACCCTTACAACAAAAATTTTGGGAAAAAGCTGAGAGAGAGAGAATAGCAAACACAACAGCAGCATCCACAGGCACACAACACCATCACTCATACAACATCCACGGACCTCAAACAACACACCCCAACACAACACATCACACAGCACAACAAACATCACCTCACACATCACGCACATCATGGCACCTCAAAGACACCCCAGGTTTTCTGAGGGGGAGCTCAGGGTCATGGTGGAGGAAATCATCTGGGTAGAACCACAGCTTTTCGGATCACAGGTGCAGTACACCTCCATTGCTAGGAAGATCGAGCTATGGTGGAGAATCGTCGACAGGGTCAACGCAATGGGACAGCATCCAAGAACACAGGATGACATCAGGAAGAGGTGGAACGACCTACGGGGGAAGGTGCGTTCAGTGGTATCCAGACACCAGATTGCCGTACAGAGGAATGGTGGTGGACGCCCACCTCTTCCCCCACAACTAACAACATGGGACGAGCAAGTCTTGGCAATACTGCATCCTGAGGGCCTCGCAGGAGTAGCAGGAGGACTGGACTCTGGTAAGTCATATCTTATTTACCATATCCCCCCACCCCACCTGCATGCCATCACATACCCCCACCCTCACCCTCACCCCATCACTCCAACACCTGACATATGCCCCACTATCACAACCGAGCCATCTCAATACCAAGGCTGTGCATGCAACACCTATGCATGGACCCCCATCACCAAAGCATGTCCAGTACACATACCCACCCAGACCCCAAAACAACAATCACACAAGGGCAAACACAATAATGCAAGCACAGGAGTAGAGGGGACCTCAACCAATGCACACACAGATACTAAAACTATGCATTTACACCCCAACAGGACCTATACCCAATGTCACCAGACAGGAGGTGCCAGACATATCCAGTCTCCCCACAGAAGAGGCCACAGTGATGACAGCAGCTCTGCACGCCTGGATCAAGATGACCAGCCCGGCCCATCAGGGACCTCTGGACTGTCGGTTCCCCTGCCACTATCACAAGCCACCAGAGACCCTCCCCCTTCAGGAAACACCACCACAGCACCCACCCAGTGGGCCCATGCCACTGTCCCCAGGACACGTCAATCAGCAGTGTGTCCACCACTACAGGGGCCCCAGGCAAACCCACCAACCCAAGACAATCAGGGACCTGGGGTCAGTGGCAGTGGGCACACGGTGCAGGGGACAGAGGCACAGGACAACACGGAAGCTGGGAGGATTGCTGTGTGACAGGGGGAGGACAGGCCCAGGGAACTCACTCTCCACAAGGCACTCATAACATCATGGAAGCATACCACCATTCCCAGGATACCATGGGCACGGTACTGGCCAAGTTTCAGGAGACCCAGCGCCTGCAGGAGGAACACTACCGTGGGATCAGGGAGGACTTGAAGTCCATTAACACCACCCTGGTCACCATTGCAGGGGTGCTGACAGACCTGGCTAATACCATCAGGGGCACAGTGGGGCACAAACAGGCCCCTGACAGTAGCCTGGACGATGAACAGCCCTCCACCTCCGCCGGCGCTAGTGGACAGGAGGCACCACCACAGGACCAACAGGCCACCAGCACCCCACCAGCACCCCACCCCCTGCAGAAGGAGAACCAGCCCGCAAACGGTCCCTGAGATCCAGGAACAAGACAGAGAACATTGCCAAAACTCCCACCAGGAAATAAGACCATCCTGATTGTCACCCTTCTGTCCCACTTTGTCACCCTGTCCACCCTGTCCACCTTAAACTGCCATTGCTCCCCTTCCTATGCCCCCATGGACAATGCATCTCTAAGACCAAGAGACTGAACTCTATAATGGACATTCCTCCACCATCAACCCAGCCCATTGCACACCCCCTCCACTTATTTGCACAGAAATAAACTCCCTCGAATCACAAATCAATCTGGAGTCAGTCTCTACTTTCACAAATGTGTAATTGCAACCTCTCCGAAATATAGCAATGTCAATGTACATGTTCACATACCAGTGTTACACAGTTGTTGGCCAGCACTACACATAGCAGAGGGCACAAAGTAGTACCCAGATCTGTGAAATGGAAAGGCAAAGTGACATGTCAGGGTCCATATACAGAGGTAAAAAGGCAGATTTATGCTAGGTCCTACAATAGTATGAGATGTGTGAAGCAGTGCCATCCTCTTACCCGTGTCTCACTGGAAGTATTGGATGATGATGTTGTTACGGTTGTCTACATCTTCTTCTTCTGCCTCCTCTTCTTCACTGTCCACAGGCTCCACAGCTGCCACAAGCCCACCAACAGCCCCATCCTCCTGCAGAAAAGGCACCTGGCATCGCAAAGCCAGGTTGTGCAACATACAGCATGCCACGATTATCTGGCACACCTTCTTCGGGAGTAGTATAGCGATCCACTTGTCAGATGGAGGCACCGGTATATGGCCTTCAGGAGGCCTAAGGTGCGCTCTATTATCCTCCTAGTTCGCCCATGTGCCTCATTGTAGTGTTCCTCTGCCCTTGTCCTGGGATTCCTCACTGGGGTCAGTAGCCATGACAGGTTGGGGTAACCTCAAATATCGAGGGACAACTGTTAGACATCCTCCAAACATTAGAGAATCTCCCATACCCAGACACATATTTAAACTGTGTGGGGACCTTGGGCTCACCTTTTAGCTGCACACGGTGCCTCTGGAGTTGCCCCATCACATAAGGGATGCTGCTATTCCTCAAAATGTAAGAGTCATGCACAGAGCCTGGATACTTGGCATTCACATGGGAGATGTACTGGTCTGCCAAACAAACCATCTGCACATTCATTGAATGGTAGCTTTTCCGGTTTCTGTACACCTGTTAATTCCTGTGGGGGGGGGGAGGACAAATGCCACATGTGTACCATCAATGGCACCAATGATGTTGGGGACATGTCCCAGGGCATACAAGTCATCCACCTGAGGGAAAACGATGTAGCTGCGCATGTGTTTCAGCAGGGCAGATAACACTCTGGACAACACGTTAGAGAACATTGGCAATGACATCCCTGATGCATGGCTACTTTCGTTTGAAAAGGATTCCTGTGGGATGGCGGATAGCTGACATCAGGTCTGGCTCCAACTGGGCACACAGTTCCTGGATTGTTGCATGTTGAAGTCTGTAAGTGATAATGATGTGTCTGTCTTCCATTGTCGACAGGTCTCCAGGGGTCTGTACACCGGAGGATGCTGCCATCTCATCACCTGCCCCAGCAGACGTGCCCTATGGAGGAGAATGGTGAGCAGAGGGTCATACACCACATAGGTTTCACAAGTCTGTTTTGCACAATCGTGAAATGATCTCTATGTGCCTTTGTCTGTCCGTATTCCTGGCCTAAATCAGTGTGACACAGTTATTTGGCCTGCCATGTGGCCCCCTGAAATGTTGGCTGCCTGACCTGTAAGGAGGGACAAGGGGAAATGAGGTAACTGTGCTGGCATTGTGCAGCGCCGTGGTAGGCGGTCGAAGACCGCTGCACAATTCAGCATTGGTTATCATTGGGCCCTATGGGTTCCAGGAGCCAATGACGATGTACGCCGGTGGTGTCGGTACGCACCGCCACGGACGTGACCACCATTTTC
Organism: Pleurodeles waltl; assembly: GCF_031143425.1. Classification (NCBI taxonomy): domain Eukaryota; kingdom Metazoa; phylum Chordata; class Amphibia; order Caudata; family Salamandridae; genus Pleurodeles; species Pleurodeles waltl. The sequence goes on along the minus strand of NC_090443.1, from coordinate 923,498,209 downwards.
TATCTGTTCACTCACTTGATACCTGACCTTCAACAGGAGAGGCCCTACACTGCAAGTGCTGCTGTGACCTGCATCTGGAAGTGACAATGGCGACAGTGTCTTGGGAAAGGGCCCCTGCCTTCACTGCAGAGGAGTTGGAGAAACTGGTGGATGGGGTCCTCCGCCAGTACAATCTACTATACAGTCCTCCAGACAAACAGGTGAGTGAACCGTGTGCATGGTGGATGGGACATGATTATATGGAGTGTCGTGGATGGAAGAGACAAGGGTGGGGGACAGGCCAGCACGTGAGGATGGTGAGTGTATGTTTTTCTGGGACAGGGTGGGAGGTTTGTGGCCAGTGTGTGAGAAGAACTGTACGGGAAGGCAACATTCTTTTTAACTTCACTATTCCTCTACGTCAGCGCCCACCAGAAGAAGGGTATTTGGCGTGCCATCGCCAAGGGAGTGCGGACCCTGCAGGTCTACCATAGACCACTGCCAGAAAAGATGGGAGTACCTGCGCCGTTGGAGCAAGAAGACGGTGGAGGCCCAGCTGGGGATGGCCTCCCAACGTGGAAGGGGTGCCCGTCGCATCATGACCCCCCTGGCGATTGAGGACATCACAGCAGCCACAAGGGGGTGAGTACACTCTCATTCAGCTGACTGCATGCTTGACAAGGTGTCTGGGTGGAAGAGGTGGGCTGTGGGTTCCCCTAGCCCAGGGCAGAAGAGCAAAGTTAGATCCATTGATTTTTAGGCTCATTCCCACTCGAATCCCAAAGGTGGTATTTGCCCTCTATACCTAGTCAGGCTCCCAGGGGTGCCAGCTGTGCATGAAGTGGGTCTAGACAGAGTCCCCCTTGGGCATGTGCTTTTCCTTTGCACTGTTAGTGCATGGCTTAGAGCATAGGGCTGCTCCCTGTGTGTTGTGTCCGCCAACGGTAGTGGTGTTGCAGGCATTGACCATGTATCTCCTCTGTCTTCTCCCCCTTTTTGTTTTGTCACCCTGTCCTTATGTGCATTAGCATTATCTGGCGGAGGAGCATTGGCACTGGAGCAGGAGGGAGCTGCAACCCAAATGGCCCTAGAGGGTGAAGTAACGGAGTCAGAAGGCACCAGTGGGACGGAGGGCGAGGGGAGCTCCACGACGGGGACAGAAGCAGACACCAGCGACAGCGACTCCTCCTCTGATGGGAACTCCCTTGCGGTGGCAGGCACCTCTGTGCCCACCACCTCAACAGGTACAGCCGCCAGCCCCCCTACCAGCACCGCCCTCCCAGCAGCCCCTCATCGAGTTTCCCGTGCCCACTCACCCAGGAGGGTGGGCATCTCCTTCACCCCAGGCACCACAGGCCCTGCCCCATTCAGCCCTGCTGCCCTCAGTGAGGAGGCTACTGACCTCCTGAGATCCATCACTCTTGGGCAAGCAACCATTTTAAATGCCATCCAGGGTGCTGAGAGGCATTTGCAGCAAACAAATGCATACCTGGAGGGCATTCATTCTGGCGTGGCGGCCCAACAGAGAGCATTTCAGGCTCTGGCCTCAGCACTGATGGCAGCCATTGTCCCTGTGTCCAGCCTCCCCCCTCCAACTTCCTCCACCAGACCCGATCCCCTGTACCTCAACCTTTCCCAAGCACACCATCAGACTAGCATGCACACTCATCAACACACAAGAGTGGACATGGCAAACATAAGCACCACACATCCCACAGGCACTCACACAAGCACTATCCCGATGCAGACACACCAACATCCACTGCCTCCCCTGTGTCCCCCTCCTCCATGTCTTCCTTCTCCCTCCCTGTCTCATCTCCACTCAAACCTGCATGCACTACATCTTCATCCACTACCTCCATAACCAGCACGCCCATCACCACACACCGCTCACATGCAATCACCACCCCCACTACCATTCATACATCCCCTGTGTCCTCTCCCAGTGTGTCTGTGACCCCTCCTCCCAAACTACACATACGCAGGCACCCACCCACCCAACAGCCATCCACCTCACAACAGCCTCCGGCCCATGCACCTTCACCCCAATTCAGCAGACGTACACCTCCTACAACCACTACCTCTTCCTCCACTCCCAAACCCCCTCCATCTTCTCGTCCCACTGTGTCTAAGAAACTCTTCCTGGCTAACATTGACCTCTTCCCTACACCTCCTCCCCCGTCTTTCCCCTAGGGCCAGGCTGTCCAGGTCCAAGCCCAGCCCAGCACCTCAGCCACCAAATCCTCCAGCACTGTGGTCTCAGCAAGTCTGGTCACATCACGGGCGGCACCCATCAGGGCTGCCAGTGTGCCACCTAGCGAGGCCAAGGATCAGCCCATTCTGCCACCTGCTGAGGTGAAGAAGGTGCCCACATGCAAGAGGGAGAAGCCGCACCAACCACCAAGCAAGGGCTCCTCCAAGCAAAAAGGGGACAGTGCCAAGGGACCAGCAGCAACATCAAAGGTGGGGAAGAGACACAAGGCGAAGGGCAAGTCAGGACAGGGCACGGAGCCTCCGGCTGAGGGACCAGAGTCACCCCTTCTGTCAACCACAACATCAACCTGTACGGCGGTGGACACACCTGCACCACCATCTGCACCGCCACCTGCACGCCACCTGCACAGCCACATGCACGTCTGCTGCCTCAGCAACAGTCCCCAGCATCATCCCCAGTTGGCAGCCGCCCGAGGCTGCAGGAGGCGTCCTGCTGTGTCCCTCCACAGGTGCTGACACATGCGTCACCGCCAGCATCTCCGCCACAGACACTGCCGTAACCACCGCCACCAGCCCCGCCACATGCTCAGAAAGTGCCACCACAGCTGACATGGCTATCATCCACAGTGGGCAGCCGTCCGAGGCTGCAGGAGACGTCCTGGACCCTGCATAGCATAAATGAGGCACGACACCCAGCACTGTTTGTAGCTGCAGGTGGCAGGCGAAGTCGCAGCAGGGTGGAGTCTGTCTCTGCCTCCATGGAGTATCATGCTACCTGTTTGCAGGCAATCTCATGGCACACACACCCAGGTGAGGGAATGGGACCTGCCACACTGCATGTGAAGCACTCTGGTCACAAAGCCCCCTCCAGAACCAGTGGAGAAAAGCATCGACTCCCCAAGTCCATGGCAGGATGAAGCAGTCTGGGCACTAAGGCCCCTCCAGAACCAGTGGAGAAAAGCATCCACTACCCCAGTCCTTGGCAGGATGAAGCACTCTGGGCACTAAGCCCCCTCCAGAACCAGTGGAGAAAAGCATTCACTTCCCCAGTCCTTGGCAGGATGAAGCACTCTGGGCACTAAGCCCCCTCCAGAAACAGTGGAGAAAAGCATTCACTACCCCAGTCCTTGGCAGGATGAAGCACTCTGGGCACAATGCCCCCTCCAGAACCAGTGGAGACTGTTATCCACTTGAGAGACTGTGGCTTTGCACTCCCCAGGATAAAGCAGTGGGCAAGCCACCCACTGGAGAGACTTGAGAGACTGTGGATTTGCACTCCCCAGGACCAAACTGTGGGCATGGAGCCCCCTAGTGGAGCAGTGGCATCGTCCGTTCATCTGGCTGAGATGCCCCCCCCTGAGGTGCCTGTTTATTTTCGATCTGATGCCCTAGCAGTGTTCTCTCAGTTTCGAGTCAGGTATCATGTGTGGGCTTCGCCCATGCATTTTGGGACCACTGGTCCACGGACAATGATTATTATCCGGACTTGTGTAGTTGGTGTACATATTTGTATATACTGATATTTTGATTTGGCCTATTTGATTTTTCAATTATTACACCTGTTACAATAATTTCATTTTGTCCTTGCGTTCTTCCAGGGGGTGACGGGGTGTATATGTAATGTTGCTGCATGTATTTGTGTGTATGGTGTTGTGGGTGAGGGTGGGGGTGGGGGTGCTGCGTGTTGCGTGTGTGTGTCACTCTCTTTTCCCTCCTCCCATCCCCTGTGTGCTAGGTGCAGTACTCACTGTGGTCGTCGCCAGCCTCTTTGCTGATCCTGATACAAGAGGAGGTAAACCAACATGGGCAGGACCTGTAACTCGGGCTCCATGGCGTCCTGGTTCCTCGTTGGGTGTTAAAAGGTGAGTGGTTTCCGTTCCACAGACTGTTTCCGCTGTGCTTTTGATGGCGTTGGTACCGCCCCGGAAAAGGTGGCGGATAGGCCTCTTGTAATACAGTGGGCGGAATCTTGTGTTCTGCCTGTCTGTTGGTGGTTACCGCTGTGGTGTTTGTTTCTATCACCGTGGCGGTTGGAGTGTTAATGTGGCTGTCTATGTTGGTGGTTTCCGCCATGGTCGTGATCTCATTTTTTTTACCGCCGGCCTGTTGGCGGTATTACCGCCTCTTTAACACCGACCTCCAGGGTTGTAATGAGGGCCTTACTTACAAGAGTAAACCCCGCTCCAGGGTCGCCTCCATCGTATGCCTAAAGATTCGGATTGATGATAATTCTCTGGTCAAAGTTGACAGTTTTCATCCCCTTGATGTGAATCATGGTTTCACACTCTTGTCTCCCTAATGGAGGGGCAGAATACTCCACCCTAATGACATTCTAACCTTTGGGTCAAATTAGTTCATCTGACATTCTAGGGGTGACTTGTGGCAGTGTGGAGCATAACTCCTCAGCGCTGTCTTCCAGGGAGACAGACATCTGTGTATATTCCAGCGTCTGCGCTTGGCGACGACAGGAGTTGAAATTTGTTTCTACTCAGTGCAGCTACTTCTTCCACTGCTCTCTGTTGTCCTCTGTGGATCTCCTCTGCAGAGGGTGTACCAAGTTTGCCATTTTCATGCAAACTTTTGTGTGGTTGCCCTTGTGTTCTCCTTTCAGTATGACTCCGGCTCGGACCTACATTGGGGTGCGATTCCTGTCGGTCCCAAACTTCCTTTGATGTGGTGAAGAATTGTGCTCCATCAGGGGTGGGAACTCTCAGTCATGCCAGAAACAGCACTGCATATTTCAGGCCCCTGTTTCTTGGTATCCAAGAAGGATGAAAGCTGTCATACTTCACATGTAAAGTCTGGGAAAATCATGATCCTCCAGTGTTAAGGGACCCTTGCTCCTAGCTTGGGTAAGATGTGGTCCCTGTCTTGGTAATGTAATAATCAGGCTACTATTGGTCTTGGTGGGGCCGCAGGGAAGGGCGTTGAAGAAGAGGCTCTGTGTGCCCGTTTGAGAGCAAAAAAGGCTTGACAGAGGTTCACCCTTGGTCGCCCCTTTCTGGCTCTATTGGTCCTTGCTCACCCAGGTGAATTACCCTGGTTGGAATGAGCTTCACTTATAGTTCTTTGTGTTGGGATACCAGGATGCGCAGGGGGTCGCTACTTATCTTCGGGAGACTGTTCTTCCCAATTCTTAGTAGGTCCACTATGCTGCGTAATCAGCATGTATCACTTCCTGCCCTGTGCCTTTGGATACAGGCCTCAGGTTCCTCTGCAAGTTTCTTCTGCAAGTAGTGCAACCCCAAGGCTGGAGGTCAGTGGGGGCCAGCAGGTGTTTTCGATGTACCCCTTGCCGAGAGTCCAACTCTTGTGGTCTACAGGTAAGCCAACCAGATGTGGTTTTGGTCCAGAGTCTTGCCCAGTGTGAGGGGGAGAACTCAGATGTAGGTAAGTTTCTATTCTGGTTGAGCACTCTAGACAGTGCTTGCCGCTGACTCCTCTGTTAGTATTACTGCTAGGCTCTATTCAAATTGTGTATACTGTGGCCCCTGCCCTGTTGCGCACTGAAAGGTCATGGTAGGGGACCAGTTATGAGTGAGATTTACAGCAGCGGTCCATCCCAGTGGAGGGGGGGCACCGGGGTCCAGCCTTTCATAGTGCCTTGCTTCTCAGTGTCTTTAGCTAGGTTTCGCGCTTGTGTGGCCTTACCTCCCCAAACGGGATGTTTCTACAGGTGATTTTTGGGGAGACCCTGGCCCCAAGCATATAGTGTTCACTCCCCTCTTTCTTCAGATTCAGCAGTGCAGGCTCTGCAATAGGCCTGTAGACCACTGCTTTAGTGCCCCCAAATGCTTAAGCACCTCTTTTTTTTTTCTGGATAGGGGAGTGGGCTGAAGCCAACCTCCCTCATGTAGGCTTCTCTGACCCCTACTTCTCAGCACGTGTGTCTGTGCAATTTCCTGCTTTCTGTTGGTACTGATCCCATCTTCCTGGGGCCACCACAAGCAAAGAAAAAGCACTTTTTCTGGGCCACCTCATCGTGCCTTGCAGGAAATTATGGGGCGATCCCTCAGGAGTGTGCATATTCTATGAGCGGCTACCATGCTGAGGTGGGGAGAGCTGTGATGCTGCCATGGATGGATTACCACCCTGGAGTTGTCTGGTCCCACACGGACACCCCCTACACAAGGTGAGTTCTTTGTTGGGGAGGCGATGCAGGGAGCCCACCCCTGGCTGCTCCCGCTGGCTTCCTGCTCAGCCAGCACCTCCACGTGCTGTCACAGGAACCGCCTCTCTATTTGGAGATTTTCCCCGTGCCCACGGGCAGACGTGTGCAGCTGGGATAGCCACCTGGGGAGTGCAATGTCAAACCCACCTCCTTTACTGCACCATAAGGGCCCCAGGATGGGGTATGGGGCCCCTCTTCAACTTCAAGTGTAGCACAACAGTGCTCCCTGACTTCCTTTCCTTTGTGGAGCCCCGGGATGGGGTCTGAGGCCTCTCTGGCTAGCTGCACAGGGACGTGACAGCGTCCACCTTCTTTTCTTTTGTGTGGGGCCCCAGGACGGTGTCCAGAAACCCTTCTGACAATTTTCACAGTGAGCATGATGGCACACCCCGGCTTCTTCTTCGGCTGCCGGCCCCACCCACAGCCGGCGACCATCTTTGCGGGAGCTTGACTTCTTGGCAGGCGTGAGGCCTCTGGATGGGGTCTGGGGTCCCTTCCCGGGTCCTCACAGGGAGCATGACAGCGCTCCCCAACTTTACTTCTTTGTGCGCCCCCTGGATAGAGTCCGGGGCCTCTCTCCTCATTGTTGAGAGAGCACAACTTTCCTTTTCACTGGGGATGCTCAACAGTGCTCCCCAGCCCCATTACTTTTCAGCAGCAGCCACCGGGCCCTCTCCCACCCGAGGGTTACAAACTGGAGCAGTGAGGGAGCTCCACATGCTTTGCTGCTTGTGCTGGGAAGGTAAAAGGTCATGGATCTTCAGGTGCCCATAACTCGGCCCCCGTGGGTGGTATTGCACGATCTTGGTGTCTCTTTGCTCCTGGTGGCGAGCCCTTCCCACCTGGAGCCCTTTCTTGAGGCCTCCTGGCCTCAAAGTCCCCCAACTGGGTTAGAGAGCCAGTCCCACTAACTCCCTGTGCCATCCTTTTATTTAGGGGCCTTCCTTTTCTTCTGGGCAGTGCGCCCTCCTTGCACCAGCCCAGTCTCTCCCCAATTGGTCTTCAGCGGGTGTAAGGGAACCAGCTTACCTGTTCCTGGGTTGTGCACCCTACTGGGGCTGGCATCGTTCAGGGGCAAATTCCTTGCTCCAGTGGGCAGTCAGGGGGATCTTTCTTCCAGTTGTCCATGATGCCCTTCTTCGATCCCAGTGTCCTGCAGGGAAGCACAGCCAAGAGAGAACCCTTCCCTGTGCAAGACCTTTTAAGTGAGGGCACAAATGACCAGGAGGCCTGCGCCTCTGGCCTATCCACAGGTGCCACATCACTTCCTTGCCCCATCCCATCCTCCCTGCACAGTCTTCTGGGGTTGCTCACAATGCCATCGTCTACGAGTTAGTTGCCATACGTGCTCTGAAATTCTCAGCCCCTCCTCCCCAACATTCCTCCTAGGACCTCTCAAGCCCATTCATGGCCCGGAATGACAGCTGGCTAACTGATGCAAGGCCCTGCTCAGGCAGCTGATGGAGCAGTAATTGGCTGTAATCTTGAGGTGAGTCAGAGAAAGATATGTACACAAAAGGAGAGCAATGGGAGTGTTGCTAGCCCACACCGCCTCCCTACAGAAATTATATAATCACTAATGGTGTGGGGTAGTAGGAACTGAAGATAAGACTAGGTCAGTCTTTTTACAGTGGTGTTAATAAGGTCACTATAGATCCTCAGGTCGGGAAGTCATAGTTGGAAAAATGACCAAGCTAGGGGGTGCTGTGTTGTCCTACAGGGGGAAGGGGGATTTCCCTTACGGACTAGGTGGTCTCACACACATAATAGTGTCTTGCTTCATCATATGACCACCTAGCCCCACCCAAGTAAGATGATACTACTTGGGCGGACTCAACCTCGTGGTTAAAAGAACCAGAGGGAGTGCTGAAATTAAACTGGCTGGATAGTTACATTGATCCAGAAGGGGTGAATAATAAAATTACCAAGCATGTCGCCAGTGGCTTCTGCTAATTTTAATAAAGGTGCATGCTGGTAAGGCTAAAACTAAGGGGGAAAGGCTCGTTGGAGAGTAATGTCTCTTGGAGTCTAAAAGAAAAAGTGGATGACCAACATGTTTCTGCCCTCACTCAGTGCTGGTAGGTCAGGGGCATTCGTCAGGGTCGGAGCACACGCAGTAAGTGGGGTACTCAAAAAGTGAAAAATGTGTATGGCCTACCTGAACGAGTAGTTCACGGTGGGGTAGGCCTGTAGTAGATAAAAATAAATGCATCAATAGATAAGCCACTGATAGTTCAGAAGATATATGGGGTGAAAAAACCGTGGCAAACCACTGCAAAGCACACAGCAAAAATGTGAACAAATTGTGCCAAGCACTCACAAACACATGCAAGGGTGACTTACCCCATAGTAAGGGGCAATCTGCCTCTGGTCTGGCTAGTGCCGGGGGGGGGTTCCCTTGTAGTCACACTCTGGGGAGATTAAAGGGTTTAGGAAGGATAGAGGTGAAGGGTCATGAGATGAAAAGAGGATGCACAAGACTTAAGGGAAAAAGTAAACAGAAGAGAACCAAGCTTAAACCAGGGGAAAGGCACATGGGAAAAGAGAGACAAGGAAGCAGGAAATGGGGAAAAGAAAAGGGGGTGGAGGGGGAGCGAAGGGCTGCAGAAGGGAGGGGAAACAGGGAATAAACAGGAAAAAAAGGAAAGAAAAAGGGCCCCAAAGGGGCCACACTTACCACTCCAAAGGGAATACCAAGGGGGGGTACCTACATGCCGGAGCAAGGCCGCTCTGGTACTGACTGCATGGTTGGTCTGGAATATATGTGGATCAAGAGCCAATCAGCGGGGGGCGCCGGGCGGAATCTAATTAAGAAATTGTCAGGTGGATCGGGCGTCGTTACGGGACCACGCCCTGAATCCGTCCGCACCCTCTCGGGGGCTGTGCCGGTGTGCAATGCTTGAATTAGCCACCCGCTCGTTGAATATGGCCGTCGGTATTAAACCCGCGGGACCGTTGTGTTATAGAGGCCCGCGGGTTAGAGTGTGCCAAGCAATAAAGAAGTGACGTGCTCGAGTAGAGCGTTTGCACCGCGATGTGGTTTGCAAACGCGGGGGGCGCCCTGTGATGACGCGCTGCGAAGAGCGCGGCGCGTCCTATGGGCACACGGGACTCTGGGAATTGGAGTCCCGTGTTGCAGGTATACGTCGTCCGGCTCAGACGACATGGAAAAGGGGGGGAGGGGGGAGAGAATGGGAGGGTACACAAGGAAAGAGAGAGGGGGAGGGGGGGGAAGAAAGCAGGGTGGGGGAAGGAGCATACAAGAAAAAAGAAGAAAAAAAGGAGAAAGAAAAAAAGGGGGGGAGTTTAGGTGGGAAGAGAGGGTGAAAAGAAGGAAAGAAGAGAAAAGAAAGGAGGAAAGGGAGACAAAGCAAGCAGACAAAGGAGGCAAGGGGAAAAGAAGGAAAGAAGAAAAATAGAGGGCCTACACAGGCCTATACAAGAAAAGAGAGAACACAGAAAGAAAAGGAGGGGGAAACAGTGGGGGGCAGGGGGAAAAAAGGGGGGAGGGAAACACAGGGCAGAGGAGGAGGGAGGACTCATAATAGGTGGAGAGAAAAGGGAGGAGCGAGGGGAAGCTGGGACCTGGAAGCGGAAGTACAGATAAAGAAAAGAAAAGGTGTGAAAGATGAGGGACAATAGCTACAATGGCAGGGGTTATGGAAATAACTCTGAACGGATGGATGCTGCCCAGGTCAGAGATAGTGACATGGGGTATTGGTAGTGAGACCCCCGATGGGACCTTAGGGGGAACCTCACATGGGAAAGGGTCGCCATAGTCTTAGTTCTCATCTTAGAGCTGACCACTGTATATTATCGTTCAATCCTCTAATGTCCGTTTGCAACCTCCATATCCACCTTTGTTCATACAGTAAAAGTTTTTGTGTGGCATTAGTTGCTGTTGATTTTAGTTGGTCCAACACTACCCATTGCATGTGATCAGGATGGTGATTGCTGGACACATAATGCTCGGTGAGTCTTGTGGCATCTCTCTTGCGTCGGATGGTGCTCCTATGCTCGCAGATGCGTGTGCCCACTCTTCTAGTCGTCATCCCAATGTATCTTTTATCACAGGGGCATGTGATCATATACACCACGTTTTTGCTGTTACAGTTCGTGAGTTGTCTAAGTTCCCAGGGTGTCCGTAGTCCCACATCAAGTGTAAGAGTTTTTTTGGTAAATGCGCAGACACTGCAGCTGCCGCATGGAAAGTGGCCTTTAGCGGGAGGGAGGTCCCAGAGTGTCCTTTGTTTGTTCGGGGTGAGGTTTACCCGCGGGCGGGTATGTACAATCATGTCCCGGATACTTTTACCTTTTTTATAAGCATTCATTGGGATCTGAAAGGGAAGACCCCCAGGTGTGAGGATTTTCCAGTCTTCATTGAGTATCTTTTTGATCACATTAGACGCTGGGTAGAATGTAGTCACACAGATCAATGGGTCTTTCTTGCTGGTTCTGCTGCTGGGATGCAGCAAAGTTTCCCTAGGGCTCACACGAGCACGTTTGTCAGCCCTCCTCAGAAGGTGGTCTGGGTACCCTCTGGCTCGAAGTTTGCTTGTGAGCTGCTGAGCATGCTTTTTGTAGTCCGTTAATTCGGTACAATTCCGCCGAAGGCGGAGATACTGACCCACTGGGAGGTTTTCCCTGAGGGAGCGTGGGTGGAAGCTCTGGAACTGCAGGAGAGTGTTTCGGTCAGTAGGTTTATAAAAAACTTCTGTTATCAAGGAGCCATTTTTTTCAGATATTACTAGGTCAAGAAAGGAGACAGCTGGGTCACCTAGTGTGGCTGTAAATCTCAGAAAGGGGTTCAGGGTGTTTAACCAATTGATGAAGGTGGTTGCTTCTTCCCTTGTACCTCTCCAGATTATCAGGATGTCATCGATGTACCTTTTCCATAACCTGATCTGGTTGAAGTACGGGTTCTCTTCAGTGAGAACCATTTCTTTCTCAAAGTGATCTACATATAGGCATGCCAAGCTAGGTGCGAAAGTGCTCCCCATCGAAGTGCCTTGGATCTGTAAAAAGAAGTTCTTATCGAATTCAAAGAAATTCCTGGTGAGGGCCAAATGGGCTAAGTCCAGGATGAATTCTGGGGGGAGTGATGTAGTTCCACACACCCCTATTGAGTAGGTCACTGATCACTTCCAAGGTTGCCTCCTGTGGAATGTTGGTATATAGTGATTCTACATCCAGTGTCATGAGATGTTCTCTGTCTTTGTCAAAATCTAGGGTATCGATAAGGGAGAGCAAGTCTGTTGTATCTTTTAGGTATGTGGGGATTTGTTTCACGAATGGTTGGAGGAACCAGTCGCAAAATTGGGATAGTGGTTCCAGGATGGAGCCAATCCCAGAGACAATTGGTCTTCCCGGGGGTGGATGTTTATTTTTGTGGATTTTAGGCAAAATATAAAAGTATGGGGTTTTAGGGTTGGGTTGGATGAGGAAGGCAGCCTCATGTTTGGTGATCCAACCGTTGTTCATACCCTTCTCGATCAGGAAAGTGATCTCTTCTCTGACCTCTTCTGTCGGATCCCTTGATAGTCTCTTATAGTGATGCTCATTGTTTAGTAGACGTAGACATTCAGTATTGTACATTACTGTGGACATTATCACTATGGCACCACCCTTATCCGCTGGTTAATGGTGATGGAAGAGTCATTGCTCAGGTTGTGAAGGGCTGTAAGTTCTTCGGTGCTAATGTTGTGGAAGATCTCCCTTTGTGTGTTCTGGAGGTCGTCGATCCTCCTGCTCACTGATTTTTCAAATGCCAGAACTTCAGGTGGCATCAGTTGGGAGGAGGGAGTGAACTTTGATTTGGGACGTAACCCGGTGTTCCTTTCTCGTTCTGTATTGGGTTCCGGGTTCATGAGGAAAAAGGTTCTTAGCCTAATCTTACGAAAAAATTCTGCTAGTTCTATCCTTAGTTTAGAGATGTCAAGTTTGGGGGTAGGGACAAAACCCAGACCTTTCTCTAGGGCTTGGAGTTCGTTGTTATTTAATACTCTTGGGCTTAGGTTCACAACGGTAGTGGACCCCTTATTTAAACCCTGCTTGTGCTGGGTGATTCGTCGTCCGTTGGTCCTTCCTTCAGGTTCCAACTGACTCCTTTTTTCCTGCCCCTTCCCCGTCCGGGGCCTCTCCCAAAAAAAGGAACATTGGGATAGGACCAGGTCGTTTATGGCTGGGGATACATAGGGGCTTGGAACTGGTTTGGTGGCCCATAGGGGGAGGGCCAAGCCCAGGGAGGCATATTAAGTAGCGGGGGCGGAGGGCCTGTACATGGTGTAGGCCAATTATTCCGAGTATTCCCCCTCCTGCCCTGTCTTGGCCGTGTTGTCTGTGTGCGGCCGGCGTCGGAGTCCGAGCTAGAGTAGCCCCCGGAGGATGTATCGGAGGGCAACGAGGATTGGACTGCAAAGTCTTCCCTTGAGTAGGGATGTACCTTCTCCAGGGAAAACTTATCTAAGTCTTTCTGAAATTTGGCAATTTTCCGGTGGGTCAGATACTCTTTAAACTCACTGATGGTCTTGTTAGTTTCCTCTAGTTTCTTCTTAAATGCTGCGGCAGTAAGTCCGGTTTTTAGGTTACTTTCTGCCATTTTGATTTGAAGCACTAGAGCATCTGATAGTCTGGTAGCTGTCTTGATGATCAGAATTAGCCAATCACGTGTGCATTTCCAGGCTATCAGAGACCAGTCCTTCCTAAATTCTTTGTCCTCTAGGAAGATACGTGGTTCAGTGGTGATAATCAGACCATTTGGTGCAGCGTTTTTTCTTAAATATTAGGTAAGGACAGCCCCGTGTAATATTGTTTTCACTTGTGTCCTCTTTAGTTCTATCAGAGTGTCCCAATCCCCTAGTTGGGCTATTTTCTTGGAAAGTGAAGAATCTCCTAGAAGTGAAGGTGCAGCGAGGATGGCCTGAAGCTCCTCCTCGCTGAAGGCAAGCCCTTCAGCCATATTCAAGAAGGGAAGCGGGGATTTCTAATACTCCTGTGCGTATGTCGCAGGGTTTAGAGAATAAGTAAACTAAGCTCTCACAGCTAGCCGCTGCGCTCACTATATGTACACAAAAGGAGAGCAATGGGAGTGTTGCTAGCCCACACCACCTCCCTACAGAAATTATATCATCACTAATGGTGTGGGGTAGTAGGAACTGAAGATAAGACTAGGTCAGTCTTTTTACAGTGGTGTTAATAAGGTCACTATAGATCCTCAGGTCGGGAAGTCATAGTTGGAAAAATGACCAAGCTAGGGGGTGCTGTGTTGTCCTACAGGGGGAAGGGGGATTTCCCTTACGGACTAGGTGGTCTCACACACATAATAGTGTCTTGCTTCATCATATGACCACCTAGCCCCACCCAAGTAAGATGATATTACTTGGGCGGACTCGACCTAGTGGTTAAAAGAACCCGAGGGAGTGCTGAAATTAAACTGGCTGGATAGTTACATTGATCCAGAAGGGGTGAATAATAAAATTACCAAGCATGTCGCCAGTGGCTTCTGCTAATTTTAATAAAGGTGCATGCTGGTAAGGCTAAAACTAAGGGGGAAAGGCTCGTTGGAGAGTAATGTCTCTTGGAGTCTAAAAGAAAAAGTGGATGACCAACATGTTTCTGCCCTCACTCAGTGCTGGTAGGTCAGGGGCATTCGTCAGGGTCGGAGCACACGCAGTAAGTGGGGTACTCAAAAAGTGAAAAATGTGTATGGCCTACCTAAATGCATCAATAGATAAGCCACTGATAGTTCAGAAGATATATGGGGTGAAAAAATCGTGGCAAACCACTGCAAAGCACACAGCAAAAATGTGAACAAATTGTGCCAAGCACTCACAAACACATGCAAGGGTGACTTACCCCAGAGTACGGGGCAATCTGCCTCTGGTCTGGCTAGTGCCGGGGGGGGGGTTTCCCTTGTAGTCACACTCTGGGGAGATTAAAGGGTTTAGGAAAGATAGAGGTGAAGGGTCATGAGATGAAAAGAGGATGCACAAGACTTAAGGGAAAAAGTAAACAGAAGAGAACCAAGCTTAAACCAGGGGAAAGGCACATGGGAAAAGAGAGACAAGGAAGCAGGAAATGGGGAAAAGAAAAGGGGGTGGAGGGGGAGCGAAGGGCTGCAGAAGGGAGGGGAAACAGGGAATAAACAGGAAAAAAAGGAAAGAAAAAGGGCCCCAAAGGGGCCACACTTACCACTCCAAAGGGAATACCAAGGGGGGGTACCTACATGCCGGAGCCAGGCCGCTCTGGTACTGACTGCATGGTTGGTCTGGAATATATGTGGATCAAGAGCCAATCAGCGGGGGGCGCCAGGCAGAATCTAATTAAGAAATTGTCTGGTGGATCAGGCGTCGTTACGGGACCACGCCCTGAATCCGGCCGCACCCTCTCGGGGGCTGTGCCGGTGTGCAATGCTTGAATTAGCCACCCGCTCGTTGAATATGGCCGTCAGTATTAAACCCGCGGGACCGTTGTGTTATAGAGGCCCGCGGGTTAGAGTGTGCCAAGCAATAAAGAAGTGACGTGCTCGAGTAGAGCGTTTGCACCGCGATGCGGTTTGCAAACGCGGGGGGCGCCCTGTGATGACGCGCTGCGAGGAGCGCGGCGCGTTCTATGGGCACACGGGACTCTGGGAATTGGAGTCCCGTGTTGCAGGTATACGTCGGCCGGCTCAGACGACATGGAAAAGGGGGGGGGAGGGGGGAAAAGAATGGGAGGGTACACAAGGAAAGAGAGAGGGGGAGTGTTAGACCACCTAGTCCGTAAGGGAAATCCCCCTTCCCCCTGTAGGACAACACAGCACCCCCTAGCTTGGACATTTTTCCAACTATGACTTCCCGACCTGAGGATCTATAGTGACCTTATTAACACCACTGTAAAAAGACTGACCTAGTCTTATCTTCGAGTCAGAGAAAGATGACATTCCTGAATGACCCATAAACTGTACAGATATGCTATTATAACCTACTACATTATTTGTTTCATACTGGTTACAGTGTACATTGATGCAGCTCTGGAGTCTGTGGACTCTAGGCAACTGGAATTGCGCCCTAGGCCAGCCTTTCCCATTGACATTTAATGGAGTGTCATTGTAATGAAAAGACAGTAAGCACACTGACAATCTATCCCTCACATGTGTACACTTATCTCATAAGTCCTGCTTCAGGTAACCACTCACTCTGCATAACCCCTTCTGCACTAGGCTACCTAAGCACAGTTCTTGGGCTGTGCACGCCGGGAATCCCCCTGTGCGCCCTCAAACAGGTATCCACGCGTGTGCAAATGTGATCCCGTATAACTAGCCTTGGGCCCCCTACCCTTGCTGCATCAAAGCAGCCTTTGCTTAATAATGCTACACCAGCAGTAAACATGCTCAGTCTATTTTACCATAAGATTACTGTGGGTGAATTGCAAACTATGAGGCTCCCTCACACTAGAAGGTTAAAATACAGGTTATCCAAAAGTGAAAAATCAGGGTGGGCCAAATAGTCAGCACAGTCCTCTCACACTGAATATGTTGTTTTGTTTGGAAGAAAGCATTTAATTGATTTTAGTTACCTACCACCACCTACCCCTGTGAAAGGACATTCAGTTTTCAAGACCCTTTTACATGAAGAAACTCAGAACACATTGGGAGGAATTGTCAATGTAAGCATTTGGCAATATTTCAAATTCAAGGAGCTCATCCAAAATATGCGTCAAGCCTCTGTCATGGAATATAGAAACATTTTAAAGGACATTAGATTAGGAGTTCTGATAGAGGTGGGAAAACATACTTTGGAAAGTCAACACATTAAGAAACTGTTTTCCTCCTCCAACACAGCAGGTGAGCTGATATTTAATTTCTGTTACGAAGGGAAATTCATAGCTTCCTTAATGCCTATTCTTCAAGAGTGTTCCAATTTAATGAACAATTCCTGAAACTGGAAAAAGAAGAAAGTTTGGAAATTACAGCTATCAACAAAATGGAACACCAGGGAGTGACAGTGGTGCTCAGTGGAAAATTACCAGAAAAATATAACTCTTTGAAGAAATCTGTATCTAGGACTGCTGGACTAGAAAAGTGTTCATGTGTGTGCAAAAACTGGAAAGTAATTTTGAGATGTAATTTAAATGTTGAAGAAGGATTAGTAACGGGTGTGATGTGTAAAGTTATTGATTTAATAAAATTCCCTAACCGTAATGAGATTGATTACTTAGTTATAAAGTTTGATCAGGTCGATGTGTTGTATGCTTTTTACTTGTAAAAGACTTCTATGTCCAGCAGAAGCAGTTTCCAGTCTGCCTTGAGTATGCTGTAACTATCCATAAATCACAATGTTTAAGTGTAGATGCTGCATTTATTAATACTTGAAATATGATATTTAAAGAAGGAATGTCATATGTAGCATTGTCATGAATTCTAACATTGTCCGGTTTAGTTCTGGTTGATTTTGTTAATAAGAAGCTCAGTGCAGATGCAAGTTGTGTCAGAGAATACAACAGATTAAGACGTAAATATGCTCCTTATTTAGGACAGTATCCTATTAATAAAAAAATTATATTATGTCCTAAGCTGAAACTTACACAAAATCAACATATATTCCTGAAAAGACGGTAAATAAGAACAAACAAAAAGGTGTTAAGAAAAAAATACTGGAAAATGATGGTGATACTACAGCTTACCAGTTAACATATAACACTAAGGGCCTGATTACAACTTTGGCGGAGGGGGTTAATCCGTCCCAAATGTGACGGATATCCCGCCTGCCATATTACGAGTCCATTATATCCTATGGAACTCATAATATGGTGGGTGGGATATCCGTCACATTCAGAACGGATTAACCCCCTCCACAAAGTTGTAATCAGGACCTAATTTTCTAAACTGCTATGCTAGTGTTGTTCTTAATGTTCTCTACCCTTTACCACACGTGGTAAATGCAATCCAAGAAAAAACAAAGAACACATTGTGTACAGCAGTCTTACATTGCCTTCAACGCTTATCTTGTGATTCGGCTGTAATACATTCTGCTTTGGGCATTCAAGAACTAGTAGACATATATAGTGGATCTGTAGTATTTACTATCAATGCTCAACAAGAGGCACAGGAATTTATTATGGTGATCCTTGGAGTTTTAGAACAAAAAGATGTAAATATTGATGACATATTTGGACTGAGTTGTACAAAGACCATGAGTGTGAAGTTTGCTCTTTTACATCTACCACTGAAATCCACTCTGAGTGATTTCTATACTTAACTCTGCCAGATTCAAAAAGTGTGTCTTTTTATAAGTTAATAAACAATAGTGACCAAAATATGACCTGTCCAAATTGAAAAACAAATTTATTGTCTACATTGCTTATACAGACAAGTGGTAAATACATTGTAGCAATGTTTCAACAATGTAGAACAGATGGATCGAAATTGGACATCAAAATTACAAACTTTAAAGCTGGACAAATATCAGTTTCTGGGAGAACATACTTTATGTTAGCTATCATCTTCCATAAAAGCCTTAACATTACATCTGGACATTATACCGCATATTTAAAGACTCAAACTAGATGGATGGAATGCAATGACAGCAGTCTGCAATTCAAACAAACACTACCTTTCAAACTTCCTAATTCTTAGCTATTTATTCTTCTGCTAAAGTTCTAAGGGGGATTTGTGGAAATATTATGGGACAAAGGGCCTGATTCTAACTTTGGAGGACGGTGTTAAACCGTCCCAAAAGTGGCGGATATACCACCTACCATATTACGAGTTCCATAGGATATAATGGACTCGTAATACGGTAGGTGGTATATCCGCCACTTTTGGGACGGTTTAACACCGTCCTCCAAAGTTAGAATCAGGCCCAAAGTCTTCTGTCTATGTGGATCATCACTGTTTAAGACATAATTCAGCCTATCAGGGGTGATGTCTAGAAAAAGATGTCAAAAGTGTGAATGAAATGTGTTCATGAGATTTCTGGTAAAACAAAATGACTACACAGTCTTCTCTCTGCACGGCTCATCACTGTTAAAAACATAATTTAGCCTATCAGGGGTGTTATTTACAAAAGGATGTACAAAACTCAATTGTGGATTATATCTGTTTGTAGTTTTGTACCAGGTATAATAATAAGCAAAATGTTTTTAACATACAGTCTTTTGGTTAGTGTAGTAACTGTAGCTTAATTAAATAATTTACAAATTGTAGTGAGTGCTATTCACAGTATCACTTATTTGTAGTGAAATACTGTGGATGTATTTTTTTTTTTTCTATAATCTATATGATTGTTGTTTCCCACTTTTAAATGATGATTATACAGTACTCTGTTTATATGTTCTAGTATAAAGGCTGAGAACAGGAAAAAGGGAAAATAAAATGTTTTACTAAAATGTCATATAGCATAAGCAAGTATACTGTTGTTTCAGGACTCTTCTAAACATAATACTAACATATTTATGTTCTTTTTTTCTGCAGTGTTTGTGGAGATGTCATGAAATGTGTCAATATACTAGTACTGGCAGAGAAATATTTATTTGACATACTTATGGAGACAGTCTTCTTGCATAGCATGTGTTTGATATGCATTGTCACCAGCTTCTTTTCTTTTCACTCACCCATACAGAACCTGACATACACAGTCACTGTCCCATGTAAGCACCCACCCAGCTGTACATGCACCACTTATACACTCACTCACTCATTCACACAGTTATGCTCTTACTCACTCACACATACAACACTCTTGCATTCATTCACTTATCCTTATATCATTGGTACACTCACTCACCTTCACACTAATCATGCACTCACTCAATCACCCATACTCTACTCCTGCACTAAGTCACTTATCCATACACCTCTGAGACACTCACTCACACACCCATACATCACTTATGCAGTCACTCACTCACTTATACACCAAGTATGCATTCACCCACACTCCCATATATGCAGTCATGTACTCAGTGAATCACCCATACACCACATCATTCAGACACCCACAGAAAAACTAATAAACTCAAACACCCATACAGCACTCATGCATTCAGTGACTCACACATACACACATTCATACAGTCAGTCAATACCCCATACACCACTCATGCACTGCAGCCACTCACACACTCATTCACCTATGCAGCCACTCACACACTCACTCACCCATATACCCACTCATGCACCCTCTCACTCATCCATACAGCAACTCATGCACCCACTCACTCACTGTTAGAAATGGGGTCTGTGGTTGGCAGTCAGGTTACCCCCTGTCAAAGCAATGACCCTCACTCTAGTCAGGGTAAAAGAGAATCACCCTCAGCTAACCCCTGCTTATCCCCTTGGTAGCTTGGCACAAGCAGTAGGCTTAACTTCAGAGTGCTAGGTGTAAAGTATTTGTACCAACACACACAGTAACTTAATCAAAACACTACAAAATGACACAACACAGGTTTAGAAAAAGAGAAAATATTTATCAAAACAAAACAAGACCAAAACGACAAAAATCCACAATACACAAATCAAGTTATCAATTAAAAGCAAAAAGAGTCTTCATGTAGTTTTAAACACACTAACACTGTTAGCGTGAAAATGTAACTTGGGTGTGTCAAAAATAACCCTGCACAGGCAAGTGTGCGTGAAAAAGGGCTCACGATGCGTCGATTTCACTCACTCACGAGACCTTGCGTCGTTTCTCCTTTCTTCTGGGTGCGTCATTTCTTCTCTCTGCAGGAGAGCAATGCATCGATCCGGTCAGCACTCTCGGGTCCGGGCAGGCCTGGAGTTGTTTTTACACGCCCAGTGGTATTTTAGTTGGAAATCCAGCCGCACGATGATCCAAAAACCACGAAGCGCGGGTTGCGATCTCCCAGCCTCTGTCAGAGATGCTGCGCGTCGTTTCTCCAGCTCTATGCATCGATTCTTCAGTTGCGTTGCAGGCGAACATTGATTTTCAGCCATGAAGCCGCCGGCGCATTGATTTTTAAGCCGCGGATCGGAGTTGCGGCGATCTTTTCCCTGCACGGCGTTCTGTGCGTGGATTTCTTCCTCTTAGGCTGCCAGCTTCTCCTTTTAGGGTCCCAGGAACTGGATGGGCACCACAGGGCAGAGTAGGAGTCTCTCCAGAAACTCCAGGTGCTGGCAGAGAGAAGTCTTTGCTGTCCCTGAGACTTCAAACAACAGGAGACAAGCTCTAAATCAAGCCCTTGGAGATCTTCACAAGATGGAAGGTACACAAAGTCCAGTCTTTGCCCTCTTACTCTAGCAGAAGCCGCAACTGCAGGATAGCTCCACAAAGCACAGGCAGGGCAGCTCTTCAGTTCTTCTCCAGGCAGAGGTTCCTCTTGGTTTCCAGAAGTGTTCTAAAGTCTGTGGTTTTGGGTGCCCATTTTATACCTAATTTCTCCTTTGAAGTAGGCCTACTTCAAAGCAAAGTCCCTCTTGAATGTTAAATCCTGCCTTGCCCAGGCCATGCCCCAGACACACACCAGAGGGTGGGAGACTGCATTGTGTGAGGGCAGGCACAGCCTTTTCAGGTGTGAGTGACCACTCCACCCCTCCCTCCAGCACAGATGGCTCATCAGGAAATGCAGACTACACCCCAGCTCCCTTTGTGTCACTGTCTAGTGTGATGTGCAACCAGCCCAACTGTCAAACTGACCCAGACAGGGAATCCACAAACAGGTACAGTCACAGAAATGGTATAGGCAAGAAAATGCTCACTTTATAAAAGTGCCATTTTCAAACACACAATTTCAAAATCCACTTTATTAAAAGATGTATTTTTGAATTGTGAGCTCAGAGACCCCAAACTCCACATGTCTATCTGCCCCAAAAGGAATCTACACGTTAATCATATTTGAAGGTAGCCCCCATGTTAACCTATGAGAGGGACAGGCCTTGCAGCAGTAAAAAACGAATTTAGCAATATTTCACTGTCAGGACATATAAAATACATTACTATGGGGGTGATTCCAACCCTGGCGGTCGGTGATAAAGCGGCGGCCAACCCGCCAACAGGCAGGCGGTCCAAAAAATGGAATTCTGACCCTGGCGGAAACCGCCAGCACAGGCCGCCACTTTAACACTCCGACCGCCACGGCGGGACAGACAAACAGCGCGGCGGTCACCGCCAACAGGCAGGCGGCAGACAATGTACCGCCCACCCTATCACAACTCACCAATCCGCCACCTTTTCCGGGGCGGGAGCCCCGCCGATAAAAACACGGCGGAAGCAGACTACGAACGGGAAAACGCTCACCTCTATGCACTCCACGAGGAATCTGGACAGCATGGAACCCGAATTAAACATCCTACCAGCTATTGTCTACCTGCTCATCTACCACGAGTACGAACGCCGGCGCAGACAACAACGATGAGTACTGCACCTACGACACAGGGGAGGGGGGACGAGAAAAGGTTACGGCCACACACATACGCGACACACCCACCCCCCCACCCCCCCCCCCCCACCCCCAACTATCTACACACCAATGCAGAGCAACAAGTCAGAGTGACACCCCACAAACCCCCCGGAAGAATGCAAAGACATAATTAAAAAGAACTATAAAATTTATGTATAAAATAGGTCCATTGAAGTCATGGTAAATATGCTATATGAAAAATACAAAAGAAATAATGAACATAGTGCAAAGTATAAACATAGTCAATAAGTCCTGCACAGTCCGTTAAATATCCATAGTCCGTGGGCCAATGTGTACAAACACATGGGCAAAGCCCACACAGGAGACCGGACACCATTGGAGAGAACACTGCAGGGGCATCAGATGATAAAACTACAGGCACCTCAGGGGGAAGGGAAAGGGGGCACCTCAGCCACATGAGTACACGACGCCAGATCCACGAGGGGGTCCATGACCACTGTACCATCCTGGGGAGTGCAAAGCCACAGTCTCACAAGTCTCTACAGTGGGTGGGTTGCCCACTGTGCCATCCTGGGGAGTGCAAAGCCACAGTCTCACAAGTCTCTACAGTGGGTGGGTTGCCCACTGTGCCATCCTGGGGAGTGCAATGCCACAGTCTCACAAGTCTATACAGTGGGAGGGTTGCCCACTGTTCAATCCTGGGGAGTGCAAAGCCACAGTCCATCAGATGGATAACCGACTCCATTGGTATTGGAGGAGGCATGGTGCCCAGAGTGCTTCGTGAACACCTGCTCGACACAGAACCGGCACTGTCAATGGACCAGCAGTGCTTGAGACGGCGGTGCCCAGCGGAGCGGTGCTTGAGATGAAGGGCCCAGCGGAGCGGTGCTTGACAGGAAGGGCCCAGCGGAGCGGTGCTTGAGACGGCGGGGCCCAGCGGAGCGGTGCTTGAGATGAAGGGCCCAGCGGAGCGGTGCTTGACAGGAAGGGCCCAGCGGAGCGGTGCTTGACAGGAAGGGCCCAGCGGAGCGGTGCTTAAGATGAAGGGCCCAGCGGAGCGGTGCTTGACAGGAAGGCCCAGCGGAGCGGTGCTTGAGATGAAGGGCCCAGCGGAGCGGTGCTTGACAGGAAGGGCCCAGCGGAGCGGTGCTTGAGACGGCGGGGCCCAGCGGAGCGGTGCTTGACAGGAAGGGCCCAGCGGAGCGGTGCTTGAGATGAAGAGCCCAGCGGAGCGGTGCTTGAGACGGCGGGGCCCTGTTCAGCGGTGCTCTTCACGGCGGGGCCCTGTTCAGCGGTGCCCTTCACGGCGGGGCCCTGTTCAGCGGTGCTCTTCACGGCAGGGGCCTGTTCAGTGGTGCCTGTCTTGGCGGGCCCTGTTCAGCGGTGCTCTTCAAGGCGGGGCCCTGTTCAGCGGTGCCTGTCTTGGCGGAGCCCTGTTCAGCGGTGCTCTTCACGGCGGGGCCCTGTTCAGCGGTGCCTGTCTTGGCGGGGCCCTGTTCAGGGGTGCTCTTCACTGCGGGGCCCTGTTCAGCGGTGCACTTCACGGCGGGGCCCTGTTCAGCGGTGCTCTTCACGGCGGGGCCCTGTTCAGCGGTGCTCTTCCCGGCGGGGCCCTGTTCAGCGGTGCTCTTCACGGCGGGGCCCTGTTGAGCGGTGCTTGTCCTGTCTTTCAAGGGAGCCAGACCTGGCCAAGACTCCCCGCTTAGTCGCCCTCCAACCTTGCGGTTGCGGGGCCCTCCTGTGATGGAGTCTTGGGCCCGTGGGTGTCGTCCGTCACACCAGGAATGGGGCTGGTGGGGCCCTCCTGGTGCGCTCGCCTGCTGCATGTCTTCTCCGCCCTGCTGCCCTTGCCCTCCTTCGCTGCAGCTCTCTGGCCCTTGCCTCCCTTAGATGATGTGGCAGGTGACGGGGCAAGGCCACTCTTCTTGGTGGCAGGCTTCTCGCGCCGGCCCTTATTTTTTTTGGTCCTCTTCCAAGGGGGTGGGCTGGCTGTCCCCTTGCTGCTGGGCGATGTCCCTGCCCTAGGAGCTGGTGGACTCCAATAGCCCTGCACTATGGTCATACTAGATGCAGGGCTGGTGGTGGCTGAGGTGCTCTTTGGATTCTTACAAGATGGAAGGGGTGGGTCAGTGTTTGGAAAGAGGTCAAGGTTGGAAAGGAAAAGCAATTTGGAAAGACAGGGACGGGTAGGTGTAGTGGTTATGGGAGTGGAGGAAGAGGATGTGGTTGTAGGAGAGTCAAGTGTGCTGTCTTTGGGTGCAGGTGCCTGTGACGTAGGCTGTCGTGAGGTGGATGGCTGTTGGGTGGGTGGCTGCCTGCGTTTGTGTGGTTTGGAAGAGGGGGTGACAGACACACTGGAAGAGGACACAGGGGACGTGTAAATGGCAGTGGGGGTGCTGACTGCACGTGTGCGGACTGTACTGGAGGGTGTGCTGGTGATGGAAGTACTGGCTGATGGTGGTGTGCATGCCGGTGTGAGTGGAGACGTCACAGGGAGGGAGGAGGGAGACGAGGAGGAGGGGGACACAGAGGTGGTAGTGACTGTTGCCATGTCTGCATCTGGATGTTGCTTGGGTGAATGCTTGTGAGATCTGTGGTGCTTATGTCTGGATGAGCTGCCCTTGGGTGTTGAGGTGTGTGCAGGCTGGTCTGATGGTGTGGATGGGATAGGCAGAGGAACAGGAGACTGGGACTGGGTGGAGGGAGTCAGAAGAGGGAGGCTGGAGACAGGGACAATGGCTGCCGTCAGTGCTGAGGCCAGAGCGTCGAACGATCGCTGATGGGCAGCCTGACCCGAATGAATGCCCTCCAGGTATGCATTGCTCCAATGTACCTCCCTTTCTACACCCTGGATGGCATTCAAAAGGGTAGACTGCCCAACAATGATGGTCCTCAGGAGGTCAATGACCTCCTCACTGAGGGCAGCAGGGGTAACTGGGGCAGGGCCTGAGGTGCCTGGGGCGAAGGAGATGCCCGCCTTCCTGGGCGAGCGGGCACGGAGCGAAGGCTGAGGGGCTGCTGGGAGGGCGGGGCTGGTGCGCTGGGTGGTGGCTGTACCTGTTATGGCGGTGGGCACGGATGTTGCCGCCACCGCAAGGGAGCTCCCTTCCAAGGACGTGTCGGTGTCGCTGACGTCTCCACGGGTCCCCGTTGTGGAGCTCCCCTCGCCCTCCGTCTCACTGGTGAACTCGGAGTCTGTTGCATGGCCCTCCGGGGCCATGTGAGATGCAGCTCCCTCGTGCGCCGATGCCACTTCTCCTCCGCCTGATGATGCTAATGCACACATGCACAGGAAGACAAAGAAAATGGGGGGGGGAAATAAAGACAGGTTGAGTGCATGCATTGGCAACACCGTTGGCGGAGAGGACAGACACAGAAGCCCCCAGCACTACGCTGCGCAATCGGGGTACACTACTCAGTTGTTGTGACTAGGCCTACACGTCTATGGACGACAAATGCACACATGGGTGATGCAGGACCATGGATAGCTGTACTTGGCACCCTACAGAGGTGGCGGGCGGGGGCACAGGATCATGCCTAACGGAGGGGCCTAGCCTACAGAAAGCGCCCTGGCCTAGAGTTACCCACGGCCCTCCTCCCCAACCCAGACACCTCCACTGCGTGCAAAGATAGCAGAATGTGCAGATAATTACCCCCTTGTGTCTGCTGTGATGTCCTCACGCGCCCATCCAAATCGGGGTACGCCACCGCCAGGATCCGGGACATCAGGGGGGTCAATTGGCGGCTGGCACCCCTCCTACGTTGGGAGGCCATCCCCAGCAGAGACTCGGCTGTCTTTCTGGTCCCGCGGCGGATGTCCTCCCACCTCTTTCGGCAGTGGGTGCCCCGTCTGTTGTGGACCCCCAGGGCCCGGACGTCCTTGGCGATGGCACGCCAAATGTCGATCTTCTGATGGGCGCTCACCTATGTGACATGTACAGGGAGGGAAAGGAAATATCATCAGTTTTCTGCATGCTCGATGTGAGTGGCCCCCCCTCCCCAACCTTGCCATGTGGTACATGCTCTCATCATTCGTGCGTTGCACTCCTCATTCGCTCCCCTCCCCACCATCTTACATCCACCCCACTCAACACAGGCATAGCCCATACTACGTGCTCCCAGTGTACTTACCTGTTGGTCTGGAGGACCGTAGAGTAGCGCATACTGGGGGAGGACCCCATCAACAAGTTTCTCCAATTCCTCAGATGTGAAGGCAGGGGCCCTTTCCCCAGTCGCAGCAGCCATTGTCTCTTCCAGACCGAGGTCACAGCAGCACTTGCAGTATAGGTCCTCTCCTGTGGATGATCAGGTCTCGAGTGATTAAGCAGATAGAAAATGGCAGTCACGCCCGCGGCAGTGCGTACCGCGGCGGTGCGTACCGCGACCGCCGGCGCACATCGTCATTGGCTCATGAAACCCATAGGCTTCAATGTTAACCAATGCGGCTTGGCACCGCGGTCTTCGACCGTCTACCGCCACGGTGTGCCACGCCAGCGCATTGACCTCACATCCCACTGTCACACTTCACAGGTCAGGCAGCCTCCATTTCAAGGGCCCACATGGCATAATTTCTACTGCGTCACACAGGCCTAGGCCGTGCATTGCCACTCATACAAGCCTTTCTATGCATTACGAATCTTTTACTGTGCAAGCTGTGTGAATGAACCTGTGGTTTGCTTGACTCTGTGCTCCATGTTGTCCTTCCTAGGCACCGTCCGCTGGGACTTGCGAGGAGAAGGATGAATCCTCCCGTGTACCGACCGCTGGTGGACCTGTCGACAATGGAAGAAAGACATATTTTACTTAGATACAGACTTGACCGAGCCACTATACAGGAACTGTGTGCCCAGCTGGAGCCAGACCTGATGTCCCCCATCTGCCAACCCACAGGGATTCCCCCTCTGGTGCAGGTTCTGTCAGTACTCCATTTTTTGGCAAGTGGGTCTTTTCAGACAACAGTGGCCATGTCATCAGGGATGTCTCAGCCTATGTTTTCTAAGGTTTTGTCCAGAGTGTTGTCTGCCCTGATGAAATACATGCGGAGCTACATTGTTTTCCCTGAGGTGGATGAATTGGCTACAGTGAAGGGTGATTTCTATGCCCTTGGACATATCCCCAACGTCATTGGTGCCATTGATGGGACCCATGTGGATTTGGTTCCCCCCAAAGGAAGTGAACAGGTGTACAGAAACAGAAAAAGTTATCATTCGATGAATGTCCAGGTGGTCTGTTTGGCTGACCAGTACATCTCCCATGTAAATGCCAAGTTCCCTGGGTCAGTGCATGACGCGTATGTCATGCGAAATAGCAGCATCCCTTATGTGATGGAACAGCTACAGAGACACCGTGTGTGGTTATTAGGTGACTCTGGTTACCCCAACCTGTCGTGGCTACTGACCCCAGTGAGGAATCCCAGGACAAGGGCAGAGGAACGGTACAATGAGGCCCATGGGCGTACTAGGAGGATTATAGAAAGAACCTTCGGCCTCCTGAAGGCCAGGTTTAGGTGCCTGCATATGACAGGTGGATCCCTAATGTACTCACCAAAGAAGGTGTGCCATATCATCGTGGCCTGCTGTATGCTTCACAATCTTGCTTTGCGACGCCAGGTGCCTTTTCTGCAGGAGGATGGTCCAGATGGTGGTGTTGTAGCAGCTGTGTAGCCTCTGGAGAGTGAAGAGGAGGAAGACGACGGGGACGACACGGACAACAGGGATACAGTCATACAACAATATTTTCAGTAGCACACAGGTATGAATCACCCACGCCATTTCACAATTACTTAAGGCCTCCTGCGTCTCTACTGTCTGTGTTTCCTCCCAGTTCCTTTTAACTGAGTTGTGACTTTCCCTTCCCTTTTCAGAGCTATATGACCCACTGCGTGACTTCTGCTTTGTTTGCCCATGGACTACAGCTTATCGACCTTGGTATGTTGTCATCACAATGTAACAGAACATTATTGCACCGTTATGTGTAATACATTTGTGAAAAATACAAGCAGACTCCTGTTATTTTAAGTGCAATAAGTGATTTATTTTAAGTGCTACATATAGGTACATGATAGTAAAACGGTGATGGGTGGGGGTGGAGTAATGTCCATGGCAGAGTCCAGTTCTCAGTTTCACAGGTGCATTGTCCATATGCCTGTGGAAGGATGGAGCAGGGGCAGTTTAAGGTTGGACAGGGTGACAATGTGGGACAGTGGGATGACATCAGGGGGTATCTTATGCTGGCGGGGGTCTTGCAATCCTACTCTGTCTTCTTGTGAGATCTCAGGTTCCGCTTGCGGGTGGTTGTTCTTCAGCAGGAGGTGGGGTTCTGGTGGCCTGTCGTTGTGTTGGGGCCTCCTGTCCACTAGCGCCGGCGGAGGAGGTAGGCTGTTCCTGGTCCAGGCTAGTGACAGGGGCCCTTTGGGGTGCCACATGGTCCCGCAATGTGGTGACTATCTGGTTAAGGGCCAGGACTATGGTCCCCATTGCGGAACCAATGTTCCTCAGTTCCTCTCTGAACCCCATGTACCGTTCCTCCTGTTGTGCCTGGATCTCCTGGAACCTGGCCAGTACCGTCGCCATCGTCTCCTGGGAGTGGTGGTATGCTCCCATGATGGTGGTGAGGGCCTCTTGGAGAGTGGGTTACCTGGGCCTGTCCCCCCCCTGTCGCACAGCAGCCCTCCCAGTTCCCCTGTGTTCCTGGGCCTCTGTCCCCTGGACGGTGTGCCCACTACCACTGCCCCCAGGTCCCTGTTGTTGTTGGGGTGGTGGGTCAACCTGGGTGCCCTGTAGTGGCGGACACACCACTTATTGACGTGTCCTGGAGACAGGCATGGGCCCGCTGGGTGGGAGCTGTGCTGGTGTTACCAGAGGGAGTTAGGTCTGCTGTAGCCTGTGGCTGTGTGTGGGGAACCAACTGTCCAGAGGTCCCCGATGGTCCGGGCTGGTCATCTGGGTCCAGGTCGACAGAGCTGCTGTCATCGCTGGGGGCCTCTTCTGGGGGTGGGATGGACATCTCTGTACCCTCCGTGGCGGTGTGGTGGCGTTCAGGTCCTGCAGGGGTATAAGGGTATGGTTATTGCTTCTGTGTGTGGCATTTCGTGTGATGGGTGGGTGTCCGTGTACCCAAGTGCAGGCATTCCCTTGTGGGGGCTTTTGTGAGGGTGGCTTGTGGGGGTGATGTGTGTGTGCAGTGGCCGTGCTTTGGTGATGGGTGTCCATGCTTTGTGGCCACATGCAGGGCTTGGTGTTGGGATGGGTGGGTTGTGATGGTGGGACATTTGCAAGGAGGTGTTGTGATGGGGGTGGGGGTGAGGGTGGGGGTATGTGCTGGCATGCAGGTGGGGTGGGGGTGGGAAGTAGTAGTTAGCATTGACTTACCAGAGTCCATTCCTCCAGATACTCCTGCGAGGCCTTCAGGATGCAGGATGTGCAAGACTTCCTCCTCCCATGCTGTAAATTCTGGGGGAGTAGGTGGGGGTCTGCCTCCAGTCTTCTGCACCGCGATGTTGTGCCTTGATACCATGGAACGCACCTTCCCCCGTAGGTCGTTCCATCACTTCCTGATGTCCTCCCGATTGCGTGGATGCTGTCCCACCGCGTTGACCCTGTCGCTATCCTTTGCCATATCTCCATCTTCCTAGCAATTGTGGTGTGCTGCACCTGTGCCCCGAATAGCTGGGGCTCTACACGTACTATTTCCTCCACCATGACCCTGAGTTCTGCGTCAGAGAACCTGGGGTGTCTTTGGGGTGCCATGGGGTGGTGTGGATGAGGTGAGGGATGTTGTATGTGTTGTGGAGTGTGATGTGTGTGGTGGTGTATGGTGTTTTGTGCGTTGTAATTGTGTGGGTGATGTTGTGATTAGCCTCGGTGTGATGGTCTACTCTAAGCAGTGCTGTCTCTCTCTGTCCTTGATTCGCAATTGTGGTCGTAGGGGTTTGTGGGTGATGTGGGTGTGTGTTTAATATTGTCCTAGGTGTGTGGGAGTGGTGTGTATATGTGTATCAGGTGTGTGTATTTCAAATTGTCCAATGTGGTTGTGTTTTGTAAGGGTGTGTGTATTTTGACCGCGGCGGTGTGTACCGCCAATGGAATACCGCGGTTGAAAGACCGCTGCGTGGATTCGTGGGTCGTAATGGCATGGGCGTATTTCTGTTGGCGTGGCGGTGGAGGTTTGGTCATCGCCATTTTTTCGCTGACCTTTGCTGTGGCGGACTTTTGTGGATGTCGGGTTTTTGGAGGTTTTCAGGTAGCGGGTCAGAATGACCGTGGCGGTTTACCGCGGCGGTGTTATGGCGGTCTTCTGACCGGCGGTAAGCGCCTTTTACCGCCAGGGTTGGAATGACCCCCTATATGTCCTACCTTACCCATACACTGCACTCTGCCATTGGGGCTACCTAGGGCCTACCTTAGGGGTGCCTTACATGTAAGAAAAGGGAAGGTTTAGGCCTGGCAAGTGGGTACATTTGCCAAGTCGAATTTACAGTTAAAACTGCACACACAAACGCTACAATGGCAAGTCTGAGACATGATTACAGAGCTACTTATGTGGGTGGTTCAATCAGTGCTGCAGGCCCACTAGTAGCATTTGATTTGCAGGCCCTGGCACCTCTAGCGCACTTTACTAGGGATTTACTAGTAAATCAAATATGCCAATCATGGATTAACAAATCAACAGTACAACTTACACAGAGAGCATATGCACTTTAGCACTGGTTAGCAGTGGTAAAGTGCTCAGAGTTCAAAAGCCAACAGCAACAGGTCAGAAAAAAATAGGAGGCAGAAGGCAAAAAGATTGGGGATGACCCTGCATAAACTCAAAAGTCTGACACTCACCCTTACACCCACTCATGCACTCACTCACCCATATAACTACTCACACACGCTCTCTCTTACCCATGTACTGACTGATACACCCACTCACTCACCCATACAATCACTCACGCACCGTGCTCAATTTGTAAATGAAAATGTGCCAGTGCCCAAAGCCCTCCTCTTAAAAACGCGGATGCTGCAATTAAATGTGGAAACACAGAATACTGAGGCAGCGCCATCCAGAAGCCATCTCAGGCCTCTTCAATACATTTAAAGCCACTCTCTGCCCTTCAGCTCACTCTTGCAGCTTTCTGCTTTCTCCCATTGTGACGCTTTTTTGTTTTTCTCTTCCTCTGTCTTCCCCATACGTGTCTTTTGCTCGCAGCAAATGCTTGAGGCAGAAAAATAAGTGCTGGCCCTCAAAATTAAGTGCTGGTGCTCAGCACCGGAAACAACAAGCACAAATTACTCACCCTCTCACTCACCCATACAGCTACTCACGGACCCTATCACTCACCCAAACAGCCACTCATGCACTTACTCACTCACCCATACAATAACTCATGCACTTACTCACCCATACACCCAATCATGCACCCATTCACTCACCCATACAACTCATACACCGTCTCGCTCACCCTTAGAGCCACTCATGCACCCGCTCACTCACCCATACAACCTCTCACACACACTCTCACTCACTTATACAGCCATGTATGTACACACTCACTCATCCATACAGATACTCATTCACCCTCACTCACCCATAAAACCAAGCATATGCCCACACGCTCACCCATACCACCTCTCATGCAGCCACTCACTCACTCATACAGCATCTCATGCACCCACTCACCTATACAGCCACCCACACACACTCACCCATCCACCCACTCAGGCAACCATTCACTCACCCATACATCCTACACACGGATATACCCTGTTGAACAGCCACACACATAATGGGGGTCATTCTAAGTCTGGCGGGCGGCGGAGGCCGCCCGCCAGACTTCCCCCCTCCAAAATACCGCTCCGCGGTCGCAAGACCGCTGAGGGTATTTTGGCTTTTGCACTGGGCTGGCGGGCGACCGCCAAAAGGCCGCCCGCCAGCCCAGTGCAAAAACCCTTCCCACGAGGACGCCGGCTCAGAATTGAGCCGGCAGAGTGGGAAGGTGCGACGGGTGCAGTTGCACCCGTCGCGAATTTCACTGTCTGCAATGCAGACTGTGAAATTCAAAGTGGGGCCCGCTTACGGGGGCCCCTGCAGTGCCCATGCCATTGGCATGGGCACTGCAGGGGCCCCCAGGGGCCCCACGACACCCCATACCGCCATCCTGTTCCTGGCGGGCGAACTGCCAGGAACAGGATGGCGGTATGGGGTGTCTGAATCCCCATGGCGGCGCAGCGAGCTGCGCCGCCATTGAGGATTCAGAAGGGCAGCGGAAAACCGGCGGGAGACCGCTGGTTTTCCTCTGCGGGGCACCGCCAGCCTGTTGGCGGTGCTCCCACCGACCCTGGCCCCGGCGGTCTAGTACCGCCGGGGTCAGAATCACCCCCAATGTGTGTTAGAAGTAGTATCACTAATTAGTAGAACATCTAGTATACTTTGTAACTTAGTATATATGTGTTTAACAAATACGTACACACACTGGATTATCTCCATGGTCCTTGGGTTGTTCCCCAGCATCAGTTCTTAATTTGTGCTTGTTGTTTCTGGTGCTGAGCACCAACACTTATTTTTGAGGACCGGCGCTTATTCTTCTGCTTCAAGCATTTGCTGCGAGCAAAAGACACATGTTAAAGACGGAGGAAGAGAAAAATGAAAAAGCAACGCAAAGGGCGAAAGCAGAAAGCTGCAAGGGTGAGCTGAAGGGGAGGGAGTGGCTTTAAATGAATTGAAGAGGCCTGAGTTGGCTTCAGGATTACACTTCCTCAGTTTTCCATGTTCGCCGATTTAATTGCAGCAGCAGCTTGTTTCAGAGGAGAGCTCTGAGCACCGGCGCATTTTTATTGACAAATTAAGCACTGTACAGCATGCCGCCATATTGAAAGAATATTAAAGACTATGATTAGTCCTAGTAAGGGTGCTTTACACAGCTTCTAATCCATTTGCTACATAGTTGTAACATTTTAGTGCACCCAATAATTTCAGAGGCATGCTGGCTCCATTCATATACCTCTTTCTACAAAATAGCGATCCTGCAATTATAACATGTATTCCGCTCCCTCGTTCGGCTGCACTTAGCCATATTACATTATCACATATCCACATGCTTAGGTTTTGTAACAACAAGCAATCCATTTAGTAATGTCTATTTAGTAACGGTGACCTGGACATGTACTCTAGGGTGGTGGCGGTTCAGACAGACTACATCCCATACTTCCCAAATGTCACTAATTATATGCCGAACAGTATTGCAGAACGGGTGCTCCTTACGTGGTAGTGGCTTCAAATAGTCAATTTCATGCAAACACTCCAAAAGGAACAAAGAGGAGCACTCACAGGTATCAGAAATCCAGTTTTATTGAGCGGCAGATCAGCCAGCGTAAAGCACCTTTTTCAATACCAGAAACATGCAGAGTATACCAATTCTATGTCAGGATCGGACGCTCCGATTATGCTTTTTCTTTCTTTACTGACTTAAACAGCAGCCAATCAAATACAAGTAACAGAAAAAACGACACATCCCAAGATGCCTAACATCCTATCACATGGTCCAATCACTAGCCATGTCCTCTGCCATAAGTCCTTTGACCTTTGATGTCACTTCCTCTTTCTTTGCTGCTTCGCAGCAGATAAGTACATGTCTTGATTCTCTCTTATATTTGATATGTTTATGTAGTACTAATTATTGTGAATTTTGTTTGTATAGCGTCGCGATTCAGCGCGCTTCTATTATTTGTCTTTAAGCGCCCGTGCGCTTTGTTTTCTTGACTTATTGCCAAGATTTCTGGCCCTTTTTCAGTGGAGCGGGAGTGGGAGCGGAGCTGCTCTCACGCAGTCTCCTTTCTATTTTAACTCTTGCGCGCGCGTGCACGTCTTAACAAGCCGATTCCTTTCTGATTCTGGAATCGATCGGCTTGTGAGGGTGCGGCAAGTGCTCTCGAGTGCCCCATTGTGCTGGCAATTGCTCCCTGACGCCCAGCAGAGCTTAACTGCCTGGGTTGTAAAATTAAAATAGGCTTTGGCCGAGAGTGCCTTGCAGGCAGCTCCCTCCACACTTTAATAAAGGGCTCTTTTTTCACTTGCCTGAATAGGGTTTTTTGCACTCACCCTCTATTGATTCCAACATGTCCTACTTGTTTTCATTACTCTTTAAAGGTTATTATACTTTTATACTCTGGTCATGGCTCAGTGGGATGACCAAGGACCAGAATATTATACAGAGGAGTTGGGCAATCAACTAGAGGTTGATCTAGTGGAAGCCCTTGATACCAGGGTTCAACAATCGGTAAATGATGCCCTGGTGAGAGCTCTGGGTCCCTTTTCAGGGCAGCTATTTGACTACGCTCGATCACAGGGTTGGATGCAAGGACAACAACCACCTCCCGAGTCTAAAAAAGCAAAGGACAAGGCAAAAAATTTGGAACCTAGAGCCGAGGTTAGTGATCTTCACGCAGACGCATTAAAAAAACTGCGTAAGAAACGTAGTGGCGAACATAATTACAGCTCAAAAAAGGAAGCCTCCTTTTCTACATCTTCCTCTGATAAAAAATTCCTCCTCTGATGATTCCGACACTCCTATGCCTAGTAAAAAAGCTAAAAAAAAGCCCCCTCCCTGCCAAGTTCTAGACTTCGATCCCACAGATATTATACACCCCAGAGCTTCCAATTGGGTTCCTCCACCCGAAGTGGCCCAATACGTCCAATATAATTTACGGAAAAGCTTCGATAAGGAAGTCAGGTCACGCTTAAAAGCAGAGTGTCCCAGACCCAACCTAGAGGGCAAGGTTTCTGATACCCCAGAAATAGACCCCACCATGGTCACCTTTATGAGGAAATTTTCTAAGGACCCCAAAAAAGGTTTGGATCGATCCTGGCTTAATTGCCAAGACAAACTGTTGGACATTTCAGGACCTTTGACCAAGATCCTTGAGATGGCGTATGTAGCTAAGGAATCAGGCTCCCCGGTGGACACAGATGTCCTTATAGGTTGGGCACAAAGATCCATTTGCCTACTTGAAAACTCTAATTGTGCTATCTCTGCAGAACGCAGAAAATCTGTTTTAATGCGCATTGACCCTAAATTGTCAGATCTTGCGACCCTGAAAGCGGGTCATTCAGCTGAAGGACTTCTTTTTGGATCTTCTTTTATCAAAGACTTGGCTAAGTTCTGCTCCACTTTTTCTTCGCTTGACAAGGCCCAAATGTGTCTCAAGAAGGTTTTTAAACAAGGCCTTTTTGTCAGGGCCGGTCGTTACGGGTGACATATGCCCGGCCGAGGATCATACAACAGTCCCCAAAACTACTACCCGAGAGGCAGAGGTGGCTGGTACGGGGAACAAGACCCCACCTTCGACCCCACGTGCCCCAGGGGAGGACGTCCCTGTTTCCGCAGGGGCCATCGCAGAGGTCAGCAAGGAGCCATACAGGACTCAAGTTTCACAGGTGAGCATTATTAATTTTTCTCAGGTCAGACTTGGGGGCAGAGTAGCATTATGCTTGGCAAATTGGAAACGGATCTCCGGAGATCCTTGGATTCTCCAAACAGTAGAGGGATTTCGACTGGAGTTTATCAGTCCTCCCAAACAACTCTCCCCTCCATTACAAATATGTTTTTCCCTAGCAAAGCAAAATTTTATAGACAAAGAACTGCAAGCTCTTTTAGACAAGGGAGCCATCCAGTTTACCTCTCCTCACCCTTACGGTTTCCTCAGTCCTATTTTCGTAGTAGACAAAAAAGGAGGAGGTCACCGTTTAGTCTTAAACCTAAAGGATTTAAATCATTGGATCCTATACAGGCACTTCAAGATGGAGGGCATCCACATGTTAAGGGATATCCTTTTGGAAGGGGATTGGATGGTTCGACTGGATCTATAAGATGCCTACCTGTCGATTCCAATTTTTCCTCCTCACAGGAGATATCTGCAATTCCGGTGGAAGGGACAGTTTTTGGAGTTTCTTTCCCTTCCATTCGGTCTGTCGTCAGCCCCTTGGTGCTTCACGAAGCTTTCAGAGACCTGTGATGGAATGGCTCAGAGCCAAGGGAGTCAGATTGATTATATATCTGGACGATAGTCTGCTGATGGCACAATCCCCTCAAGTCCTACTGTCTCATTTGGTTTGGACCATCAACCTTCTGCAAGATTTAGGTTTCCTTATCAATGTGCAGAAGTCATTGTTGAAACCCTCTCAGATGATAGAGTTCCTGGGGTTGCAGATAAATTCCATTTTATGTCAACTCCTCCTTCCCTCTCAGAAGATCCGCAACATCAAGAGGGAATTGAGATTGGTTCTATCCAGTCAGACCGTCTCATTGAGGAATATAGCCAGAGTAGTAGGCTTACTAGCTTCATCTATTCAGGCGATCTTCCCTGCACCGCTACATTATCGAGCACTACAAAGACTCAAGATCAGACATCTACAACAGCGTCTGAGTTATTTGGAACAAATCCCATTGACGGGCGAAGTACGATCAGAGATTCAGTGGTGGCTCCATCATATGGAAGCTTGGAATGGCGGGGCTATTTTTGGGTATCACCCAGAGGTGGTGATAGAATCCAATGCCAGCAGATGGGGTTGGGGAGCACGTTGCAACTCCCTAGTGACGGGGGCAGATGGTCAGAATGGGAGCAAACACTTCATATCAATTGCCTTGAACTTCTGGCGGGAACTTTTGCCATAAAGAGCCTCTCGCAGCAGAAAACAGATTGTTGCATACTCTTACAGATGGACAATGTCTCAGCAGTGAGGTATGTCAACAAATTAGGAGGCACAAAGTCCCGAATTCTGGCGGAGATTGCCAAGGATTTCTGGCACTATTGCCTAACCCAGCGTCTGGTGGTCATAGCGGAATACCTTCCTGGGGACCAGAACATCATAGCAGACTGGAACTCCAGATACCTGTCGGATTCCAGCGACTGGAAATTGGACCCTCTGATTTTTTCTCAGATAATCAGGGAATGGGGCAGTTGCGAAGTGGATCTGTTTGCCTCACGACTCAATTGCCAAATTCCAAAATTTTACAGTTGGCGTCCAGACCCTTCTGCGTTAAAGACAGATGCCTTTCTTCAGGATTGGTCCCAGTTTCGAGGTTATGCCTTTCCTCCATTCCTGATGATTGCCAGGGTTTTGTCTCAGGTGAGGAGACAGAAGACAGAGATTGTTCTGGTGACCCCCTTTTGGAGAGCACAGCCTTGGTTCCCCATAGCTCTTCATTTAGCTTGTGCCTCTCCTCTTCTGATTCCACCTCGTCTGAATCTTCTGTTGAGTCCGGAGGGCCTTCATCATCCACTGGTCTTGTCGGGGAAGTTGACTCTGCTAGCCTGGTTAATTTCAGGTCTAGATGGAGTACCCCAGACGTTTGGAAGCAAGCTGCAGAATACGTTAAGCAGGCCTGGGCCGGTAGTACCCATAAAAAGATATGACTCACCCTGGCGCAGATGGTCTAGTTGGTGTGATGGAAGGGGTGCCAATCCAGTGGAAGCAGATTTGGTATGATTATTAACTTTTTAGCAGAACTAGCTAGTTCTGGTTTGGCCTATCAGACGATCAATAACTTTAGATCAGCTATTTCAGCAGGACACTCTCATCTAGAAGGTAAACCCATTGGAGAACACCCGTTAATTTGCAAACTTTTGATGGGTATACGTCTTTCTAAACCTCCTCAAGCTAAATATTCTGTATTATGGGATAATAACATTATTTAAAAATTTTGGGAATCTTGGCCTACCAACAGGTATTTATGTCGCAAGCAGCTTTCTGTTAAGCTGACCATGCTTTTATGTCTTATCTCTTGCAAAAGGGTTTCAGATGTCAGAGCTTTGGATTTAGCTGGTAGAACCTTTTCTCCAGATGGTGTCACTTTTTCAGTGACAAGAAGGACTAAACCAAATTACAGGTCAGTATCCTACCCAATATACACTGAAAATTCGAAATTATGTGTAGTCCAATGTTTAAAGGATTATGAAGTGGTCACAGAAGAATTTAGACAAGATACTAAAGGTCAATTATTAATTTCTTTGCAAAAACCTTTTAAACCAGTTACCTCAGCCACTTTGGTCAGATGGATGAGATGGTTGATGAGTGAAGCAAGTATTGATACCTCTATATTTGGGGCTCATTCTGCTAGAAGGGCTATGGCTTCTAAGTCTTTTGCCTTAGGTTCCCGGTTAGAAGACATTATGAAGGCAGCAGATTGGTCTACAGAAAATACTTGTCGTAAGTTTTATCACAAACCAGTATTGGACGTAGCTACTGTGGTAATGGAACAGCTTTAAACTAGCATAATTGGAGCCTCCGGTCCTGACATAGAATAAAAACAATTCTAGCTATTGCGTCAAGAATTTTCAATTCTATTAAGGACACGGAGGCGAGGATTATCCCTCCCTTAAAAACACAATGAATATTGAATATCAATTATTGTGAATATTTATTGTTATTCTCCCTCCCATTTTATTGTCAATTATAGAAACATCAGTTTATTGAGACATTTTCAATTTCATTGGGATATTACCTGCCTGTTTGTTGTTACAGGTACTGATCAGAAGAATTCCAGATATTCTTATCGTCATGGAAAAGTTTGGTTGTAACGTTTTGCCTCGGTTGATTTTCCGGTGTTGAGCTATCCAGAAGAAGGATATCCAGGAAGAGAAGATGCTCATGTCTCCGGATTTCGGGACGGCGTAAGAAGTTAGGTTTTCAAGTTGATCTTATCTGTTCTGACCAAAGAAAGAGGAAGTGACATCAAAGGTCAAAGGACTTATGGCAGAGGACATGGCTAGTGACTGGACCATGTGATAGGATGTTAGGCATCTTGGGATGTGTAGTTTTTTCTGTTACTTGTATTTGATTGGCTGCTGTTTAAGTCAGTAAAAAAAGAGAATGCATAATCCTCGCCTCCGTGTCCTTAATAGAATTGAAAATTCTCACAATCTGAAAAACTCACAGACACACCTCACAAACCTTAGCAATGAAAGTAGGACAACTGATACAGAGAACCCCGGAAGCAGACACCGAACGCCACAATACACGATACATACACCCGACCACACAACAGCACCCTCCCCTAGATCCACACAAGACACCATTCACAACATACACCATGGCACCCCCCAAATACCCACGCATCACAGAAAGGGAGCTCAGGACTATGGTGGATGAGAAACTGAAGGTCGAGCCACAATTATTCGGGGCACAGGTCCAGCACACACCCATCGCCAGGAAGATGGAGCTATGGCAGACAATAGTGAAGAAGGTCAGTGCAGTGGCACACCATCCACGCACAAGGGATGACATCCGGAAGAGATGGAACGACCTGCGTGGAAAGTTCAGGTCCATGGCATTCCAGCACAACATTGCAGTCCAGAAGACTGGGGGAGTACCTCCACCAACACAACCCGCCTACACTGACTGGGAGGAAAAGGTACTGGCCATCCTGCACCCTGAGGGACTCACTGGAGGAATGGACTCGGGTAAGTCGTCTACTATTACCCCATATCCATCACACCTGTAATGCATGCACGACCCTCCCCCTCCAACATCCACTACCCCACCCAGGCCACAATCACTACATCCAGTCCCCCTGCAGCCCACAAACCCACTAACAGGCCCACATCCTTCCCCCTGTGCACAGCCGCCTACCCCTGCAAGGAATCACAATGGCACTACACTACCCACAATGCACCTCCATATCCAAAGCAAAATGCAATGCAAACCTCACAAAGGTACCCTGCATGGCCCCAAACTGTGAAAACCTGCAAAAAACAGCCCAGTCCTGTGCACCCCATCTGATCTTGCAATTGTAACAGACATGTCCATTCCCCCAACAGGCACCACCAACCATGCCATCCTGACAGACAGTGCAAGGAGTGGCAGTGTCTCACAGGGAGACAGAGGCATCTCCCAGGACACTGGAGATGGAACCCTGGACATTGGCGAGCTCCCTGGCCCCTCACACAGTCCTGAACTGTCATCATGCAGCAGCCCCACCCAGGACACCATTGACACCCCTACCACCCAGCCAACAACATCAGCCCAGTGCAGCCATCCCCACATCTGTGTATCCAGGCCACAGACTGGTGAACACATGGACAGAGGCCACAGTCACCCCCTACCAACAGGCAGGAAGACAATGGCCCCAGTACAAGTGGTACTGCCAGACCTGTGCAGGGGACACAGGCACAGGGGGCTAGGCCCAGTGGGAGGGCATCAGTGGCCCAGGGGGGAGGCCACAGCATTGATGCTGCAGCCCAGGACGTGATATCTGAGGTCCTGGGAACATATCACCATACCCATGACAGATTGGCCCAGATAGTGTTCACCCTGGAGCAGAGTAAAAGGATGCCGGTAGCACACCACCAAGAGGCCATGGAGCAGTAGAAACTGCACAGTGCCACAATGGCCACCATAACGGGTGCACTGCTGCACCTTGTCCAAGACAGCCTGAGGCCCACACAGACCAGGAAGCCCCAACTACAGGCCAGGATACAGACCGGACAACATCAGCAGCAGCAACTGGACATGTCCCACCATCTCAGGACATACAGGAGAAATGCATCTCATCCCGCACAGGCCAACACCAGGCACCCAAACGGTCCCTAAGGCCCAGATATGGCACAGGAACACCTGAAAGGACCAAGGCCCCCTCAAAGAAGTGACTTTGGCAAGAACTGTCCTCCCAGTGTCCCACTGAACCAACAACATGACCCCAATGATATATCAGCACTGTTCAGGTGGGCTAATGTATATTGTTTCATGCTTATAGGTGTTTGGGGACAATAGGGCCTGCATGGTGCAGATGAGGAATTTACAACTGTGTGATTAATGCCAAAATGTCTGCCCCCTGTAATCCAGAAGTGTCATGGTGGAAGTGACCTCATACCACTAGCGGTTGACGTAATAGCATAAGGCGGTGTTTACCGGTGTGCGCAACTTCATTGGTTAACATGGTTGTCAATGGGAATTTTTAGTGTATCATGATCGCCGCCGGCGGTGACGGTGCACACCACCGCGGGCGTACGTGAACTCATCACCCTAACTTCACTTGACTCCCTGATCTTGTGCATGCAGGTACTCCACTGAGTGTTCTGCTGTGTCCTGCCTCTGGTCATGGAAATGGCATATGTGGCAGGGGAAAGGGCCCCGGCCTTTATCAGCAAGGAATTGGAGAAGCTCGTGGACGGGGTCCTGCCCCTGTACACCAAGCTCTATGGTCAGCCAGGGGTACAGGTGAGTAGGAGGATTGGGGGGCATGATTGTGTGTATACATGTGTGCAGGTGTGACCATGTATAGTCCTGGGTTCCTGATGTGCAGCGTTTGTGTGTGTGCTGTTAGGCTGTTTAAAAAGTCCGTCCCATAGTGGACGTGTAGCCAGCTGTATATTATTGGGCATTGTCTGACCTCAGTGTTACTTGTTCTGTGTGTCCGTTATAGGTAAGCACCCATCAGAAGAGGGAACTTTTGGCAGGCCATTGCCAGGGAGGTGCAGACCCTGGGGGTCTACAACCGGCAGAGCACCCACTGCAGAAAGTGATGGACCTGCGGCACTGGGCAATGAAGATCTGTGAGGTCCAGCTGGGGAAGTCCTCCAAGCGAGGAAGGGGTGCCCATAGGGCACTGACCCCCCTTATGCGACACATTCTTACGGTGGCGTACCCGGACCTGGATGGGCGCTTGAAGGCTGCACAGCAGTCACAAAGGGGTGAGTACAAATACTATACTTTGGCTCCTTGATGGATGTGTGTGTGTGCGGTCGTATGTATGCTGTCTAGTGACAGGGACTCTGACTGATGTCCGTCTTCATAATGGCCCGTGGGGAGTAGGTTGTAAGGGTCAAGTCTGCAGTACGTCAGGTCCTTCAGTGCTGTGGGGAATGGCTGTAGAGCAGGGTTCTGGCCACTAGTCAGGGGCATAGCCATGTAACTTACTGTGGTCTAGTGCTTCATTATTTGATGGGGGGGGTAGGGCCTTTCTGTCAGCCTGTGGGTGGGCTCTGCCATCGTTGTTGGCACTCCTCTGCTGTTGGTGAGTGTTTTTCAGGCTGCCTGTGTTTGAGTTGGTTCATTATTTGGCGGGTCAGACTGCATGTCTGTTGGCGGTTGTTACTGCCACCGCCGGGGGGTGTGGTGTTTACCTCTGTGTTCATAATGAGGGCCATATGTTGTGCCATATCTGGAGCATTGATTGCTTGGATGAGTGTAGAATAAATGTTTTATTTTAGGTTGGTTGACTGTCGAGACCAAGGTTAGTAAGAGTTAGGTGATATATGAGGGATGTTTGTTGTGCAAGATTGCAATACAACCATTGTGTTGAT
Organism: Pleurodeles waltl; assembly: GCF_031143425.1. Lineage (NCBI taxonomy): Eukaryota > Metazoa > Chordata > Amphibia > Caudata > Salamandridae > Pleurodeles > Pleurodeles waltl. The sequence continues at coordinate 923,456,206 of NC_090443.1, read as the reverse complement.
AATCAACATGGTACGGCTCCTGACTCTGGGGTAGGTTTGAACACTGAACTGGAGGATTGTTCAGTCAAATTTTGTGTCAATGATGATTGGATGGGTCACTTGTGTCCCACAAAACTGGGTGGATGGCTGGAGCACAGAGGAGCCTAGTGGTGAAATCATTTGAGTACTAGGCAATATGGACCATGTTTCAGATACAGTTGCGAAGAGTAGCTAATTTTATATCAAGACCGGAGGCTCCTATTATGCTTTTCTTTCCTTGCTAGAATTTAATAGCAGAAGTAAAAAAAAAAAAAAAAAAATACAAATCCCAAGTGACGAAGGTTACAAGTCAATGGGAAACAAAACATAGTACTTATGTGACAACCAACCAGCATAACATATCCAATATAATGATGTCACTTGACTGTTAACAGCCCTCTTTTCTTGCTGCTCCCAGTCAACTTAAGTACAATATTTTGTTTTATCTATACAATATTTGGCTTTCTTTCTATTTATTGTCATATGGCAATATTTAAACCATGATTGTTGCGCGCTGTGCGCTGGTTTTGTTTCATTTAATTTCTTTCTAGACCGCACGTTGCCACACCGCTCGTGAGCACTGTCACCCTTGTGCTCCGATTCCAAAAGTGTCCCTCAGATAATGGTTTTCATTTTATGCCGCAACTCACCATGCTCTTCAGGTTCCTTTAGTTATCAATAGTCTCTTTTCCCAGGGAAGTGGATTCCTTTCCGCTCCTGTCGAGCCTTGTCTGCTTTTATCTTTAGCAACGAGGGCTCGAACAGCCATGCCTCAAACACGCCCCTCTGGCCTCATTTTACCACCCACATGTACAGTTTAGTCCCTTCAGTCCAATCCCTTCAAAAATTAACCCCTTCCTTGCTGGATGTTTTCTATAGGCCTTGAATAATTCTCTTATTTCACCATTTATTATGGAGCTTGACAGCTCTTCTTTGCTGGAGGATGGTCCTGATGAGGAAAATACAGCTAAAGGGGAGTTGAGTGTCTTTATTCAAGCCTCTGTACAACAGGCAGTTTCTGCCTTTTATAGAAAAATTATCAAAGAATTTAGAGAACTCTTTTTTTAATATGTCAAAGACGATTTTGGGCAGTCTGCGGGGGAAAGCAGAGAGCTCCCTTCAGCCAATATTCAGCCTAAAAAACAACATAAATAGGCGTTATTGGTCAATGAGGTTCCCTCACACAAGGCAGAGGACATGGTTCCCCACAGGCCTCTTTCTAAGGAGGGGAATATTCAAGAAAAACTAAAATCAGCAATGAAATGCAAAACAAAAAACAAACATATTTTGTCCCCTATTATAGTTTCCACCGTTCCAGTTACGGATGATGAATTGGCTGACATGGATTCAGATAATGACTTGTCTGACAATGACAATGGAGAGTACTTATCTCCTCCCCCAGCAAAGAAACACAAAACCCCACCACAAGATCTTACAAAATCTAAGACTGTCACAGATTCGTATGGAGTCCCTATGTTTGATCCCAGTCATATTCACCACCCGAAATCCATGCAGTGGGTCCCTGCGGATCAAGTTGTGGAATATGTGGCATCCAGATTAAGTTTTCCTCTGGATAAGCAAACTAGAGCCAAGCCAAGACCAGAATGCCCTTGTCCTTCTCTCCCTCAAAAAAATCACAATTACCCCTACCATTGATCCAGCTCTTCTGACTTTCCTTTTCAAATTCACAAGGATCCCCACAAGGGTAACGATAAGGCATGGTCTTCATGTCAGGATAAACTGTTGGATGTGGTTGTTCCACTTACCCACATTTTCGACCTGGCAGAGGCGGCTATGTTAGAAGACACTACAATTGATCCTGAGGAATTATCTCTTTGGGTCCAATGAGCTGTTTGCTTACTCGGCAACGCTAATTCGGCTCTAACCCACAAATGCTCAAATTAGATCCAAAATTGGTAAATTTGGCGATAGTGGATCCTGGTATCAAGACGGATGGCCTCCTCTATGGTGACTCTTTTTTGAAAGAGCTAAGCAAAAACGTTCCACCTTTTTGTCTTTAGATAAAGATGAACAGTGTTTGAAGAAAATGTTTTGTCAACGGGTTTTTGCCAAGGCCGGCAGAGGCAGGAACAGCTTTGCCGGCCACGATTACAATAACCAAGGTTTCAGAGGATCCTACAACACCTCCTATCAGGAATGTAAGCCTCAATTCTACCCACAAAGATGCAGAGGTTTTCGATGCAGAAGTTTTAAAGGTTCCAGATACTCTAACCAAATAGGTGAACCTACTTTCTTGCCTTCCTCCTTTAGGGGGTCGTCTTTTTTTTTCTTCCAAAATGGTTGTCAATCGCCGCAGACCCCTGGGTGTTAAACATAGTACAGGGTTATGCTATCGAGCTTTTCTCAAAACCTTTTCAGACTTCCCTGCCACTTCCTCCCTGGTTTTCAACAGAAATGTCCAACCTCATTTCCATTGAAGTACAGTGCCTTCTACTGAAACAAGCAATCACCCTTTGTCACCCAGACCCTTCAGGTTTCACCAGTTCCATTTTTCTAGTTCAAAAGAAAAACAAAAAGATGCATCTAGTAATCAACCACAAATACTTCAACCATTTTGAAGTCTATTTGGTACTTCAAAATGGAAACAATTCTTCACCTCAGAGCCGCGTTACTCCAAAACGATTGGATGATTTGTTCAGACTTGCAGGATGCATACCTCACCGTTCTTATACATCCAGTTAACAGGACGTTTCTACAATTTCAGTGGTTAGACCAATGCTTCCATTTCTCTTCCCTTCCTTTCAGTATTTCTTCAGGACCCTGGTGCTTTACCAATTTAATGAAACCGGTGGCAGCTCTTCTCAGAGCTCAAGGGATCAGACTCATAATTTATCTAGACAACATTCTTATAATGAACCAGAGTTCCCTCTCTCTTCAATCTCACACCACCCTAACATATTCTCTTTTGTAAGGCCTAGGATTTATACTCAACAAAGAGAAATCCCTTTTGTCTCCTTCCAAACAAATAGAACTCTGGCGTTTTGAAATAAATTTGATAATCACCACTCTTCATCTTCCTTTGCAAAAGTAAAATCTATAAAATCTGAAATCCTTCAGATTCTATGCAGTTCCTTGATTTCTCTCAGATCTCTGGCATGAATGGTAGGTCTCCTTTCCTCCTCTATCCAAGCCATTTTTCCATGCCCTTTACATTATCAGGTGGTGCAAAGACTAAAACCTCAACGTTTACGAAAGGGTCGCATAGAACTTCAATGGTGGATAGACCATTTAGATGCCTGGAATGGCAGAACCATTTTGCATCAGCTCCAGGTCTTGTATTAGAATCAGATGCAAGCCTCAAGGTTTGGGGAGCCCCCTATGGACCTATATTGACTGGAGGTACATGGTCGCTAGAGGTGTCGAGGTTGCATATCAATTCTTTAGAGATGCTTGCTGGCTCCTTTGCAATCAGAAGCCTTGCAAAAAACAGGCTATGTTGCACTTTTCTTCTCAGAATGGACAACATTTTTGCGGTGAGGTACATAACCATTTGGGGAGGAACCAAATCCAAACCTCTAGCAGAATTAGCAAACGGCTTTTGGGAACTTTGCATTTCAAACAAAATATCGGTTCATGCAGAATATCTACCAGGCGATCTCAATACTGTAGAAGGTTGGCATTTGTGATAACTTCGACACATCAGCGACTGGAAACTTCATCCCTCAGTATTCCAGTCAATTCAGGGCAAATGGGGTCCATTGATAATAGATCTTTTTGCCTCTCTGCTCAACTCCCAAGTTCCTCAATTTTACAGCTGGTGCCCAGATCCATTAGCGTTAGCCTCAGATGCATTTTTGCAGGATTGGTCAACTTCTCTGAATTATGCCTTTCCTCCTTTCCTCATGATCAGCAGGTTACTTTTGCAGGTGAGACAGCAACAAGCTGTCCTGTTGCTCATAGCTCAGTTCTGGCAGTCACAGGTGTGGTTTCCAACCCTTCTGGAATTGTCCATGGATTTTCACATTCTTTTCCCTTCTTTTCTGAACCTCTAAATCACCCTCACAACCTAGTCTTAGACAATCTTCTTACTCTTTCGGCATGGAAAATTGTGGGAATTTTCAACCTTTCCCATTCTTTTTGTCAGAAGCTTCAGAATATGTCAAATAATCCTGGGATCCAGGAACTACGAATTTACAAGCCAGCATGGTCTTTGTGGCACAACTGGTGTTTGGGAAAAGACATCAATCCCTTTTCAGCAAATGTAACTTTTAATACTAACTTTCTAGCGGCAGAGGCTACATCAATGGAAAACCAGTGGGAGAACACCCTCTTGTTTGCCGGCTTTTGAAGGGAGTAAACTTTTCTAATCCCCCTCTCTCCAAATACAGTAAATTATGGGATATAAATGTTGTTTTAAATCTGTTTCTGTCATGGCCTGATAATTCTCTTCTTTCTCTAAAAATGCTATCTGCAAAACTAACGTTTTTATGTCTCATTTCTATTAAAAGACTTTCCAATGTTAGAGCTTTATACATTTCTTCTTGTCAATTTACTCCAACATGTGTTTTGTTCACAGTGGTTCAACGTACCAAGACTAATTTCACATCTGTGTTTTACCCTTATTTTCCTGACCATCCCAAGCTGTGTGTTGGACAATGTTTGAAGGTTTATTAGCAGAAAAATGTCGATCTAGGAAGGTTCTCTGTATCACAACTCCTTATCCCATATAGAAAACCTTACAACCAGGTGTCTTCTCCTACATTTGCTCACTGGGTAAAATGGATCATGTCCCTAGGAGGTATTGATACTACTATTTTTGGTGCCCATTCTTCCAGGGGAGTTATGGCTTCTGAGGGATTTTGGGGTGGTTCCCGCTTGGAGGGCATTCTTAGATCAGCTGACTGGTCTAATGACAATAGCCCTCATTACAACCCTGGCGGTAAGTGATAAAGTGGTGGTAATACTGCCAACAGGCCTGTGGCAAAAAAATGGGATCACTACCACGGTGGAAACCGCCAACACAGACAGCCACTTTAACACACCGACCGCCTCTGCAGTAGCAACAAACACCGCGGCGGTCACCGCCTACAGACAGGCAAAAGACAATGTACCGCCCACCCCATTTCAAGCGGATGGTTTGCCCACTGCTTGGTCCTGGGGAGTGCAAAGCCACAGTCTCTCAAGTGGGTGGCTTCTCCACTGGTTCTGGAGGGGGCTTTGTGCCCAGTGTGCTTCATCCTGCCAAGGATAGTGTGAGTGGATGCATATCTCCACTAGATCTGGAGGGGGCTTTGTGCCCAGTGTGCTTCATCCTGCCAAGGAAAGGGTGAATGGATGGCTTCTTCCACTGGTACTGGAAGGGGTTTTGTGCCCAGTGTGCTTCATCCTGCAAAGGAAAGGGTGAGTGGATGCATATCTCCACTGGTTCTGGAGGGGGCTTTGTGCCCAGTGTGCTTCATCCTGCAAAGGAAAGGGTGTGTAGATGGCTTCATCCTCTGGTTCTGGAAGGGGCTTTGCCCCTAGTGTGCTTCATCCTGCCAAGGATAGGAAGAGTGGATGCATATCTCCACTGGGTCTGGAGGGGGCTTTGAGCCCAGTGTGCTTCATCCTGCCAAGCAAAGGGTGAGTGGATGCATATCTCCATTGGTTCTGGGGAGGGCTTTGTGCCCAGTGTGCTTCATCCTGCCAAGGAAAGGGTGAGTGGATGGCTTCTTCCACTGGTTCTGGAGGGGGCTTTGTGCCCAGTGTGCTTCATCCTGATAAGGATCGGGTGAGTGGATGCATATCTCCACTGGTTCTGGAGGGGGCTTTGTGCCCAGTGTGCTTCATCCTGCCAAGGAAAGGGTGAGTGTGTGGCTTCTTTCACTGGTTCTGGAGGGGGCCTTGTGCCCAGTGATACATCACTTGGGGTGTGGCAGCTCACGTTTCCTCACTGGGGTGTGGCAGTTCACATTCCCTCACCTGGGTGTCTGAGGCACGAGATTTGCAGGGACCAGGTAGCATGATACTCCATGGAGGCAGGGCCAGACTCTATCCTGTGGCGACTAAGGCTGCAAACTGGTGGTACTGCCGGTGCTGATGGGGGTGCTGCCAGTGGTGGTGGGAGGCTCCAGGCCGTCCCCTGCAGCCTCGGACGGACGCACACTGGGGCTGCTTCTGCTGGTAGTGGTCCTACTGTCAGCGGTGCAGGTGGCAGTGCCTGCGGCGGAGCTTGCGGCGCGGAAGCTGGCAGCGCGGAAGCTGGCGGTGCTGCCCGTGGTGCAGGTGCCGGTGCTGCCAGTGGTGGAGGGAAGCACCAGCCCGTCTCCTGCAGCTGTGGACGGCTGGCCACTGGGGATGCTGCTGCTGACAGTAGGTGGCAGTGCTTGTGGCGGGGATGCTGGCGGTGCTGGTTGCGGTACAGGTGGCGGGGCTGTCAGTTTTGATGGTGGCCATCAGGTCCTCACCTGGAGCCTCCGACGCCTGAAGTGCCTTGGCTTTTCTGCCCCTTCCGCACCTTGGCAGATGCTGCTGGGACCTTGGCTCTGGCAGCTGGAGTTTTGGAGGAGGCCTTGCTGGGTGGGTCGTGCTCCTTGCCCTTGCTGCATGCTGTCCCCTTCTTCACCTTGGCAGGTGGCGGAATGGTTTGGTCCTTTGCAGGGCTCGGTGGCACACTGGCTGGCCTGACGGGTGCACCCTTTGATCCTCTGGGAGTTGCAGGTATCACAGCGGACCCCACTTGGTGGCTGAGGTGCTAGCCTGGGTTCTGGACACCCTGGCCCAAGGGGAAGGATGGAGGGAGGGGTAGGGAACAGGTCAATGTTTGCCAGGACAAGTTTGTTAGACACACTGGGACGGGAAGATGGAGAAGGTGTGGGAGTGGAAGAAGAGGGAGTGGTTGTAGGAGGTGTCTGTCTGCTGAGTTTGGGTGAAGGTGCATGAGCTGAATGCTGTTGTGAGGTAGATGGCTGTTGGGTGGGTGGGTGCTTACGTTTGTGTACTTTGGGAGGAAGGGTCACAGACACACTGGGAGAGGACACAGGATAGGTGTGCATGGTTGTAGGGGTTGTGACTGCTCGTGAGGGGTGTGTTGTGATGGGCGTGCTGGTGATGGAGATAGTGGATGAAGATGTAGTGCATGCAGGTGTGAGTGTAGATGCTACTTGGAGGGAGGTAGAGAAAGAGGAGGAGGGGGACACGGTGGAGGTAGTGGATGTTAGTGTGTTTGCATGGGTATGGTGCTTGTGTGAGTGCCTGTGAGATGAAGTGTGGTGCTTATGTTTGCCTGAGCCACTTTTGTGTGGTGATTTGGGTGAATGCTGGTCTGAAGGTGTGGTTGGGATAGGCTGGGGTTGAGGAGATTGGGTCTGGGTTGAGGAAGTTGGAGGGGGATTCTAGACACAGGAGCAAGTGCTGCCATCAGTGCTGAGGCCAGAGCCTGAAATGCTGTCTGGGCAGCCACGCCAGAGTGAATGCCCTCCAGGTATGCATTTGTTTGTTGCAATGCCTCTCGACACCCTGGATGGCATTCAGTATGGTTGACTGCCCAACAGTGAGGGATCTCAGGAGGTCAATAGCCTCCTCACTGAGGGCAGCAGGGCTGACTGGGGAAGGGCCTGAGGTGCCTGGGGGGAAGGAGATGCCCAACCCCCTGCGAGAGCGGGCACTGCAAACACACTGAGGGGCTGCAGGGAGGGTGGTGCTCGTAGTGGGGGTAGCGGTTGTACATGTTGTTGGGGTGGGCACAGAGGTATCTGCCACCGTCAGGGAGCTTCCATCAGAGGACAAGTCACTGTCTGTGGTCTCCCCTCCTGTCCCCCTCGTGGTGCTCCCCTCGCCCTCTGTCCCACTGGTGCCCTCACCCTCAGTGGTTTCGGCCTCCAGACCCATGTGGGATGCAGCTCCCTCCGTCACCGGTGCCTCTGCTCCTCCACCAGATGATGCTAATGCACATAAGGACAAGGTGACAAAACAAAAAGGGGGAGAAGAGACAGAGGAAACATTGGTCAATGCTAGCAACACCACTACAGTTGGCGTACACAACACACAGGGAGCAGCCCTATGCACTAGGCCATGCCCAACCATTTACTAAGACAGTCACCAGCCCATGGGGTACAATGCCTAACGCCATCATCTGCACACCAGAAACCCACAGAACCCTGCCCAATAGTAGATGCCAACTTACAGTATTGGTGTAGGAGTGCTTCAGAGCTTTCCCAACAAGGGACCTACCCTGCCATGTTGGCCTTTGTGTGCCTAGTGGCACACAAAGCCCACATCCCCCACCCAGGTACCTCCCAACGCATGCAAAGTCAGGTTTCAGATTCTGTACTCACCCCCTTGTGGCTGCTGTGATGCCTTTAATTGTCCATACAACTACGAATAGACCACTGCCAGGATGCAGGAAATCAGGGAGGTCATGATGCACTGGGCACCCCTTCCTCGTAGGGAGGCCAGCCCCGGCTGGGCTCCACCATCTTCTTTGCCCAGCGGTGCAGGTCCTCCCATCTCTTGTGGCAGTGGGTGCTCCGCCTGTCAAAGACCCCCAGGGTCCACACCGCCTTGGCAATGGCACGCCAAATACCCTTTTTCTGGTGGGTGCTGACCTGGAGGGAAATTAATGCAGAAAAGGGATTTAGTCACCCATCCGGACCGTCAGACTCATTGCCCACCAGATCCCACCCATCCCCTGACGCACATACATTGACCACCTTGCATGCTGCACTCTGGACAGGATGCCTCTGCCCCCCCTACATGTGGCTTACACACACAGCAGTCCCTACCTTCATGGCCCACACATCATGCTCACAGTGTACTCACCTGTTTGTTTGGAGGACCGTTGAGTAACGTGTACGGGGGTACGACCCCATCCATCAGTTTCTCCAACTCCTCCGCAGTGAAGGCAGGGGCCCTTTCCCCAGACACATGAGCCATGTGTCAGAGACAACAAGATCCTCGGGGTCTGCGCACGATCCCAACATGTCCACCACAAGACAGCTCCAATACTCTGATTAGAATGTCACAGAGTCTAAGAGAGTCCAAGTGGGGAAAAGGGGATTAGGTAGGGAACAGCTGGGAAGGAGACCTGTAGGAAGCAAAAGGGTAAAACACACAATATCAAGATTATATCATATTATTCTCTACTAGACTATGATTCTAAGCATTGTCATACTGTAACCATGGATAAATTAAGCATGGACTAAATAACAAGGCTTCAAGACGTCTGGGTACCTGGGAAGGATTTAAGAATGATTAATACAACTTTTCAATGAATCTCTTAATGAAATGTTACACATTGACTAGAAACTTAAGAACCCTCTAGAATTATATTTTCAAAATCAAACATAATCTTTTTGCATGAGGACAAAGGAATAATCAGAACTTTTTCTGGAACACCATAGGAGTTGTATTAAGGGACTTATTATGCACATATAATGTAACATCTAGAATTGTAACACTTAGGCCCTCATTACGACCTCAGCGGTCTTGTTTGAAGACCACAGAGGAACCGCTGTGCTGAAGACAGCCAGTGCAGGCGGTTTTCCATGCGGAGTATTATGACTGCTGGCAGCCCTCTGTCCTTTTTTTCGGACGGAGAGCCGCCAGCAGCCATACTGGCGGCCGGCGGGGAAGTGGAGGTTGCTCCACCTCCACCGCCCTGTCATCAGAACACTGCCCACCGAATCGCGTCCCATGATTCGGTGTGGTGGTGTTCTGGTGATGGGGAGCTGGCGGTGGAGCAGCCCCCATGGATCCCATCCCCTCCCGGAGGATCAACGGACAAGGTAAGTTGATCATCCGTTAGGGGACGGGAGTTGGGGGTATTGTGTGTTGTTTGCGTGCATGGGGGTGTGCGTGTGAGTATGTAGAGGGGGTGTGTGAGTGCGTGTATGCATGCGGGGGTGTTGTGTGTTTGAAAATGTGTGCTTGTCTGTCTGTTTGTATGTCTGTATGTATGTGTGCGTGTATGACTGTGTGTGTGTCTGTTGGTATGTTTGTTGATATGTGTGCGGGTATGTGTAATGGTGCTGTCTGTATCCGTGTAGGGTGGGGATGTGTTTCAATGTTGGGGGTAGGGGTGGGGAGGGGGGCCCTGCCACCTTTGGGGGGTAGCAGGGGGTGCGGGGTGTGGGGGGAGGACTTGGGGTGGGGATGCGGGGTGGGGGAGACCCCTATCAGTGCCAGAGAAGGAATTCCCTGGCACTAATAGTGCCTACCGCCTTGGATTTCATGGCGTTCCAAACCACCTGAAATTCATGGTGGTATGCAGGGTCGTGATACCGCCGGTGGTCTGGTGACAGACGCTGGGCTGGAGACTGAAGTCTCCAGTCCAGCAGTCGTCTCCGCCCTGACGGTGAGAGTGGAGAAGTGGCGGATGACTATGCCGGTAACCGCCCTGGTCATAATTAAAAAAAAATCCGCCGGCCTGTTGGCGGTATTACCGCCACTTCTCCCCCGTCTGCCAGGGTCATAATGAGGGCCTTCGTTTTTAAAATGCAGAAACATGAATTGCGCACATTGCTGATTTCAACAAGAATATGCAAATGCCATGAAATGATCACGCACACTACAAATGACCTGAAACATCAAGTTCAATTGCGGGAAATGAATTGCGCGTCTTGCCGATTCGAATGTCACCTTGTAAGTGCCAAGAAATGGTTGCGCACAATGAGCATCAAGAGTTACACATAAGGAATCAATTGCGCGTCTTGCCGATTCGAATGCCACAACGTAAATGCCATGAAATGGTCACGCGCAATGAATATCATGAGTTAAGCACAAGAAATGAATTGCGAGTCTTGCCGATTCGAAAGCCACCATGTAAATGCCATGAAATGGTAGCGCACAATGAATATCATGAGTTAAGCACAAGAAATGAATTGCGCATCTTGCCGATTCGAATGCCACCATGTGAATGCCAACAAATGATAGCGCACAATGAATATCACGAGTTAAGCACAAGAAATGAATTGCGCGTCTTGCCGATTCGAATGCCACCATGTGAATGCCAAGAAATGGTAGTGCACAATGAATATCACGAGGTAAGCACAAGAAATGAATCGCGCGTCTTGCCGATTCGAATGTCAGCATGCAAATGGCAGAAAAAGCCAAGTGCACATTCACACGCACAAGGTAAAATCTTTTATCATGAAAATTAGGCTCAAGAAATCGAAATCCTTCGAGAACGGGATCGGGGGCCCAGCCCGACCTCCGTCTTACCGCACTGATCAAGAATCACCAACAAAGTGAATGGAAATACCTGGAAGATCAAAGTAGGCCTCCGGAACAGGAGCTCAGGAAGTTGCTGCTGCTCTGCACCGGGACCTCTGAATAGTGAGCACGTGGAGCTGGGCTGGCTCCCTTATATAGAGCCTTGGCCTAGCCCACAAACCACACCCAGTCATGCTGCAGAGGAAGCTTCTAGAAGGCCCTGGAAAGGGACCACACCCTGACACACTCTGAAAGCCTGCAGCAATACATTGCAAATGAACAGTATTTATAAGCACCTTGAATATAAGCCTTCAGAATATAACTCTGCAATGCAAAAGGTTAAACAACAGCACAACAGCATAATCCATGAATTACGTTATCTTGGAAGTTCTGGGTTTTTGCATTCCAGTCGCCCGTAGAGCACACACTGCCCTGATGTTGACAGTACTCCCCTCTCCCAGACACCCTCTAGGGCCTGGCTTGCCTGGATTGAGACGATGAAAACACTTCACAAGTAATGGAGCATGAACATCAGATGCGGAAACCAATGAGCTACTTTCAGGGCCATAACCTTTCCACGAGATCAAGTACCATAGGTTACGCCCTCTCAGTTTGGAATCCAACACCTTCTTGACTTCGTATTCCACTTCCGCGTACTAAAATTGGAGCTGGATGAGGGCGGACCTTCTGGACTGCTTTTTATAGGAGGGAAGTGTGATTTACTGGATGAATACGTAGTGACCTTGGTAATTGCAGTTTATAGGTCACCGGATTGATTTGCTGAAGAACAGTGTAGGGACCGATTAATTTGGGATTAAACATGTGCTTTTTCTTGAAGTCTATATGTCTTGTAGAAAGCCACACTTTATAACCTGGTTGATACTGAGGTCCCTCACAATGTTTCTTGTAATGCTTTTTGTATTTTTTTTTTGCCTTTTTTAAATGTTGTTGAATCAATTTCTGGGTTTGGTGAAGGTGTGGAATGGTTTCCAACACAGCTGGTGTAAGAGAACTTTCTTGAGGGATCGTGATGGGCAAGGTGTCAGGATGATAGCCAAACAAGCCAAAAAAGGGTGTAACACCAGTGGAAGAGTGAAATGAGTTATTGTAGACTAACTCAGCTAACCAGAGCATTGATGTCCAAGATTTAAGTGCTTTTTCAGCGTAAGCACTCATATATTGCTTCAAAGTCTGATTTAGTCTCTCCGTTTGACCATCTGTTTGAGGATGATGGCTAGTAGATAGTGTGGACGTGACTTGAAGTGTTTTGCACCATGTTTTCCAGAAATTGGAGGCAAATTGTGACCCTCGATCGGAGAGAATCATTTTTGGTAGCCCATGATAACGGACCACTCTATTTAGTAAGACGGTCGCCAGTTCGCTGGAGGAGGGCCATTTCTTACAGGCAATGAAATGTCCATATTTCGTGATACTATTTACTACCACAAGGATTACTGAATATTGTTGGACCACTGTTAGTCCTGTAATGAAGTTTAAAGAGATGTGTTCCCAAGGTCGACATAGAGTTGGGAGTGGATGCAACAACCCTTTCGGTTTTGAATGACTTGTCTTGATGCGAGCACAGACTTCGCAGTCGTTTACCATTGTTTTGATGTCTTTTGTCAGAGTAGGCCACCAAAAGTAGCGTTGAATTAATTCAAGAGTTTTAGGAGTTCCTGGATAACCTGCCGTAGGTATAACATGCAACCAATGAAATACTAACTTGGGAAGCTTGGTAGTGGGCACGAACAAGCGAGCATAATGGAAAGGTAGTCCTTGCTTGATTGACCTTTTGGGGTCTGCTTGAGCCCATGTCTGCCATTTCTCAATAGTGAAGGAATTACGGATATCTTCAAAGAAATCTTCAGTTTTTATGATGCATAGGACTTTGTCTGGAGCAATGATAGCTCTGGAGGGCTGGACTGCAGGCACCGCGGTAGACTCTTGGCGGGACAAGGCATCAGCTTTGCGATTGTCTTTACCAGGACGGAATTTTACCAAAAAATCTAATTCGGCAAAAAACAACATCCAGCGTAATTACTGAGGAGTCAAAGGTCTGGCTGAACTCATGAACTGGAGATTGCGATGATCAGTATATACTGTGACAGTGTACTTGGCACCCAACAAATTATGTCTCCATTCTTTAAAGGCATCACAAATCACCAGAAGCTCTTTCTCCGCAATGACATAGGGGGTCAATTCTGACCCCGGCGGTCTTAGACCGCCGGGTCCAGGGTCGGCGGGAGCACCGCCGACAGGCCGGCGGTGCCCCGCAGGGCATTCTGACCGCGGCGGTAAAGCCGCGATCAGACCGGCAACACTGGCGGTCTCCCGCCAGTGTACCGCCACCCTTTTGAATCCTCCAAGGTGGCGCAGGTAGCTGCGCCGCCGAGGGGATTCCGACCCCCCCTACCGCCATCCAGTTCCCGGCGGTCCGCCCGCCGGGAACCGGATGGCGGTAGGGGGGGTCGCGGGGCCCCTGGGGGCCCCTGCAGTGCCCATGCCACTGGCATGGGCACTGCAGGGGCCCCCGTAAGAGGGCCCCTACGAGTATTTCACTGTCTGCTTGGCAGACAGTGAAATACGCGACGGGTGCAACAGCACCCGTCGCACCTTCCCACTCCGCCGGCTCGATTACGAGCCGGCATCCTCGTGGGAAGGGAGTTTTTCCCTGGGCTGGCGGGCGGTCTTTTGGCGACCGCCCGCCAGCCCAGGGAAAAACTTAGAATACCCTCCGCGGTCTTTCGACCGCGGAGCGGTATTTCGGAGGGGGGAACTCTGGCGGGCGGCCTCCGCCGCCCGTCAGGGTCAGAATGACCCCCATAGTTTTGTTCGGCTTCATTCAGCTTACGAGACATGTAAGCTACAGGATGAAGTTGGCCAGTGTCTTTGCTTTGTTGTGACAAGACTGCACCAATTGCCACATCTGAGGCATCGGCTTCCACTATGCAGGGACGATCCACATCAGGGTGAGTCAAGACTGGGGCAGTGTAAAAAGCTTCCTTCAAAGTTGAAAAGGCTTGGTCAGCTTCTGGGGACCATATACATTTTTCTTTCTTTCTCAATAACTTAGTGATTAGGGCCACTGTTTGAGAGAAATGGTTTATAAACCTGCGGTAAAAGTTTGCAAACCCCAGGAAACATTGTACATCTTTGACAGTCTTTGGAATGGGCCAATCAGAAACGGCTTGTACTTTCTTTTCTGCCAAATTAATCTCAGGATTGTGATGAGTTAATCAGGGTAAGCCAAGGATAATTCCATACTGAGGAGCATGGATTACGTCAAGGATGAGTTTCTCTTTATGTTTGTTTCTTTGATTCTTCCCTTCAAAGGTCACCGACAAGGGGACAGTCTGAAGAGTTACTGGGCCTCCTGTCAAGAGTTTGCCATCGACTGCTTGTATTATTTCAGGAGTCTTCTTCTCGATGCATGGGATGCCCCATGCACGGACCAATTGGGCATCAACAAAGTTCCCGGTAGCCCCAGAATCCACGAGGGCCTTCTTGAAATAGTTATTTTTCTTTACTTGAACTTTTATGCCCAGCTTGAGATGTCTAGATTGTGAAGGGTCCACGGTGACACCCAAGAGCAACCCTTCTTTACATCTTGGGTGATTTAGTTTTCTGGCTCGAATTGTGCATTGGCTGCAAGTTTCTTGACAGGACCTCGTTTGCTCTTTGGTTTGATTGGACATTCTTTGGCAAAATGACCCTTGAGTCCGCAATAAAGACATTGTCCATTCTTTCTATGTAAGTCCTTTTTGTCTTGGGTCAGAGGCCTCCTGATTGTACCGATTCCCATAGGTTCTGGCATTCGTTCTTTCTGAGTCCTTGATTCTCTATTATCGTGAACACGGCAGGAATATTTCTCAGTCTTTTTGCGTGTTCCCCTTCGTTCCGCTAAACGATGATCCAGTCTTAAAACAAGGTTTATCAGGTCTTGACAGTCATTAGGCTGCTGGTCTATTTGAGCTAGAATATCTTTTAGCTCCTCCTTGAGTCCCTTGTAGAACAAGGCCGCTTGCTATTCTTCAGACCAGGATGTCTCGGCTACCAGCCGATTAAAGTTAGCTAAATATGACACTAGATCCTGGTTACCTTGTCGCAAGTCTAATAATTCATGATCTGCCGACAATGTCACAGTTCTACGATCAAATACTCTTTCAAACTCACGAACAAAATTTTTCCAATTGTAAAGCAGGGGACTGTCTTTATGCACAAGAGGAATAGCCAAGGTAGCTGCATCCCCAGACAGGTATGATAACAAGAAAGCTACTCTTGATTGGGCATCAGGGAAAGTGTGTGGTCAGCAGGTAAAATGTAGTTCCACTTGAACCAGAAAAGATTGCGCTTTCAAGGGGTCACCTGAGAAACGTTCTGGAGGAGCTAGGGGAATGGCCGAAGGAACATTGAGGGAAATGTTTGTAGGAGTATTACCTCCAGAAGCCTGAGAAGAAGGACCAGGCCAAGACGCACCTAATGGATTTTGTTCCTTCTTCTCTACCTTTTCCTGTAACTGACTCACTCTCTCAGCTAGGTAAGCTGCTATATCTTTTGAAGACACCACCTCTGCTTGGAGCTGTGTGATAACCTTGACTAGCTCGTCCAAAGTGGCCATGCTGAGAACACACGCAAACCAGGAGGATAATTAATTAGTGAGCTCACTATTCAGTCAGAGTCACCAGATCCTCGGGGTCTGCGCACGTTCCCAACATGTCCACCACAAGACAGCTCCAATACTCTGATTAGATTGTCACAGAGTCTAAGAGAGTCCAAGTGGGGAATAGGGGATTAGGTAGGGAACAGCTGGGAAGCAGACCTGTAGGAAGCAAAAGGTTAAAACACACAATATCAAGATTATATCATATTATTCTTTACTAGACTATGATTCTAAGCATTGTCATACTGTAACCATGGATAACTTAAGCATGGACTAAATAACTAGGCCTCAAGATGTCTGGGTACTTGGGAAGGAATTAAGAATGATTAATACAACTTCTCAATGAATCTCTTAATAAAATGTTACACATTGACTAGAAACATAAGAACCCTCTAGAATTATGTTTTCAAAATCAAACATAATCTTTTTGCATGAGGACAAAGGAATAATCTGACCTTTTTCTGGAACACCATAGGAGTTGTATTAAGGGACTTATTATGCACATATAATGTACATCTATAACATCTAGAATTCTAACACTTAGTTTTTAAAATGCAGAAACATGAATTGCGCACATTGCTGATTTCAACAAGAATATGCAAATGCCATGAAATGATCACGCATACTACAAACGATGTGAACCATCAAGTTCATTTGCGGGAAATGAATTGCGCGTCTTGCTGATTCGAATGTCACCTTGTAAGTGCCAAGAAATGGTTGCGCACAATAAGCATCAAGAGTTACACACAAGAAATTAATTGTGCGTCTTGCTGATTCGAATGCCACCATGTGAGTGTCAAGAAATGGTATCACACAATGAATTTCACGAGTTAAGCACAAGGAATGAATTGCGCGTCTTCCCGATTTGAATGCCACCATGTGAATGACAAGAAATGGTAGCGCACAATGAATATCATGAGTTAAGCACAAGAAATGAATTGCGAGTCTTGCCGATTCAAATGCCACCATGTGAATACCAAGAAATGGTAGCGCACAATGAATATCACGAGTTAAGCACAAGAAGTGAATTGCGCGTCTTGCCAATTTGAATGTCAGCATGCAAATGCCAGAAAAAGCCAAGCGCTCATTCCCACGCACAAGGTAAAATCTTTTATCATGCAAATTAGGCCTGAGAACTCGAAATCCTTCGAGAACGGGATCGGGGGCCCAGCCCGACCGCCGTCTTACCGCCCTGATCAAGAATCACCCACGAAGTGAAGGGGAATGCCTGGAAGATCAAAGTAGGCCTCTGGAACAGGAGCTCAGGAAGTTGCTGCTGCTCTGCCCCAGGACATCTGATTAGAGAGCACTTGGAGCTGGGCTGGCTCCCTTATATATAGTCTTGGCCTAGCCCACAAACCACACCCAGCCATGCTGCAGAGGAAGCTCTAGAAGGCCCTGGAAAGGGACTACACCCTGACACAATCTGAAAGCCTGCAGCAATACATTGCAAATGAACAGTATTTATAAGCACCTTGAATATAAGCCTTCAGGACTGAACTCTGCAATGCAAAAGGTTAACAACAGCACATTAGCATAATGCATGAATTACGTTATCTTGGAAGTGCTGGGTTTTTGCATTCCAGTCACCCGTAGAGCGCACACTGCCCTGATGTTGACACCATGGTCGGTTCCAGACACAGGTCACAGCAGCACTTGCAGTGTAGGTCCTCTCCTGTTGAAGGTCAGGTAGCAAGTCAGTGATTAGGAAGAAAATGGCGGTGATGTCCGCGGCGGTATGTACCGTCACCGCCGGCGTACATCGCCATTGGCTCCTGGAACCCATAGGGCCCAATGATAACCAATGCGATTTTGCATAGCGGTCATTGACCACCTACCGTGACGGCGCACAATGCCAGCGCAATTACCTCATTTCACTTGTCCCTCCTCCCAGGTCAGGCAGCGGCCATTTCAGGAGGGCACAGGGCATGGCACCTAACTGCGTCACAGCCGACATTGACACATCAACTGACTCTCGAGTTCACATACTGTTTCTGTAAAGTAAACAAATCATCATTAGTGCAATAGATGTGTGAAAATGACCCTCTGCTCACCGCTCTCTTCCATAGGCTTCAACCGCTGAGGCAGAATATGAGATGGTGGCATCCTCCGGGGTACAAACCCCTGGTGGACCTTGCGACAATGGAGGACAGACACAATATCATTATCTACAGACTTGATCGTGCCACAATCCAAGAACTGTGTGTCCAATTGGAGCCAGACCTGATGTGAGCTATCCGCCAGCCCACAGGAATTCCCCCTCTAGTGCAGGTCCTGTCAGTGCTCCATTTCCTGGAAAGTGGTTCCTACCAAACAACAGTGGCCATGGCATCAGGAGTGTCTCAGCCTATGTTCTCTAATGTGTTCACCAGAGTGTTGTCTGCCCTGGTGAAACACATAAGCAGCTATATTGTGTTCCCCCAGGTGGAGGATTTAGCCACAGTGAAGGCTGACTTTTATGCCCTGGGACATATCCCCAACATCATTGGTGCCATTGATGGTACACATGTGAGATTTGTTCCCCCCGGAGAAATGAACAGGTTTAAAGGAATAGAAAAGGCTATCATTCTATGAATGTGCAGATGGTGTGTTTGGCGGACCAGTACATCCCCCATGTGAATGCCAAATATCCTGGCTCTGTGCATGACACATTTATCTTGAGGAATAGCAGCATCCCATATGTGATGGGCCAACTCCAGAGGCACCGGTGTGGCTAAAAAGTGAGCCAAAGGTCCCCACCAAGTAGAAATTGGTGTATGGGGTTGTCCCTAAGGGTGAGTGTGTGGTCAACAGGTATCCCTCGATATTTGCAGGTAACTCTGGTTACCCCAACCTCTCATGGCTACTGACCCTAGTGAGGAATGCCAGGACAAGGGCAGAGGAACGTTACAGTGAGGCACATGGGGGTAGAAGGAGGATTATAGAAAGGACCTTCGGCCTCCCAAAGGCCAGGTTCCGGTGCCTTCATCTGACTGGTGGATCCTTGTACTACTCACCAAAGAAGGTGTGCCAGATCATCGTTGCATGTTGCATGTTGCATGTTGCACAACCTGGCCTTGAGACACCAGGTGCCTTTTCTGCAGGAGGATGTGCCTGGAGATGGTCTTGTGGCAGCAGTGGAGCCTGTGGACCGTGAGGAAGAGGAGGCAGAGGAAGAAGATGTGGACAACAGAACCAATGTAATTCTGCAGTACTTCCAGTGACACACAGGTAAGACACTGTAAGTTTTCTTTACATTTCAGTTATCTGTTGGACATTGTACATGCCAGCCTCTTTCCCTCTGTCTATGACCTATGACTGTACCTGATGGAATCTCTATTTTCAGATCTCTGTGCCCCACTCTGGTGCCTGCTATGTGTACTGCTGCCTACCAAAGGTCATCCTAAAGTATATTTCACTGTACATTTGAATTGCATTGCTTTAATAATGTTGATCAAATACATTTGTGAATCATTTGACAGACTCCAGATTGTTATTTGTTCCAAAGGTGTTTATTTAGGTGCTCATAATTAGAGGGGGATGCGCAAGGGGCTGGGCTGATGGTGGGGGAAAGTCCAGGATAAAGTCCAGTCTCTTGGTATCACAGGTGCATTGTCCAGTGGGGCATAGGAAGGGGAGTAATGGCAGTTCAAGGTGGACAGGCTGACAGAGTGGGAGAGAATGGTGACAATCAGGAGAGTCTTGTTTCCTGGTGGGGGTCTTGGCAATGTTCTCTGGCTTCTGCCTGGATCGCACAGACTGTTTGTGGGGTGGTTCTCCTTCTGCAGGGGGTGGGGTGCTGGTGGCCTGTTGATCCTGTGGCGGGACCTCCTGTCCACTAGCGCCGGCGGAGGTGGAAGGCTGTTCCTTGGTTTGGCTAGTGTCAGGCACCCATTGTTGTGCTACTGCCTCCCTCATGGTCTTGCCCATGTCAGCCAGCACCCCTGCAGTGGTGACCAGGATGGTGTATATTTTTGTTAGGTCATCCCTTATCCCCAGGTACTGTCCCTCCTGCAACTGCTGGGTCTCCTGCAACTTGGCCAGTATCTGGCCCATCATCTCCGGGGAATGGTGGTATGCTCCCAGGATGTTGGAGAGTGCCTCTTGGAGAGTGGGTTCCCTGGGCCTGTCCTCGCCCTGTCACACAAAAGTCCTCCCAGCTTCCCTGTTGTCCTGTGCCCCTGTCCCCTGAACCGTGTGCCCACTGCCACTGACCCAAGGTCCCTGATCCTCCTGTGTTTGTGGGGTTGCGTGGGGTCCCTGTAGTGGTGGCCGCACTGCTGATTGACGTGTCCTGGAGACAGTGGCATGGGCCAGCTGGGTGCATGCTGTGCTGGTGTTTTCTGAGTGGGGATGCTCTGTGGTGGGTTGGGACTGTGGCAGGGGAACCAACTGTCCAGAGGTTCCTGATGGGCCAGGTTGGTGATCCTGATCCAGGCGTGCAGAGCTGCTATCACTGTGGGCTCTTCATGGGGGGGATTAGATGTGGCTGGCACCTCCTCTCCGGTGACGTGGAGTATGGGTCCTCTGGGGATGCAAATGCATTGTTAATGTGTCTGCGTGTGCCATCTTGTGCATGGGTGTGTTTTCCTGTATGATTGTGATTTCCCTGTCAGCTTGGCCTCGTGTGAGTGGTGATTTTGTGGGCTGGGTGAGTCTCTCTACTGGGTATGCTGTGGTGATGGGTGTCCATGCAGGTCTGTGATGGGTGTCAATGCATTGGTGTTGCATGCAGGGCTTGGTATTGGGATGGGTGGGTTGTGTTAATGGGGTATGTGTGAGGTGGTGGAGTAATTGGGGTGAGGGTAGGGGTAGGAGTTTGTGATGGCATGCAGGTAGGGTGGTGGGGAATAAAGTAGTTAAGATTTGACTTACCAGAATCCAGTCCTCCTGCTACTCCTGCAAGGCCTTCAGGATGCGTGATCACCAAGACTTGCTCCTCCCATGTTGTTAGTTGTGGGGGAGGAGGTAGGGGTAATCTCTGTACTGCTACCTGGTGTCTTGCTACCACGGAAACCACCTTCCCCCGTAGGTCGTTCCACCTCTACCTGATGTCATCCCTGGTTCTTGGGTGCTGTCCCACGGCATTGACCCTGTCCACGATTCTCCGTCATAGCTCCATCTTCCTTGTAATGGACGTCTGCTGCACCTGTGAGCCAAAGAGCTGTGGCTCTACCCGGATAATTTCCTCCACCATGACCCTTAGTTCCTCAGAAAACCTGGAGTGTCTTTGGGGTGCCATGGATGTGGTGCAAGTGATATGTGTGAGGATGTGTGGGGTGATGTGTGGGGTGATGTGCTGGGGTGTATGCTATGATGTGTGTGAATGGTGTATGTGTGATGGTTTTCTGTGGCTCAGATTGAGTGAGTGCTCCAGGCTTGTCTCTCTGCTTGCTATCTATTTTTTCGCTGTAAGGGGTTGGGGGTAATGTGGGTGTGTGTTTTATATTGGATTGGGTGTGTGGGTGTGGTGTGTGTACGTGTTCAGGTGTCTGTAGTTTGAATTGTCCAATGTGTTGTAGTTTTGTAAGTGTGTGTGTGTTATGAGCGTGGCGATGTGTACTGGTTGAAAGATCGCTGCAGTGATTCGTGACTCATGATACTGTGGGCGTATTCCTGTTGGTGTAATGGTGTGGGTTTTGCTATCGCCAGTTTATCACTGACCTTTGGCATGGCAGACTTGTGTGGGTGTCTGTATAGTGGCAGATTTCTCAGTGTGGGTCATAATACCCGTGGTGGAATACCACTGCGGGCACGGTATGTTGGCATCCGTCAGAACGGCGGTAGGCGGTATTTACCGCCACGGTTGTAATGAGGGTCAATGTGTTTAGATTATGTTATTGCACACCTGTTGGCAATGCTTCTTCAACTCTGATTAATTCACTTTATACAAGCATAATAGGAGCCCCTAGTCTTGATATAAAATGTAGATTTTCCTAGTCATTTATGAAGGATAGTCTTTAATTAAATACACAAGGTGAGTATTATCCCACCGCAATGTTTTTTAACCTCTTGTTTCTTTCCCACCCTGACAGCAGCTCCAACGCCTTCTCAAACTTCCTCATAACTCTTCTGTCAGTTCTACTGGATCCAAACTTGCTAGTGTTCCTTCATAAAACCTTCTTTGCAATTGTGTCATTTCCGTTTCTCCAGATAAGTTACTGTTTCCTGGATTTATGAGCTTCTTTCCCTCAACATGGCTCTAATTATTTTGTTGTGTATTTTGGCTTTATGTCGTTCTTATTAACTTCTCGAGCAAGAAAAGAGGGCTGTTTGCAGTCAAGTGACATCATTATACTGGATATCTTATGCTGATTGATTGTCACATAAGTACTACGTTTTGTGTCCCATTGACTTGTAACCTTAGCCACTTGGGATTTATAGTTTATTTGTTTATTCTTGACTGCTGTTTTAAATTCTAGCAAGAAAAGAAAAGCATTATACTTACCTCTGTGTCTTTAATAAAATTAAGACTTTCCTTCATACATTACAAGGAAAATCTACATTGTTGTGTCCTAATTGCAATAATAGAAGCAACATGGGGGTGGTTATTACAAATCCAGTGATTACAGTAGTACACTATTTTTCTCACACTCCTTATCAAGAGAGTACTAGTACCAGGTAATGTCAATATTAAACCAGAATCTGTGACTGGATAATTTGAATTATAAGGAGTTTGGATAGGATGCAACATTGTCCAATAGGATAATTTGGTACAGAGTGTATAGGTTGGTACCAAGCATGAATGGGGATTCGTGATTGGTTTACTTCTAGGAAAACAAATTATTGAAAGGACTTGATTAGGGTGATTTTGTTCTCCAAGACTCGTGTCTGCACGGGATAACATCTCATTGTATTACAGATTACAGAGTGGGTTTGTTTGTGTTATAACGCTTTGGGTATGTTTGGGAATATATTATTGGCCTATGTTTAGCATGGTAGGTGGATAAAGAGAAGTGATTGGAGGATCTGTATTCCCAGAGTACCGACTGGATGAAATCTCCTATAATTAGGGAGCTTTGTGAGGAGCCCGTTTACGAGGGTTTCCCGTTTCGGTGACGTTTTGAGCGGTTGTTGCTAAAATTCACGGGCTAGTGAGAAAAGGTACTAGTGTCAGGAGGGGTGGCTAGATCTGCGGATCCATTTTATACATTATTTGTTTGTTAGCCCAACATCTGTTTTTCGGGACTCAATGCACATTTTTTGAGTGAATATCATATTCTTCTGTGATAAGTATTGTGAAAAAGTGTGTGCTTGTGCTGTGGAGAGAGTTTGTAAAGAGAGTTGTTAGATGGGTGTATGAACATTGAATACAGTAAATTTTTTGGTATTTAATAGGCGAGAAGGTGACTATTTGGGAGTGTCATTAGTAACATTTTTTGTCACAGATATGATATGAGGGGGAGGTTCAGTGTATTCATGGCAATGGATTACAATGTAAACAAAGGGTATGTATGAAATGTACATGAGAAGGATATGGCAGTCAAAGGGCTCTTTCTGATTTTAATTTCAGTACCCACATGGGAGTGGCCTTATAAATGAAAATATTTATTGTTTGGCTAGTTGTAAATATCCTGAAATGGCATACATAAGGATTGATCAAGTGAGTGAACTGTGATGTATTTTTCTATTGTAGCAGATTATACAGTTGACCTGGGCTTTCGGTCCGATCTTGACTATGCCTATGAGAGGAATAGCAATCTTTTATGTGTAGGTGTTGTAAATACAGAGTGGTGATGAAACCATGCATATGTTTGTAAAGTAATGGAATAAGTGTCTCCAAAATGATACTCTTTTGGACCAATTTCTATTGTAGGTTAAAGTTGAATCGTATTTACCTGGGGTATAAAATCCTGATATCGCTATATATGTGTCGAGGGTGTTCTGGGGAGTTAAGATGGTTTGTTTTTTATGTGTTTTTGATGTGTTGTTGGTGTATATGTAATGATGTAGTTGTTGTGGTTATGGCGTTTTTAACAATGTAGTCCTGATGAAGTTGTCCTTAGGATAAAACTAGTTGGTTGGCCTGGATTGAAATGTTCATAAAATAATCTAAAAATCTTTTTTTTGATACTACATTATAGCTCCCATTTTATGATGAACCTAAAGAAGGGGAATTATTTCCCATCTGAATACAGTTTTGTTGTTATAGTTAGGTGAATTGGTCAATGACAACATTAGCGTTTGAAACTAAAAAACGCATTGCCCAGTTATAATTAGCAACTATAACTTGGGCCTCCAACATGCACTGCTTGTGACCTCACATATGACATCACTCATGACATGTTCTACGACAGCATTCATGACATAACTGATGACATGTCAAATGACATCATAGATGACATCAATAAATGGGGCATGATGCTCTCTGGGACCCCTGCTGATTCGAGGGGGAACGGCCTGCACATACTAGTCAAAACGTAGCACCATTTGGGAAGTTTCCTGCAAATTTAGCAAAACAAAAAATGCTTTTCCTATGGACCAGCAATCCTAACTATAACTACCTAATGGCGACCAGTACTAGGTAATATATAGTTTTACTCCCACACAAACACACATCACTTATAGATATATATGTTGATATATAGGACAATGTAATGCGCACAATTGCCCATGGGATTGTAGGTGTGACGCACAATACAAAGGCTACAGCTAGTCCGAAAACAATTAAGCAGAAGAAGCCACATTTTAAAAGGCTTCCTGAACATGAAAATATTGGAATGATTTCTTAAGTAACCAGGTAATTGATTCCAAAGTAAGCAAGTAGAATGTGAAAAACGTATTCTACCCCAAGGAGCTTTAGCTATTGTCGGGATAATCACCTTCCTCGCTGACATGGATCGAAGGGACTTAGGGCCAAATGTAAAAAGGCGTTTGCTAGTCGCAAATGGCGAAAAACACTGTTTGCGAGGCGCAAAAGCCTCACCGGTATGCAGAAAAGCATTTTGCGAGTCGGATCCGACTCACAAAATGCATTTCCGACTCACAAATAGGAAGGGGTGTTCCCTTCCTATTTGCGACTCGCAATGCAATGCAATTTCATTTGTCGCAAATGAAATCGCAGTTACCATCCACTTGAAGTGGATGGTAACCCAGTCGCAAACAGGAAGGTGTCCCCATGGAACCCCTTCCCCTTTGTGAATGGAAACAAAAATATTTTTTCAGAGTAGGCAGTGGTCCAATGGACCACTGCCTGCTCTGAAAAAACCCGAAACTAAAGGTTTCGGTATTTTTTTCAAAGTGCAGCTCGTTTTCCTTTAAGGAAAACGGGCTGCAGATGGAAAAAAAAAAAACTGCTTTATTAAAAAGCAGTCACGGACATGGTGGTCTGCTGTCTCCAGCAGGCCACCATCCCCGTGAGTGCCCATACTCGCAATGGGGTCGCAAACTGCGACCCACCTCATTAATATTAATGAGGTGGGTCTTTGCGACCCCATTGCGAGTTGCAGAAGATGTCTGAGACACCTTTCTGCATAGCAAATTGCGACTTGCAATTTGCGAGTCGCACGGACTCGCAAATTGCAAGTCGCAATTTGCTTATTTCCTACATCTGGCCCTTAGTGTACCATGCAAAGTTTTTTTTCCAGGGATTTGGGTTCCGCATAGTATAAAGTCTTGTAGTCTTATGTACAATGCAGAGGACGCTAAAAGCCAGTGCAGTTATTCTCTGGCCTTAGATGCCCAGAAGCCTAATTGCTGCATTTTGTAGTCTCTGTGTATTTTTTATGATGCCCTGCTGTGCCCCTACATAAAGGGCATTGCAATAGTCCAGTTTGGACAAGGCTAAAGAGGTGACCATAGTTTTTTGTCAATCATCAGGGATAAACAGCAAGACTTTGCACAAAGTCTTCAATAGAAATGAGCAGGATGATGCAAGCTGGTTTGTCTGATCAGAAAAATCAAGCGTAACATCGAGCTGAACTCCCAGATTTCTAGATTTGGCTACCGGAGTAGGCAAAACCCCCATTGATTGAGGTCACCAATAATCATTCAGAAAGTTTGTATTTCGTTCAAAAAGGAGAATTTCGGTTTTATCTGAGTTAAATTTAAAGCAATGACTACTCATCCAGTTGACAATTTCAATCATCAGGGGTGTAGCTTGGTCATCATAACAGGGGGGTGAGCTTCAGATTTCCCAACAATCACGCTTGGACATGATAAGGGCTTAAGTGGTAGTGGAAAAAGAAAGGAGTGTGGACAGGTAGGGTACTTAAAATGCAATGTTTTTCAAACTAATCAACATTTTTAAAGCCTTTGAAACAGATGAAAAAAGTGTGTGTTTTTCTCAGGGCTGGCATAAAACAATCCCAGATGAATTCCAGCACTTGTATCCAACTATGTATAAGAAACTACTTTTTAAGGGGGTGTAACACCCCACACCCCCCTTGCAGGTACACCCCTGTCAATAATGCAGCTTCCAAAGTGTAAGGCTACCTCCACTGTATCGTCCGTGACCACAATTAGTGTGTCATCTGCATAGGACACGATTGAAAAGCCAAAGGATCTAATCAGCTTCAGGAGTGGAATCATGTATATGTTAAATAACGTGGGACTCAGGGATGAATCTTGTGTTACAACACAAGGCAATGTGAAAGATTTAGAAAATAACCTTTCCATGGTGAAAATCTGTTCTCTATCCTCTAAGAAAGAGCTCAGAAGATTCCAAGCTGTGCCCACCACTCCAATTTCCGCTAAACGCAGATTCAAAATATGGTGGTTTACGGTGTCAAAGGCTGTGGATAGATCTAAAAAGATCACTGCCACTTTGCAACACTTATCCAGGATATATCTGACTTCCGATGTAACAGCGAAAAGTCTCAGTACAGTGATCTTTCCTAAAGCCAAAATGAACAGCATCCAAGATGTCATGCTCACCTAGGCAACCAGCTACTGTGCAGTTAAGATGTCTTTCTAGGAGTTGGCTATAAATGGGAGCCTAGAGATCGATCTATAATTTTTTTCCTCCTGGGGGTCAAGAGGGTTTTTTTTTAAGTAGAGGTAAGGTGGATGCCATTTTCCACTCTCTGGAAAAAAAGCCCTTGCTCAAGATGGTATTGAGAAGTACAGTGACTGGAATTACAAAATGTTCAGAGTTTTCTTGGAATATTTTTGCCTGGCAGGGGTCCAATGATGAACCTGATTTTGTTAGCGTCATTAATTTTAATACTCTCTTAACTGAGAGAAGAGAAAAATTATTAAGTGTATGGTGCCAATTTTCCATTGATACAGCCTCTGCACAGAGCTCTTCACTGCTAGCCCTAAGTGCCTTGTAGGTATCCACCACGAGATCCTGCAATATGGTCCCTACTTTGTTTCTAAAATAATTTGCTAAATCTTCACGTAGCTGTGGAGATGACGCTATGGATGGAAGAGATGGTCGAGTTGATAACTCCTGAACCATATGGAACAGCTCTCTGGAAGAATTGCTGTCAGATAGGATCTTATTTGTGAAAAAAAACATGTTTTTTCCAATATGATCAGTTATTTATACTCTCTTATAAGATGTTTACATTTAATCCTTTCCTCAGGAGCATAGTTATTCCTCCAAGCTCTTTCCTGTCATTGGCATTTGCTTTCCATAAGTTTGAGCTTTGGAGAATACCATGGGGCAGATGATTTTGCTCTGTGGGATGTAAAATCTTTGAAAGGGGCCAGTTTGTTAAGTGCCTGATTAATCAAACTATCAAAGTTAGAAATCGCTTCCTTTATCTCCCCACCAAGGGATGGATGGGATGACTCCAGGATGTCCTTTAGTTCAGCTTTATTCACTTTCTTTCAAGTCCTGCCCAGGTAGCAGATGTTGGGCATTCTAGGCTGCTGTACATTTGCTTCACAACATAGACAAAACTAACTGCTAAATGGTCAGACCAAGTGACCTGGAAAGCACCATCCATATATAGCTCAGGATGGTTTGAAAAAATTCCATCTAATATATGACCAGCCTGGTTCATTGGCTTATTCACTAATTGGTTCAGTCCAAAATTTAAAAAAACTGTTGATAAAAATACTAGTGTCTATGCTCTCAAGATCTTCTAAGTGAAAATTAAAATCACCATATATATACATATACATCAATGGGTAAATGACCACAGGCCTGGCCTGTTAAAACGTTATTTTTAACTCACATTTTAGCCTAACTATAATACTACTTTATTCTTTGCTATTTTCATTGAATATACTAGATAACAAAATGGCTCAGCAGAATGAGATCAAATTCAGCAAAACGTTTTAATCAAAAAGCATAGTTTTCAGGATTTGGTGTAAATCTGTTTAGTTGTTTTTAGAAAATTTGAGTTCAAAGAGGTGCGCTAGGATGGTCATGAAAGGGGTTAAAAATAGTTATATCTGGACTGGTTGGGGTTCAGTTATGCTCTAATTAGCTCCTTTAAAGGAAACTGGTTAATCTTTACTGGCTGGCCACAACAGAAACGCTTTTTTGTGACAGGCATCATGCAACACAGGGACCTGGTCCCTGCATCCTGAAAATAAATGAAAAAAAAACTTATGAGGGGCAGGAGGTGGGCACTTTCTGACCCCAGGGGAACATGGGTGGATCTCAAAGCAACACTGACTTGAATGGCTCACTACAACATGGACAAAATATTGTGGCAGCTCTTAATGGCCCTCAATTAAATGCATTTTAGTGAATGCCAAGTTTTGAGGATAAACAAAAAAGGAGCACCAATAAAAAAGTGACAACATATTTATAAATATTACTCATTTGTGGTGCTGTGATTCTCATTTCAGGAATTCTGACAGTTCTCATGTGAAAAATTCAGACCCCCTGCTGGGATTTACTGAATCATGTTTAGCGGAAAAACATTTTATTTTGTGATTTTCTCACAGACTGATATTCTGATTCAAATATATACACCCAAATTTAAAAAGAATTGGTGCTGCATCCAATGCAGCACCACTGTTCTTGCACCCGTTAGCGCCCCCTACCACCACCATGCGTGTGCCATTTTTAATATAAAGCGCACAAGGGTGCAGGGTAGGGGCAATAGGGTCAAAGGTTTTTTACTGTGCAGGATTAGAGCTAAAATTATGGAGCTAATCTTGCAGAATACATAGATGCCCATTGAAAACATTGGTATGTCCTCTTTTAATGCTTGCTCTGTGCAGGCATTAAAAATAGCCACTGAAATGGTGCAGTGGAATCTTTTAGATTACACTGCACCATTTTTGCAGTCCTCCCTAATGGGGGAATGCCCCCCCTTGCATACGTTTTGCCTGGTGCAGGTATAATGTTGCACAAGGGGTTTCAAAGTTGCACAATGCATGCATTGCACCACTTTGTAAATATGGTGTGGCGAATTTGGTCTTGTTGGGTCACATTAGTGTAATCAGAAATGACACTCATGTGGCACAAGGAGGAGCTAGGCCCTCCTAAATTTGTGCCAGAGTTCCAACACTAGCAGTAGTATTTAGTAAACTCCTCAGTGTTTTTCAGCTTCTTTCCAGAGTGTTCTAAAGAAAAACCAGAGTGCTTATGTTCAGTATTTATGACAAACCTGAAGCCATCTTGTAGGAATTGGAGCTGTGAAACAAAAACTATTTCCTTTAGAGATTAACAAAATGAAGGGGATCCTTTTGTCAGAGAGTTTATCTCTGACAAAAGATCTATCTTTATTTTATTTTATTAGTGCATTATAAGACTAAAATGAGAGCACAATTCTAATTATTTCTCAAATATTTTTCTCATTACTGGTAGTAAAACGTTATGGCATGAAGACTCAAGTGTAATTTCAAATCCAGCTACAGTCTGTAGGGTAATTCCCCAGTGTTCTACTGTGGTTTCCCACAAAGTTTTAATGAACATATAGAACACTAACATTCTGTATTTAAAGCTGTAAAACTTATAACATTTCCTTTAAAAATGAACAAAATGAAAGAGTTCTTTCTGTCATACAAATTATGTTTAGTGCTCTAGAAAGCTAACATGAGGACACATTTTCTCTGAGTTGTCAAATATCTACCTCATGTATTTCAGTAACAAATGTGGCTACACAGAGAGAAACATGCTCTTCCAGCACCAGCAGCCACCTTTCAGTTAATTCCCCAGTAATCAGCAACAGAATCATCACAGAGTTTCAATGAGCCACTGAAGACCTAACATTTTGTATTCAAGACCAATGTGAGGCACTCCTAAATTCCATTTTGTTGGAATGTAAGCTATTGAATTTAAAGTCCTTCCTGAGGAGTAAGCTGAAGTAAATGAGATGGTAATTCACACATTAAATCGATGGATTACAAATTTGAGGGAAAGTGTGAGGTTTTACCAATTTAAGGCATAATGGGCCCTTGTGTGGTTTCAATGCCACATTAGCATCATTTTATTGATGCTAACATGGCCTTGGAAGGGGAAAAATGCCACGTCATATTTACAAAGTGGCACAATGCATGCATTGTGCCACTTTGTAACCCCCTGCGCCAGACATAAGGTATGCAAGGGGGCATTCCGGCGCTAGAGTGGTCGGAAAAATTGGCACAAAGGAATCTATGAGATTACTTTGTGCCATTGTTATCGGCATTTTTTAATGCCTGCTGAGAGCAGGTGTTACAAAAGAGGCTCCCATTGATTACAATTGGCCTCTGGGTGCTTCACAGGATTAGCATCATAATTTTTTATGCTAGTCCTGCAAAACGCCGGACTAGCGTAAAAAATTATGATGATAGTCACCCTAACTACTGCCATGGTGGGGCGTATTATAAATATGGTGTTACCATGGTGGCTTTGGGGGGCGATAAGGGTCGCAAGAAAAGTGGCACTGCACTATGTGCAGTGCCACTTTTCATTGTTGTACCCCAATGTATTTTTAAAGGAGCTAAAAATAATTAAAGAGAACATGTCTCAATAAGCACAAAACATGTATGATAAGTGCCCTTTCACACCTTTGCATCTTCGCACACATCTTCTCAGTAATTAGTGGGCGTAACTCGCGTAATTTGCTGCAGTGTAATTGTTAAAATTTACAGCAAAACTATGTAAGATTACATAGAATTAACGTCCATTTTGGCACTATTTTCTTAGCACAAAACACAACCTCAATCCCAAAATGGACCTCAGGATGCATTTGCACTAAGAAAATAGTGCTAAATTCAATAGAACATAAACAGCAGTAGCCCACAGTCTCTTACTCTCTGTTCCTGTGGTGATCTGGTAGGCATTTTGCATTTTTGCTCCAAGTTACTTTAAATTGTGCAAGCAGTCATAATCATGTACTTTTTGGAAAACTGGCATCACAAGGCTAATATAAAATTCCCCAAATTTCTCAGATTACTCTGGCATGCTTAAAATGTTGCCCAGGCCTACTTCGCAGTCTTTTAACTGTTCTCTAATTTTAAAATTGAAAAGATTTGGTAGACCAACTTTTTGAGCAGCAGGATTTGCCCCCCACACTGGGTTGACTGAAGGGCTTGGCCATGATGTTGGGCCCTGTGAGCAAACCTTTATGCTCTGCGAAGGTTGAGCATCACCAGTGGGAAGCCCGTGGTAAACTGAGCACAGGCCCAGTGTCGAACCCGACTGCACATGGCTAAAGGTTGCAAAGAGAGGGGGTTGGGTGCCAGTGGAGAGTTGGGCACATTGTCCGGTCATGAGGCTAGGCCCAAGGGCCAACCCTTCCTGCTCGAGATCTAATGCACTGGACCAATTTAGAATGTGGTCGAAAACCTCCAGAAAGTCATTGAAGAAACACAAGGGTTAAATTGACTTTATAATTAGATGTTGAAATGAGACTTAAGCTAAAACCCCCAAAACTATATCTTGCAACCCCCTTCCTGCACTGTTTATGACTACATATTTTATCACTCATGGCATGTGAAATAACACCACTGATGGCATGACGCATTACATTTATACAGGAATATTGAATGAACTGGTAAGAGTTACGGGTAAGTTGTAATATTATTAGATGGTCATGGTTAAACTTAAAGGAGCAAATGGGTATTGGGGCTAACTATTAAAACACAAAATGGGCAGGTTAAAATAGAAGGGATGTACAGTGGTGCATGCCCAGGGCTGGAAAGGGTTAAAAGGGAAAAAGGAGAGTATCTGAAAAAAAAAAATGGGGGTCTCTTGTAAATTAAAGGAAAAACAGTAGAAAGGGCGAATTTCTGATTCACATCGCATTTCCTTCAAAAATTCCAGAGATTTATAAATAAGTGTTATTAAATAGTACACCCTCAAAATTAATCATTTTGAGATGAATCATCTAAGATTAGTCTCAAAGTGATTAATAGTCCAAGCAAAATTCACAGAACTCCTGCTGAAAGTCAAGCACACCTCAATATCAGGATGCTTGCACTCTGCAAAACATGCGTCTTTGTTGCAATAGTTAAATTGGATCGTACTAGGAAGAGTAAATTGAGGAATATTTAATCTCCAATATTGTCTAACACAAGAATTGATAATGATTCGATGTGGTTTTCGTTTAGAATATATTTTTTGCTAATGGGGATCTGGAGGGCATGACGGAACCGCTAGATTTAGACTCATCCCCTGCCACACTATTGGTCCGACTGGTTTTATGGAGTAGAAGAACTGAAGCAGTACTGTTCCTTTACTTTAAACAGTGGTAAAAGGTTACTTGTTATGGGAACTTTAAACTAATTTGTTGCTTTTTGCTTGAAATGTGGCACTTGCTAACATAACTAACTAAACAACAGAACTTAACACGATAACATACACAGAGCGGCATAGCTACACAATTGAAACACAAAATGGCACACAGTTAAAATGTTTGTGTTCCTGACCTGGAACAACGTTCGGAATGGGTGAATTACATACCAAACTCTCCCCACACCTCCACCCCAACAATCCCAATTTGTTTATATTCCTTTTATTTGCTGTTCAGATTTGGTTTTTGAAAAGCACACAGTGGGCCATATGATATTTGTCACACTGATGTTAGAATAAAATCAAATGAAGAATGAGATACAAACATGTGGCCTGAAAGTCTTTCATGTGTTTTCATCTAGTCACACTACAATCAGTTAGGGGAAATTATTATCAAATTACTTTGGGTAACGTTTATATCATGCTTGCTGTTGCAAAGCATTGAGGAAACAAGGGTTTTGCATTACAAGGCAGCCAGGTTTGGCACTTTTCCTTTCGGTCAGTTTGTTTTTCTAATATAAAACTAATAGGACATAATGTATAATCTAATTTGGAAACTGCAATTTACTTTGAAGGATTAAGCAGGCAGCCAATGCTAACAAAAAGAGAAATTATTCAGGAATGTTTCCCTTTCTTGGCAACATAGATGATAATTTATTTTTCCTTGAGATGGCTGCTTTTCTTTTAATGATGACATTTCGTCTCAAATTGATTGGATTTGGGATTAAATAAAATGTTCCATTCTAAGTTATGCAATTGAGTAAACAAAGATTTCCTCCAATTAAAAAAGGCGCGAATGAATGAAACGCTTTTACAGAGATGCTCTTGACTTTAATATGTCCAAAGTAGACGACTTTCAATGGTTCTCCAGACGGTGACCCTTGTAGCACACTCGGAAGCTTTTACATTCCTCTATGAATGAAGAGGAATTTCCATTTTATGTTGCACGATCATGATGCAACTTCTAGAATTATTTAGAAACAGGCCTCAGAAATTTAATATTTTGGTAGTAGAACTTTTTGTTGAACTAATCTAGAAATTACATGGGGTATCAGAAAACTCTTATCATTCTCTGGTACTTCTGCTGACAATGACCTTTACACTGCGGTGTCCTTCGTCCCTTGTCATGGTTTGACTCTTGCTCTAGGCAAGACTGCTGGTTTGAGGATGACAGTACTTATGTTTGTAGGTGACTATGCGAGTCCTACAA
The DNA here is from genome assembly GCF_031143425.1 of Pleurodeles waltl. Classification (NCBI taxonomy): domain Eukaryota; kingdom Metazoa; phylum Chordata; class Amphibia; order Caudata; family Salamandridae; genus Pleurodeles; species Pleurodeles waltl. The sequence goes on along the minus strand of NC_090443.1, from coordinate 923,422,567 downwards.
CAAGACGCAACTGTCCCAACCCTCTCTGCTCACAAGCAGCACCACACCAAAAACCCAAACAGTAAAAGGTGATTTGTGGCAGCCTTTACACATGGACTCAAGAGTGTGAGATCTCAGGGAGTTTCGGGGTTAAACACAGATTACTCCTTCCTCACATAAACACCATGTCTCAATCAAACACAGGCAATGAAGAAGATGTAGTAAAGTTTCATGGGCTGAAATGATTAGGATAATGAACAGTGCAAGAAACAAAATGGTAAAGACAAGAGTCATTAATACAAATACCTCCACCATCTTGCAATAATATGAAATTACATAAAGTGTGAGATATGTCTTAATACCCTAGCATAATGAGCCTGGCATCTAACCTAAAAGAGTGCTAGATATGTTAAATGTCATCTGCCAATGCCATGTCCATGAGAAGAGCTCCCCAACCCTCGTTACCTTAGAATAAGATCTCTAGCTCAGACTCCGTAGGGACACGAAGACTGGATCAGCGTCAAGGTGACGTGCAGCATTGATAGCAGCGATGGCATCTGGTCGGAATCCCTCTGACTATCTGTTTAAGTGAGGAGTATTTATACAGATCTGCTTGGACCCCTGACGTAGGTCTGACCCCAAACAATAGATAATAAGATATGCTTGGGACGGTAATTTATATAAACAATTCCTTCGAAAGGGTGAAGGGGGATGTACCTAACGTGAACACCTACAGTTTATTTATCTTTGTCGCTTGGTATTGACGCCTTAGCGTGGTGGCACTAGTAACGCAAAACTAAAACAGAGGCCTAACTAAAAACAAGGCAGCCATCTTAAAAGATTTAATTAAATAAATGTGCTAAAACAGAACAAGTTAAGTAGGGTAAAAGTCACTAGGTGACGGGGGCTCGAGTCTGCAAGCCAAAGGCTAAGCTAACTCCTGCATCCCATTAAAACTAGGATTTACTACACCCTTTTTTCATGACTGGTTGGCTGAATGAAAATAGATAATGATGTATATATTGGCAGATTGGGTATATGTAAATTCATAACTCGTGCCCAATCATGCACAGTGTTGTTATCAATTATGTAATTTCAGATCCTGCAGTGATATTATCAATGATGTCATAGACATCTCATGAGTGATGTAATAAGTGAGGTAATTAGCAGTGCACGGTAAATACTCGAGTTATAGTTAATTTAGGGCACAAGTTATAGTTACTTGCGAGAACTATACCTGGTAAATTTCAGTGATTGTGTTAGTTTAAAATGGTTTGTTTTAACTCACATATTGACCTAACTATAACATTTCTTTAAACTTTATTTTTGTGAATTTATGAGGTTTATTTTAATGCAAATTAAGATATTATTACAATACCGTACTATAATGTCACTTTAGCCTCTGTTTTTTTGGTAAATATCTAGGGTTTGTTTTAACTTAAGCTAATATTTTATCATACATAATAACAATCCCACACCGGTGGCCAAGCCCTTTGTTCAGCCCCCAATGGTCATCCAACCACATGCCATGCACAGCCTGCCATGCGCAGTATGGGGTTGACTGCAGGGCCTGGCCTCTGGTGGGAAGTTGAGGCTTTTGGGGGAGTGGGTGTGGGTGCCCACACCCACTCAAACCTCACAGGTGCACATGCCTGATTGTGATAGTGATGGGCGGAAATATGGCTTAGGAGACCTGGGGGCATATTTAGAAGCCCCTTGTGTCACAGAAGCAACACTTTTTGTGATGCTCCGGTGGTGCTGTGCCCTTCTCCATATTTACAAGGTGGCATTAAGCCACTTTGCATGGCTTAACGTCACCTTATAAATATGGGTTCCCCCGATGCAGTTTTCTGCTGCAGAAGGGCCTACCCACACAACACCCCCTGCTTTTTGACACTGCTCCAGATTGACAAGGAAACATAAATCTGAGGCAGCACCAAAAACTAATGCCATGCCAAGGGTGGCATTAGCATGGTGCAACGAGGAGAAATGCTTTGATTTCTCCCCGTTTTTGCTTTTTCTATCTGTGTTGCATTCTGCAGCACACATAGAAAGAGTAAAACCCCACAAATTATTGTTTATGTGCAGGAAGGTGTCCCTTCCTGCACGTAAACAATCATTAAATAATGACGATTTGCCAATTCTATGTGTGCTGCATTCTGCACACATAGAAGTAACAAATCGCAATTATTGATTGTTTTTTGTTTTAGCCTATAACTTTGGTGTTGATCGATAAATCTTCATGACATTTTCACAACTTATACTTTACTAAATTCAGCTTCTGTCTTGAAAGTTTTGAGGTGATCCGTCAAGCAGGGGCTGGGAAAAAGGAGGGGCCCAAAATGCATTTTCCCCATTTATTTTTCCATAGAGTATAGATACGCTTACCCTCCGAACCATTAAACGGAATTACACCACATTTGTCATGAAGCTAGATTCTTTTCCACAGATTACACTTTTTGTGGTTTGGTGCAAATCCATTCAGTAGTTTCGTAGTAATTTATGGACAAAAATATAGATCAGTAAAGATGCAGATACTCCAAATGTCCCAGTGCTGATATCTGATTGGCTGCCAACACTTCAACAAGGAAGTGTTGGCAGCCATCTTGAGATTCGGCTTCAGCTTAGTCCCAGAAAAAAATGACAAAAAAAGAAAAGGGACCAGGGTAGAGTCACCCTGACACCTTAAACCTTGTGCTGGGGGTCCCTGAGGGACCCTGCCAGGGCTAGAAAGCATTTTTTTTAAATCAGAAAAATCCACGAATGGATTCACAGATTTTTCTGAGATTAAAAAAAAAAAGTCTCCCACACTTTTTTTATTTGACCCCGGGTGGGCCAGGTACCAGGGGCATTTAATGTTAATGTAGGAGGGGTGCGCACGGGGCGTCCCTCCTTGGGCTTTAATAATCCCTGGGGATCACCACTATCCTGGGGTGATTGAGCAAATGTGGTAGTCCACAAACCCTGGGGACCACCACTCCCCGGGGCAAAATAAATTTTAAGGTGGGGGAGGCCCTATGGCCTCCCCCACAGCCCCAGAGACCACCACCTCCCTTGAACGAATATACTAATACGAGTTGGGGGGGCCGTGTGACCCTCCATGCCTCAGGGACCACCAAACCCAGGGCAAAAATATTTTAAGTAAGTGGGGGAGCTCTGATGGCCTCCCCCACAGCTCCGGGGACCACCACCTCCCCAGGGCTACACTGATTCATGGTGGCCATGCGCCTCCTCCCCTGCTGCCCGGGGACCACCCCTGGGCAAATATTTCAAAAAATAAAGATGTCCCGTCGGGTCCCTCAACCCTGGGGACCACCGCCATCCCAGGGCTATGTCTTCACTGCAGGGGGGCCACGTTGCCCCTCTCTTAGAGCCAAAGATGGCCTTGGGGACCACCAGCCCAAAGGGCCAGATCCTGCTATGTCTTGGGGTGCCCACCCCAGTACATAGCTGTTTACTGTGGCTTGGCTGCAGCCAAGACATGGCAAACATTCCACTGTTTGACAGCAGGCCCTCTAAAGCAGGTCCCACTGTCAAACAGTATAGCTTTCATCTCTGTCCCCTGCACACATGCAAGGGACAGAGCTGAAATGCTTCAGCAAGCATGGAGCTGCTGTCAAAGCAGCTCATGCTTGCCAAAGCAAGAGCAGTGGGATGGAGGCCCTGAGGCCTTCCCCCCAGTGCCAGATAGCCCATTAAGGGCTTTTCATAAAAAAAAAAAAAAAAAAACCTAAATAAATTAAATACATTCATAAATATATAGGGACCATGTGGAGCCCTTGAGGGCTCCCTCATGGTCTCAGATAGCCCATAATATGCTAAAAAAGAAGCTCCATAGCTCAGTGTGACACCGAGCGTTGGAGGTTTGAGTCCAGCTGTGTCCTTTTTCTTTTTTTAAAAAGAAACAAATTATTATTTTTGTTTTAAATAAAAAATACATTTTGAATGTTAAATTGTGCACTTATATCTCAGTCTAAGTATATCAGATATCAAACCTTAAAAAAACTCTCTCTCTCTCCTTCACTTTCTTTCTCTCTTTCTGTCACTTGCACACTCCTGCACCCACTCACAGATCCGCTTGGACACTCCTGCACCCACTCACAGACCCACTCCGACACAGATTTACCACTCACAGACTTACTCAGACCCTCATGAACTCACTCTCAGCCCCAGTCAGACCCTAACGCACCCACTCACAGACACACACAGGCAGTTATGCACCCGCTCACACATCTACTCAGACTGTCACAGACCCACTGACACCATCATGCCCCCACTCGCAGACCCATGCACACACTGATGTACTCACTAAAACACTGATGTATGCAATCTCACCCCCAGACACACACACCTATTCTCACACCCAGAGAGGCCTCAAACAACTCCCACTGCTCACGGCCAAAGGGCAATGTGCAGCATGTGGCTGGGCGGTTAGAGTGGTTGGCAGCAGGGTCGGAAGGCCATGCACGGTATAAGATTGGGCGTTTATAGGGGGATGACAACAGAGGATGGCTGCAGGCCAACAGCCACTGCTCACGGCCTTCAAATAAACGTACAGTAATGAAAATTACCATACGTTAAAAAAAATATAGAAAGTTATTGAATAAACCAAAGGTTACATGGACATCATAGTTAGAAAATAGAATTTAAAAAAAATATAGAAATTCATTGAAAAAAACTAAGGGTTATAATTACTTTAGGGCAAGAGTTATATTTATTTGAGATAACTCTAACTATAACAGGTGAATTTCTGTGGTTTGGTACGTTTAAAATGAGAGGCTAACTTTAATGTCCCTGTAACCTTCGGTTTTTATAAGTGAATTTCTAAGGTTTTTTAAAATTCCATTTCCTAACTCCAACTTTCCTGTAACCCTTGGTTTTTTCATTGAATTTCTATGTTTTTTTAACATAAAGTGATTAAAATCCAACCGCTGCCGCAAAGGCCTTCAGTTGAGCTTGGCCAAGGTTGGCTGCAAGGCCTGGCCTCCGCTCAGGCTTTGCAGCCAGCCCCCTATAATCAACCAAACCTGTCCCTGGCACAGCCTTCAGCCATGCATGGCAGGGGTTGGCCTATGGCCTGGCCTGCAATCAGGTCCTGTGGCTTGGCCCTGCAGCCTGTCCCCTAAAATCACCCATCCCTGTGCCACGCGCCAACACTCTGGGGCCACCTTAAAGAAAATTGTCGGGCCATGCAGATCCCCTGGGACCCGGGAAGTTCCACCTCCGTGGGACAACCTAATAAAAAATGTGGGGAGCCACACAGAACCCTCCCGAGCCCAGGAACCATCATCTCCCTGGGGCTACCTAAACGTTGTTAGGGGACCACGTGGAACCCCACTGTGTCTCAGAGACCACTGCCTTGCTAGGCAACAAATTAAAAATAGTTAGGGTGGCCATGTGGACTGCCCTGGGCCCGGGGACTACCACCTCCCGGGGCTCCCTACTGAAAATATTTGAGGGGCCACAGGGCCCACCCAGGGCCCCAGGACCACCACCTCCTCTGGGCTATATTGAATAAATATATGGGGGAAGCCGTGATGATCCCCTGGGCCCTAGGAACTACCACCTCCCCGTGGCTACTTTAAATAAATTGATGGGGGAATACATGGACCCCCAAGGCTTGGGAACCACCCTCTCCCAAGAGCAATAAATTAAAAATACTTAGGGGGCCTGACCCTCACAAGATGGCTCCAACATGCATGCAATGGAGCCCGCTTTACATCCAACATACTCTCCACATCGAGGAAGATGCTTCACGGCTGATTTTTGGGCACAAGTTAGGTAATTTTATAGACTGAGAGCAACGGTGACCGTTACAATGAACTAATAAAATATTCCACAACAGTGCTGTGTGTTTGTGAATTGGGGATCAAACTGTGAGCAATGGAAAGTGAACTTTGAAATATCATGTCACAGTTTCAAATACATTGAACATATCACATGTTCCACTGGTTTGACTTTACCAACAATGGATAATGGAAGAAAGACTGGAGACATGGAGATAATAGCCTGTTTTTCTTCTAACAGGTCACTTTTAAAAACATCACATGTGAGTGATGAATGTATCCATGACTGAGGCTTGCAATGAGGAGCTGAAATGCATCATATTATGTGCTCTTGCTGTTTTAAAAAAACCGAAATATCTATCAGCCAAGATCCAATAATCAGGCGTGAAGCATCTTCCTCGATGGGGAGAGTGGGTTGGATGTTAAGTGGGTTCCATTGCCCGCATGCCGGGGCTGCCTTGCGAGGGTCGGGGCTTCTTACAATGGACAATTGTGGAGGTGTTTTTTATATATATATTTATATTTATATATATATATATATATATATATATATATATATACATATATATATATATATATATATATTAACTGAGTGAAGTTTGTTGGTTTTCATTTTCATTAGATTGTTACATGTTATGGGGGTTTCAACATCACATGTCCAGTCCGGTTACCCATGGAATTTATCATTCATTCACCAATTTTAATTATATAACAATATGTATCACTGTGAGTCAGCAGCCATGCAATGGACTGGACACTGCTTTTGGCTGCTTACCGGTAACTCCAATTGACATTGATTATGTGGTGTACTAACGCCATTTGTGACGTGATTTTTCTGAAAGCTTTGTGCAAATAATGGCATGATGGGTAGGCGTTTCTTCAGCTAGTGTGTACGTGGGGTATCCGCCTAATTGGCACATTTATTTTTCGAGCATTTACAGTACTATTATTTTATTTTCCTGCTATTGGGGGCGGTGAGTACACTGTGGGGAGGGCTACTATGTATGTTGCACTCTAGCTTAGTATTATTTTCTTTTTACCTCAATCATATCTACAATACGTTTTGCTTCTGTGGGCAATTTTGCAACTTGCAGTGTCCTTGTTTATATTTAATTAATTTTGTTCACATTATCATTTGGATACCAGCCACTCTAAAATGGCTGAGTCATTTGCTGTGCAGTGTGAATAGTCTGTCAGCCCCTCTTTGATGTTGATTCCTTTGTGCTCACTTTGGTATGTTGATATAAATGTGTTTGATATCACTGTCCTGTATTCATTAACAAGGCCCGGTGTCCAAAAACGCATTGCAGGAGCTGGAGTTTTCTTAATTAAATTAATCATTTGAATGATACTTTTCTTCTGAGTGCATGCACTTCTGCTCTGTGGAATTTTGCTGACACTTCCCTGCAGGGTTTGGGTGCCCAGTTTATGAAGAAGCTGTGTATATATATATATATATATATATATATATATATATCTTAGTTATAGTTAGAGTTATCTTAAGTAACTATAACTCATGCCCTAAGTTAACTATAACTCGTGCCATGCACTGCTAATTACCCCACAAATTACAGCACCACTCATGACATCTTTGATAACATCACTGATTATATCAGTGTAATAGTTGCAATATAGATGTGTGTGTATATATATATATATATATATGTATATATATATATATATATATATATATATATCCTTGTTGCTTTGGCAGTACCTGTACTGGCTATGTAAATCTGGCTTACTTTAAGGCTAGCTGGCATACATTTCACTCTGTTTTATACCATTTTTGGCTATATGTCCTTTAGAAGTATAGTTTGGCATAGCAGTGGGTTCCTCACACTTGTACTACTGAAACCTATGTGTGCAGAGGGCTGGGCACACATAGTGGAGACCTACATAGAAAAGAAAACAGGAAAGACAGAACAGGAGGTCTCCACACTTAGATGTGTGAATAGTATTTTGTGAGTAGTGCCATTGGAATACTGGTAAATGTTCTACAAAGTGCAGATTGTGACTAGAGCCATACTGTTTAAGTTGGTAGAACTGCAAACCAACTGCTCTGTAATATGAAGCTATGCTCACGATGTTCATTGTTTCAAAATATCTGACCTCCTCATTTTCGACCATGTCTTTCACCATTCTCATAGACTTTCAAATGTACACTTCCCGTCTTTTACAGGTATAATTTTTGTATTGTTATGGCGCGTAGACGTAGACTCATTAAAAAGGAAAGCTTGTGAGTACAAGTTTCAAAATAATCTTTTCCCTGACCTCAAGTGTTCCTGGTTCACATACATATTCTGACATCTTGACCCTTTGGTAAGCTATGCCACATACCATTATTGCATAGAGTATTTCTCAAGTATTTTTTACCTGAGCATCCTGATAGCATTTGACCAGTCCAGAACTTTCAAAACTTCCTCTCTACTTTTTTGGGCCATCAGGAGGTTTGTGAAGACTCTTGCTCTTCTTCTGCCCAAATGATATTTGTTATTAGCTATGAGAGATCAGTCCCTTCCAGGTTCAGGATAGGTATCAGCACTGCCTGAAAGCGGTATAGAAGGCATAGCGGAGGCTGATTTTAATACTATTGATATGCCCACCATTTCAGAAAAGCAACAAACCTTCCATCTTAAGTGCAATATGATATCATGTTTAAGCATGAGCCAATTTTTCATATACAGCTGCTTCACAGACCAGATAGAGTATTTTTTCAGACATTTAACTGGCTTGTCCATCCACAACAGAGGAGTGAGCATCTTTGAGTATGTGACCCAGCAAAGATCTATGGAGTGGTTTCACATTTCTGGTTCAATTAGGTTAATCTAGAAGCCCATCACTTTTTACAATTTTGCAGCTCCTGGAGCAGAGCTGAAAGACAGCGTCTGGGGATGTGGATTCAATGATATGCCCTCAGTGAAACTGAGTATGTGATATGTCAGTCCTCTTAGAATGGTGCCCTAAATGTCTTGGGTTGAATCTAATCCTGGACACAAATGGTTCAAATGACAACACAAATACAATTTAGAAAAAAGTCAGCCCTGATTACTACTATTCTCATTAGCACCCATTTTGGCCCGTTTCACGGTCATGATAATTAAGGAATAGTTAACTTCTCATTCTTGGTCCCAGGATAAGCCTCAACAGGGTATCCACCTAACCTGCTAAAAGCTTTCTGAGCATCTAAAGCTCAACTTAGGGCTGGAATCTTTTTTTATTTTTAAATAAGATTAGTAATGCACAATGTTGTCATGTGCCTGTTTTCCAATTAGGAACCCTGATTGATCTGAGTCTATGAGCAGAGGTCTGATATAATCCAATATATTCATTTAGAACTTTAGTTAAGAGTTTTTGAGCGTAAGAATTAAATGGGGATATGTAGAGGTGGGCCAATGTATTCTCAAGGAGATTATAAAACTAGCTAGTGTAGCTGGGCCAGAGCCTTCTTTGATTTCTATACCTTTATTGCCATACTAATTCTATTTTTTTTAATAGGCCTCTTCACGTTTATCTGCACCAGCAGTCCAGGCTTCACAAACCCTGCCAAAGAGGGCAGGGGTTGTCAAGTCGTCTTGTGATTCAGGATAGTATTAACCATGGTTAAGTGTTAAAATATTGCTGTCTGTGTCTATGCTCCTACGCAATGAAAGACACTCCAGAGTGAGAATAAACCCAGTGGATACACCTCCCAAACCCACTTCAACCTCTTCCAAAGACAGCAGGACCTACAAGACAATGAGCTACCCCGAGCTGCCCATCTTGACCATCTCTCTTAGATCTACTAACTTATAGAAACCTGTAGATTTGTACAGCAAAAACAGCTACAATATATATCGGACTCACAGTTACTTGAGTCCTCTAGCAAACAAACCAACAGCAACTGCATATTTTTCTAATTTAATTTCTCCTTCAGGCATGCTCTCACTCTTCATTAGTGGTCGTTGGACAACCTCTCATCGGTCTGGTGGGGTAATGCCTAATATGCTCCAGTTTTACTGCCTTGTTGTTGTGGGCACTGGCCTTTCTCTCCTACTTTGAAGTGTTGTCTGCATTTACCTCACCCAAAATGTGAAATAGCTTCTTGCCATCTTCTGGCATTATAACTGTCATCTCCTTAACCTACTATTAAACATGCGGCCCCCAGAGGAATCAGCAATACACAATGTACCATTTACTAAGCTCTGTTATTACAATTTTCAATTGCTTCCTGTTCAAGAGCATCACTGCTGTCAGCTTCTGGAACAGTGACACTTTGCTATTTCCATAGTGCAAGAATGCCCTGTTGGACTTGGCCCTTTCTGCAGGGTCAACTTTTTGACTTCCTCGTTTTTGCTGAATTTGTTTTTGTTGGCTCTAGGGCTCCGTGCACTTTACAGCTGCTAGCCAGTGCAATTGTGTCAAGACACATGATTTTGGCAGGTTCCCCCAACATTTTGCCTCCCTTCAAACTATTAGTTGCTGGTTTTTCAACTCTGAAAGTGCACTGAGTTATACTGTCCAGACCTTGGTGACAGTGTTCAGTCTCTTTATAAAAGTTATGCTGAATTGGGTGTACTGACTTTTATATAAGTCCCTAGTATATGGTGCCCAGGTTGCTCAGGACCCTCAGGGCTGCTGGTCTGGTTGTGCCACCCTGTGTGTGACAAAGGGAAAACATAGCCCCCAGCCTGTCATTGCAGACTGGAAAGACAGGTCCATACTGCCAGTATGACGTTGCTATTGCTACTAATACCAAAGCCACCTTATCCCTTAACAATATGAATACATCTCCCCTAAAGAAGGCCTATGGAGCCCTATGGCAGATGGCTGTATTTCGTTAAGCCAGGATATATAGTTCTGATATGTTTTAAATGTAGCACTTCCAAATTGCCGTTTTGCTGTGGATAAAGTTGGTAGCCACATAGCTAACACAGGGTTACTGGTTGACTCCCCTCCCAAGTAACTAATGAATGGGACAACCTAACTGGGTCGTGTAAGGTCAAATTAATTGACAACCTTTTGTTCCTGTAGACAGGTTGGAGACAGGGACTAAGAAGGAAACCCAATGTAAAAACAGTTTTTTCCATAGGCATGTAGCCCCTAGGTAGCCACACCTTGGGGGTGTTCTACCATGCCGCTGAAGACCAAAGGGTCATGCCATCTAAGCAATTAGCAATAATATTGCACTCTTGGATGTTAAGATTCCTCACCAGACAGGACTTTCATCCCCCAAGAGGAGGAGACACACTAGTCCATTAGCTATTGACCATGGTGCTCTTTCCTGGGATACTATGGTACCCCTGGCACTCTAGATTTCAGTACAAAGTGTATTTGGGGAAAGGACAAAAAGAGGACCATCCTGCTGGCATTGGAAGTGCACAAAGAGAGGCTACACCATTGTAAGGACTGCACCCGCTGCACTTTTGGCTAGTTTGGATTGTGCCTGTGGCTCCTGGCTGGGGAAAGGTTTATTCCCAGCTCCCAGATTGAAGCAGTGACTTCAAGTCAGTCAACTGGCACCCTGGAACTGCATCAGGGACAATAAAGCCGGAAGAGCTCAAATCGCCAGGTTGGCAGCCACCACAGAAGTTGTGCCGTTAGCGGGTGCAGGGCCCTTCAAGAGAGTTATCCGAAACAGTCAAATGTATCCATGTCTGCTGGACATGTGGGTGTTGTCTGTTTTTGGATTTGTCACCCAAGAGAGACACTAGCCCACATCAAAGATTTGCTTCCAGCCTGACTGATGTGTCTCAAGAAGTGAAGGCCTGCAGGAACAGCCCTTCTACCACTCTACAGAGGACTTTTCTGGGATCCTAAGATCCATTGCCAAAATCTCCCCACCTCACCTGTGGACCAAAAACTCACCAAGTACACCCCTGTCTGCCACACAGCATCAGGAGCATCCTTTGCATGCATCCCTTAGCATCAGGACTACTCCATTGTTGTCTATGGCAGTAGTTCTATAAAGTTTGGATTTTGCTTTATAGATGCTCTGGTGGTCATCTAACTATCAAAATTATACTTACTGGCCTCCTAGACCCCTGCCCTATCAGAACTGGTCGCCCAACTCGGGTTGGAGTAGCCAGACTAAGGTGCTAATTACGAGTTTGTCGGTTAAACCGCCCGAACTCCGGTATGGCGTATTACGATCTTTCCATCAGGCTGACCGGAGGAAATTTTGTGGCGGCATTGGCCTCGGCTCACTCAGGGATCCAAGGGCAATGCCATTGCATACAACACCCTCAGGATGCACACTGTTTGCCATGGGGCGTGTGCACACTCCAAGAGAGCTGATAGAGGGGCCCCTGCACTGCCCGCGTCATGGTCTGACCGCCAGAATTGTGGCGATCCTACCGCCACCTCGAGTATGCTGATCTCAGTACCACCAAACTCGTGATAAAGCCCCTACTCTTTCAAACTTTTCAAAAGTTTATAAACATTTTGTTGGCCAATGCTTATCTCTGGAACCTCTTATTGAGTTTGATGAAACTATGCTCTATGTTTTATAAATTGTTGCTGTGTCTCTTTCGTTTTTTGTTGCTGTTAAATGCTTTACACATAGCTCCTGTCCCAAGCCTTACTGCTCGCACCCACAGATAACCAGGGATGAGCTTGAGTTTAGATAAATGAGCCTGACTGAACCTAACATGGTAGTTGAATGTGCAGTGCACTTTTAGGCTTCACAGCCAAAACATTGGGGCCAGATGTATGAAAAAAAACCTTAGCGAATCGCAAATAGCGATTTTTAAGAAATCGCTATATCTGAGTCACAAAATGCAATGTAACAAATTTGCGGTTCGGAAATAACGATTTCTTAAAAATCGCTAATGCAAATTGTGAGGCCCAAATACCGAAAAATATTTGCGATTCAGTATTTGAAAATCGCAAATTGCGAAAGCGGACACTTGGCACAGCCTGATGACATCACAAGCAGGAAGTGAGTCAGCCCAGGCTGTTTGCAGGCACCACACCCACAGGAGCAGCAGAGAGTCACAGACCAGCCCCAGGGAGCAAGTTTGTGAGCAAGCCAGGACCTGACAGCAACCTGGCCAATGCTGCTAATGGGAAGGAGAAGGGAGAGAGGAAGAGGAAGCTGAAGTTCAGTGAGCAAGAATTGGAGGTGCTCACTGAGGAGGTGGTGAGGAGCCATGACCGGCTATTTGGGAAGAGCTCACTTCAGGTGCCAGAGAGTGAGAAGCGAAAACTCTGGGCTGACATCCAGACCAAAATCTGCGCAGTGGGGGTTGCGCAGCGCTCAGTGGAGGAGATAAGAAAGAGGTGGTATGACCTGCGTTCCCGTGCCAAGGAGAGGGTGGCCAGCAGGCTAAAGGAGGCAAGGAGCACAGGAGGCGGACCATCCACCCAGACACCCTCCACCCCCATGGAAGACCTGGTGGAGTCCACACTGCTTCCAGAAGCTGTCAGTAGGGTCACATTGACACGTCCGGCACACCCAGCACCAGTAAAGGTAAGTCCAATAATGATATGTAACCCCATATGTGTATGTACGAATTCCCCTTAGGAAATAGCAAGTAGTGCAAACCATTGTGATAAGTTCTCAATTCCACATCTTCGATGCAGGAAAAATAATGCCTTATGGGAGTGGTAGTGCACAACCAAGAGCTGAAATTAGCACATAGAATGCAATTAAGTAGAGCGACACCCAGAAGAATACAACACCCAGTACATAGTGATACGATGTAAGTGTACATTTATTACCATTGTTCAACATTTGGTGATACATATATAAATTACATGCTGCACATTGTCGTTGCAGATGGCCCAGGCCCAGCAGCAGCAGAATGTGCCATTGTGGGGGATGCAGAAACACAGCCTCTGTCCGACACCAACACCAGCGAGTCATTGTGTATCGCGCCAATCAGACGCAGGGCAAGGGTGTTCGCTCTCCCCGTTTTGAGCCTGGACTCGGATGACATGCGGGATGAAGGCCACACTCCATCCCTAGAAGCCAGATCCACCGGAAGGCAGCAATCCCTGCCCCAGCGCCACTCAACTCCCAGCAGGAGGCCTCACGATGCAGGCACACAGAACACAGATGGAGGTGAGGGCCCATCATTCTTCGGTGGCCTGGAAGCATCAATGCTCAAAGTGCAGCGCCTGCAAAACAAAAACATGAGGGCAATGCACAGGCAGATGCAGGCACACAATGCCAATATGGGGGGGTAGCACAAGCAGTTGGAATGTCTGAATACTAACATCTGCAAGCTGCATGAGGGACAGCAAACAGCTGCAATGAACACCAGGGAACTGACCAATGCCATAAAGGAACTCTGTACTGAGATCAGGCATGAGCGAGTTAGCCACTGCAGGCATGAAAGGCAATTCATGGGGATGTTCAGTGACTTTTGTAGATCAGTAAATCGCCTACCTACATCTACTGCCCTCATATCACGGCGTGCTGTGGCCGCACAGGTAGAGGCAGCACATAGCAGTCGGGATGTTGCCCAGGGATTGGTCCAAATTACCAACGTTCTGGATACTATGCTGGCAAATCGCAGTGCTACACCCAGTGAACTGGGAGTTGGGGATACTGAGGAGTCATCTAGCCTCAGCAGCCTTGCAGTGCCCATGGTGGATCCTAGGCGTTGCAGTGCGAGGCACAGTACTGCCACTGAGCCTGATACAAGAGGTGCCGGCGAGGCCACTGCGCACTCAAGTGGAATGCGTGGCCGTAAAAAGTGACATCGATGGGCACAAGAGACTAACTTCACATGTAGAATTACAGTAAACTATGATGACAATAGTCCACTGTAAATGGCTCATGTATGACTCATGTGTATTGCTTTGTCCTAGTGACACATATGTTACCTGAAGTCAAGGTAATAAAGGTGCTAACTACCAGAATACATGTTAGTGAGGTTGTGTTGTCATAATTTACATCTGAAATGGTTGTGTGTGATGTCGGCACGCCTTTGCCTGCCCTCTGCTGCACTGGCCCTGTCTGCTGGCTGTAGGGGTGGTATGGGATCATCATCCTCATCTGAGTCTGGCACTGATATTTCCACAGGTATGCCCCTGGTGGTAGCTATATTGTGCAAGAGCACACATGTGGCCACTATTCTAGAGGTCGTGTCCGGGCTGTACTGTAGTGCCCCTCCACTTTTGTGGATGCACCAGAAGCGACTCTTCAGCAGGCCAAAGGTGCGCTCCACCACATTGTGGGTTGCCCTGTGTGCTGAATTGTATCTCCGATCTGCTGGTGTTGCAGGATTTAGGTAGGGTGTCATCATGTAGGTGCGCACTGTGTAGGCACTGTCTCCTGGAAGGAACAGAGGGTTTTAATGAGTAGCTGAGCCATCTGACGTCCACTGCCATCAATGCACCATTGTAAAGAGGGAAAATACCTAGTAGATATCCTTCACCAAATTCCCCAGCTAGCAGTCTTGTGTGAATCCTGCTGTGGCGAAAGATGTATGAATCATGTGTGCTCCCTGGGTACCTGGCCACGAGATCAGTTATGATATAGGAGGCATTGCATATCACTTGTATATTCATGGAATGTTGGTATTTACGGTTGTGGTACACATACTCTGGGGCCGATGGTGGACAGATTGCAACATGTGTCCCATTCATGGCACCTAGGACGTGGGGGAACTGTGCTATCTGCTAGAAATCTATTTTTGTATGCTGTATTTCCTGTGGGTTGTTGGGGAATCTGATGTACTGGTGTATCCTGCTCAGCATGGCGTTTAGAAATGCATTGAAAAATCTAGAGAGGGCACTCTGTAATACCCCTCCAGCTGCTGCTATGACCCCTTGATAGCTCCCTGAGGCAAGTAGGTGCAGGGAGCATAATACCTGCACATGGGTGAGTATGCTATTAGTCCTGTGTGTTGTGTGCTGCAGTATGGGTTGTAGCTCAGCTATCAGGTCAAGTATCATGGCTGAGCTCAACCTGTACGCCTCAAAAATGTCCTCCTCAGTCTGGTCAAAAAGGGTATTGCGCACTCTGAAAATGCGCTCCTGTCTCCTCCTCCCTCTCCTCAAACCTGCCAGGATCCTCATTCTCCTCGCCATGACATAGAGTGCGGCCATTGTGGAAAAGAGTCTGAGGCATTCTGGGCCTCTTTATATAGGTTGCACCTGGTTACCACCTGGTTCCAATCCGTCGTAATTTGCATGTGCAAAAGGCCATTCTGTGAAAATTTGCAATTTGCGAATTTTCGATGCATCAAATTGCGACATGGTTTTGCGTGTCGTATTTTGCGTCCCGCAATTTCCGACGTGAAATACCGAATCTGTATTTGAGAGTCGCTATTCGGACTCGCAATTTGCGAAATGCTAATAGCAATTCGGTATTTCATGTTGCAAATTGCGAGACGCAAAATACAACACGCAAAACCATGTCGCTTCGCTAAAAATCACAAATTTTGTGATTGCTTGTTTTTGGCCTGCGATAGCCTTTCATGCATCGCAGACCACGTTTTTGCATTCGCAAATGACCGATTTCTGTGATTCGCACCGTTTGCGAGTGCAAATTCGTTTGATAGATCTGGCCCTACCCAGATCTTTGCTTAAGGTGCTTGTGCACCCTCTCCTTAAAAGTTGGTAACATTGGCTTAAACCCAATTGACAAAGTTCATTTACTTTTAACTCACTGGTTGGGTAATGCTGCATGTGGCCAGGTCCTGTAAATTAAATGGTACTAGTAGGCCTGCAGCACTGGGTGTGCCACCCACTTACGTAGCACTCCATACACATCTCTGGCCTCCCATTTCAGACCCTGTGTCTGCAGTTAAACTGTCATTTCGACCTGGCAAAATAACCATTTTGACAGGCCCAAACCTTCCTTTTTAATACAAATAAGTCACCCCTAGGGTAGGCCCTGGACAGCCCAGACGGCAATGGAAAACATGAGACATGCACTTTTAAGTTTACAAGTCCTCATAGTGAACATCTCTTGAATTTGTTTTTCACTACTACATCTACCATCTCTCCCATAGGATAACAATGAAGTTGCCTTATTATATTTTATAAGTATAAGTACCAAATGGGAAGAGATAACCAGTTCATATTTGGTGTCTCTGGAATAACAATTTAAAATCCTAACTTATGGTCAAGTCAGATTTTAAAATCCAATTCTGAAAATGCTACTAGAAAGTTGGCTTTTTCTTGTCTTAGGGGGTATATTTCTAATGCCCTAACGCCACCATGCGCCACATTAACGTCATTATTTTTTACTTTAATGTGGCCCAACAAGGCTGAAATTCTCATGCCGTATTTACACAGTGGCACAATGCATGTATATCGCTACTCTGTAACCCTTTGCACTACATTATGCCTGCGCCAGGGCCCGAAAAATGGCGTTTTTTTATGGCACTTTTAATGCCTGCTCAAGAGCGGGCGATAAAAGGGGGCTTCCATTCTTTTGGTGTTACTCCTGCAAAATACATCAATAGCATAATGAGCAATAACACTATTGCCCCCTACCCTGTGCCATGGTGCGCCGTATTTTAAATACGGCGCACACATGGTGGCGGTAGGGGGTGCTAAGGAGTGCAGGGAAAGTGGCGCTGCACTTGGTGCAGCCCCACTTTCCATAAATCTGCCCCTTGGCGCCTACAGCCTGTCTCTGGGTCACATACCTGGTTGCAGGTGACAGTCGGGCTTTGTGTATTCCTCAAAGACAGTCAAACATAGTGGGAGCTTAGGTGTGACTGGATGGCCCATCACTGGGAAGATGGGAGGGAGAAGCTGGGCACAGGCCCACTTACCCTTGAATAAGCTGTGTCCTGTCTCAGCACTAAGGGCTGCATACCCACTATAATTAGGTTGGAGTCAGGGCAGGGAAGTCAGGGCACCTGTACACTTCAAAGCCGTACCTCTAGAAGCTTCTCCCCACTTCCAAGGCACAGCTGTGTACGAAAGAAGGACATCAGACACCGACTCTTCAGCTCAATTTTGGTTCTGTGGATACTCTACCAGGAAGAAGGACTGATGTGCTGCTATAAGGACTGCCACTCTGCTGGACCACTGCTTTAAAGGAATGGCTGTTCTGCTGACCTGCTGCCCTCTTATCCTGGGGAATACAATCTGGACCTGCAACATCATCTATAGCCCAGGACCCCAGAGTGACTCAAAGGGCTAGTCTGCTTTCCTCCTGATCTGAGCCTCAGGGGCATAAAAGGCTCCCCAACCAGCTCTTGGACCCACCTGCAGCAAGTTCCTGCAACCTCAATGGGTGCCTTTTAGGTTCTGGACCATTGGTGCTGCTCATGAGCTCTTAAAATCAAGCATTTGGACTCTTTGTGACCCCGATTGGGCACCTTCACATTGGAACTGACCTGCTCACATCAAAATCACATGTGAGCCGCCGCCAGCCTGTATCTTCGCACAGCAGCATCAATGGCCACAAACATGAAGCCCCAACCCACCCAGCAGGCGACACCAGTGTGCTCTTCACGCGACACTGACAACCACCTGCAACACTCTCCTTAGTCCCTGCCACCCTCTTCAGTATGAACCAGACTCTCAACACAAAACTTGAGTGGGTAAATCTTCAGCTAGACTAATCTTGGACTGTATCAAAACCATGCTTCATCATGGTCAGCCTGAACTCTTGTCTTTGACCTGGTCCATCACAATCTGATAGCCACAGTTGGTACTTTCTGCTCTTAGGTCCTATTTTACAGTTTATTTTTTTAAATTACCCCAGTTCTTCTGATTGTCTTTTTGGTCTTGTTTTATTTATTACATATTTCTCCATTTTCTAACATGGTGTGGTGCTTTCACTGATGTACCGTTTGAAGTGTTGCACAAATACTTTGCACAAATACTTTGCATATTGCCTGTAAGTTAGCCTGACTGCTCTAAGCCAAGCTACTAGGGGGTTGAGCACAGGTTAAATTGGGGTTTGCTTGTGCCTTACCCTAAGTAGGATTGTGGTTGTTGCTTGGCCAAGGTGCACACACCGCTCATCCTGTATCCCAATTTCTAACATCTCCCCTCTTTGGCCCTTCTCATATTTTTTTCTTTGAGAGGTACGGTTTATATTTAAATGACAATGTCCATCAGTCTGTTTACATATGCATGGCTTCTCCTGCTGCCTCTTTGTGTTCTGTTGGACTTGATGGAGAACCCAAATGGTATCATGTATTTCTTGCAGGCACCCACCCATCTTATCATTGTCCCTGTCCTCTTTAGAATTACATACACAGATATTGATGCTGCAGGAGAGGTGCTCCAGAGTCTCATATTTACCAAAGAGGAGCTTTGTGATTTGGAAACTACTATTAGTGTGGTGACTTGATACCCTGTGTCCTGTACTGACTGTAATAACTGAGCTTCTGATAATTAAAGTCATGCATTAATATTGTGCATGTTAAACTTTAGGTCAACTATGGCTTTGCGTAGGTTTAGTTGTGCCCGATTGGTTTTTAATGATTTGTCAAATTCTGATTTTGGCACACCTCAGTATTCTTGAAGTTCTGCTTCAGGAAGCAAGTGTTGCACATCTGTTGCCAAGCCCTGCCAATGTGTAATGCTATGCTGTTGATGCTATAGAATGTGCATTTCTGATTTTAGTATTTAGCCCCCTGGCTCCTATGTCCCAAACAATCTTTCATGGATTGTCCTCACTAGTTACTTGTATCATGCATCATATAGGACTTCCTGTGCTTATTAGGTTTGTGCTCTCTGCAGGATGTCTGCAACCTTTGTGTTTAGAGAGAAAATTCACCTATCTTGGAGGCTGATTAAGGTTATCAGACTTTACTGCTCATCCAGATGCTCAATGTCTCACTCTAGGGAGTCTTTTCCTCAAATCTTCAGTTAACCTCCTAAGTTAAGCCTTCTTATGCCAGTAAAACTACTTAATTGAAAATTGCTTCAAACAAGGATAAAATTGGAATTTCCTGCTCTTTTAAATTGATTGCTCTACCTCCTTAGCTATGGAGGCTTTTTATGTCTCAGTGCTAAGCCCTATTTTTGAGGTTTGGGGCACTTTCATGCTTAAGCCTTCATAACCGTTTTTTTTACACTTAAGAATCCAGGCCAAATTTGTGTCCCTTTTCCCCAGATTTTGTTGATTCTAAATATACCCATGGTTTGCAGATTCCCGGGGAGGAACTGAGAAAATAGCCAACGTAAAGCAAAATTATTTTTTTATTAGTAATTGAAAAAAGTGCTGTGCAAGAAAGTTCATTTCTTTAATAAAAACAGCACTGACAAAAGGTTTTCTGTGTTAAGAGCACCATTTTCCAGCTTCTTCAACAAGCAGTGCTGTAAAGGAAAACCAACTTTTTTCACCACAGTTATTGCATTTTTCTAATAGGTAGTCCATTTTTCCTGTGTTGTGCTTTGCAACCTACTTGCATTATGATATGGAAACAAATTCAGCAAGGGGTCATTTGTGTAGATTAATCATGGTTTTCCAAATTCAACGTTCCATTGAAATAAAAAATAAAATGAAAAACAAAATAGTGAAAATAAGTAGGAAAAATGTAATTTTTACCTTAATGGCCAAATTACAAAAGCAGTATATGGTTATGTCCATCAGATCCTTCTTTTTGCTGGGATATATAGTGTTTGTTGGTTGTTCAAAAGCATCTGATACACAGAGCATACAACTGAGTTCCTGCTTGCAATTATTTTTCATTGGAAATGACTATCCAGCAATATGTGTGGTAAAGTATAAAGAACGAAAAATGGGTTGAAGGAAAAATGTAGGTAGCTGTGGAATTCGGGCCTGGAGTAGGCTGCCAACAAGAGAAACCTACCAAATGTAGACATTTCTGAAAAACCAGTCAGGGAGTCCGGGGTGGTGACTTGTGTGAATCCCACGACATTTTGTTAGTCACAAGGCCTTGCAGACCTCAGACTTTGTTTAAAATTACAAGCATTTCTCAAATTTTTGTAATGAAAAGTTCCAGAATCTACAGACACCCACAAAATTCCCACCACCCAGTCTTGCCACATTTTCCCAGACAGAAATGGTCCCACACTTGTATGGCTGCGTCCTAACATCCGTAACATACGTGACACACAACGCCCCAAAATGTGACACGGAGACATCAGATTTCTGGTAAGTAAAATAAACCTTTTTGGAGAGGTAGGTAGCTCCAGAATTTGGGCCCAGGCTCAAATGCCTCCCAGATAAATCAACCAAGCCCAGACATTTCTGAAAACTTGAGACCAAAGGGAGTCCAGAGTGCTGTTACTTCCATTTTCATCTAACGAAAGCTCTGCAAACTCCAAACTCTGGTTAAAATCACATACTTTTCCCTGTAAGGGAAACTTCCAGAATCTATGCAAGTCCCTTATTCACCCCTAAAGAGGGTAGAAAGACTATTATACCTGTGGGTGGGAGGAATGTATTCCTGTGGCCCCAGAGACCTCTCCCCAACCAAACACTAAATAAAATCATTTCCTTGTGGTTTAGTATGCTTTCTACCCCACAGCAGACAGATTGCAGGTACAAATTGTCTGTTTTACCCCAGAAAAGATAAGACTGTGGTACCCAGGGGTGGGAGCAGTACATGCCCATGTGCAAGAGGACCGTTCATCCACCAAACAGTAAATAATTCCCCAGTGGTCTGGTGTTTTTTCTGCTCCATCAGTGTGGGTAGACTGGGGATAAATGTTAGGCCTGGGTGAAAAATTATATTCCGCTCACTAAATTAGCAGAATTCGTCAATCTGCATTTCACAGAGAACGCAGAGTTACCGATAAACTCCGCACTCCTCAACAGAGGGGAGTTTTTCCACTGTTGGCGCATGCTTGGTGTCATTTCGCGGGAAGCGCAACAAGAAACAGACGGGCACTCACAAACACAAACAAGATTTTCTACCCACCCATGACTTCCTGTGAGATTTTGTGCCACGCCAGCAGCTTCCGGCACATCTTTTTGTGATGCCACCTGGAGAAGCTCAACCATCTAAAATCTCCTCAAAAAGACAATTTCAAGTCAAAAACCTTTTCTAGTGGACTGTTCGTGTTAGTTTTTTTGTGTAGGAGTACTTTTTTAATGTACTTTTTTTTTCAACAAGAGGAAGTGCCCCAGAGACTCCAACTTCCTGCTCCTGTCCAGCAGGCTCCTCCCAGTGCTTTGTCCATTTCCTGGTCACTTTTCACTTGGATTTCAAGCTGAAAGGATCACTCTTTTCGTCTCCTGGATGTATGATTGGATTTAAGGACTTTGTTGTATTCAAGATTTTACAAGTAAGTTCAAAAGCACTTGTATAAGTGTGTTGTTCAACTTGTTTGTTTATACTTTTATTCAATGTTTAAAGTTTTTGTGGTGGGTAGCCTGCAGCTTCAGTAGGGGACAAGTTAATGTTTTGCTTGTAATTTCTCTTCGTGAAAGGAAAACTCTTTCACAGTTCAGCACATTTTCCCCATGTTTTGTACTTTTGCAATATTCATTTAATTTACTCTGTTATGTGGCCTAGTCTGCTAATGGAACAGGCATTCCAGCTGTAGGCCCAGTCCGATACTAGTAATGGGTGCATGATGAAACAAGTGTTTGTGGTGTCTGTTGAACTGAAACATCATTTAGACCATTGGTGGCACGAAATAAAAAAATTGCAAAATGTTGTTTGGTGGTATCTCACTTTTTTTTTCTAGAAACAGTGTATGGTGGGGTAATATATTTGATGCCTTTGTATGATGTGTATTGTTGTTGTAAACTGTACTTTTTTGGTCCATTTAATTTGCATTTTTGGAATTGTTGACTTAATGCTGTTTTTTTCTCCTATACCAATGCCTCCTTTGTCTGATCAGTGTGTGAGAGTGTTTGCCATAGGCCAACATTTGTCTTTGTTCCCCATGCCATGTGGCAAGGGGCCCTTTTTGTATAGTCAATTATACCAGTGTGCTTTTGCCATGAGCCTGCACGTTCTTTGTTGCTGCTGTTTCACCATGTGGCTTGTGACCATTTTGTGTAGGCAGCCAGTGTGTTTTTTAGGCCTGGACATATTCTTTGTTGTGTCCATGCCTCCTTGCTGGTTGTTGCTGTTTGACCATGTGTCTGGCCTCCATTTTAGGCAGCCAGTGTGCATTTATTTTAGGCCTTGTATGTGTTCTTTGCTGTGGCCATGCCTCCTTGCTGGTTGTTGCTGTTTGATCATATGGCTGGCTGCCATTTTGTGTAGGCAGCGAGTGTGCTTTTAGGCCTGCATGTGTTCTTCGTTGTGGCCATGCCTCCTTCCTGGTTGTTGTTGTTTGACCATATGGCTGGCAGCCATTTTGCGTAGGCAGCCAGTCGGACTGCATGTGTTCTTCTTTGTTGTGATGGCCATGCCTCCTTGCTGGTTGTTGTTTGATCATATGGCCAATGGCCATTTTGTGTAGGCAGCTAGTGGGCCTGCATTTGTTCTTTGTTGTGGTGGACATGCCTCCTTGCTGGTTGTTGTTTGATTATGTGGCCGGAGGCCATTTTGCATATTATGCTTGAGGCCAAGTAGGTCAACGCTCATTACTAAATGCACTGTATGAACAGTGTTTTGTATTATATTATATCTTTTTTTTGCATTTTTCAACTGCTCCACTTCTTGACTCCCACATCCCAGTGATTTTTCATGGTAGTCTCCTAGTACATCAGCAATTTTATTTTTAACATTTTTATATATTTTTTAAATAATTTGTTTCACAAACCTTATTTTACTTAATGTAATAATAATAATAAATAATATATATATTAATTTTAGAATTAAAAACATTACAATTATTTATTTCATGTTTTTTTTTTTTATTGTTTAATTTTTTTGCCATTTTCACAATCAGCCCCATGCCTGCCATAGGTGCACAGCAGCACAACATTATTCAAGGATTATCCAATTTTCATCATCTCCTCCATAAGTGCCACTTGCCAACTTGATACACATAAAGCTGACAGTTACATTCCGTATGTTGTAGTTGTTGCTCTTTCTTATCATTCCTGAGTGTACATGATGATGAAAGTTAATGATGGTATCATTTTATGAATGAATACACTGTATTGTTAATTATTTCTAATTTAAGTAACCAATAAATTATATTGTTTCGACTACTAATCAACTGCAACAATGCCACGTTTCACTGATGTTCTTCTTGCAAGTTTGCTTTTAGGTGCATGAAGAGAAAGAGATATTACCCACAGTACTGCCAGACAGAAGGCCTGTGCATGATGTGACATGTGACCACACTCACGACACAGACATCTCTTCAGCTTGTGAAGCTAAGTGCTACTGCCAATTGACAGCTTCAAGATGGTCCCAAAGAAAGTGGCTACCAAGAATGCTGCCACTGATAAGAAGGAGCTTCCCACCATTAGTATGTCACACCAGACCTTTTTTGGGCAAAAACATGTGTCTTCCACAGCGGCCTCTGGGGAGCAAACCGGGAGTAGCACTCCTGCATCAGCAGCCTCGTTCCAAACTTGGCCCAAGTCCATTTCTGGCACAGAGGCAGCCTCTCTAATCACAGCAACGCCAACGAGCAGTGACGTTGAATTGGACTTATCTCTTTCTCAAAGGAGTACCAATTGTTGCCAGAAACTCTGCTCAGTGGACAAAAACAGCAGCAGTAGGAGCTCAGCAGGAGGATATTGAGCTTCCTGCTGAGGAAGTCAAAGAAGCCTCTCTTTCACAAGATCCACTGTCTTCTAGATCTCCACTATCTTCTTCTTCAAGCTCCCCTTTTGATGATCAAGAATCCACTTGGATGCCACCTCAATCTGAGACATGCCAGGAAAGGCAAGAAGTGAAAAGGAAGGTTCCTGAAATCCTTAGAGTTATGGATAAAAAAGAAGAGGATGATAAGTCTGAGCTGAGCCAGTCATCATGGATGTTAGCCCAGGCCCATTGGAGTCCAAAATTACACCATCTTTTCAACCTGCTCTGAGGGATGTGGTACAGATACCACCACCGCAACCACCAGCTTCCATATTTACAACAAGGCCCTGGCTGTGACCTACATCCATAGCCACCTCAGTAGAAGACGGCACTGCTCAGAGGCAAAAGTCATCAAAACATCCACCTACCACCACTTCCGACATTGGTGTGGCACCAGTGTTAGAAAGCTGACATCCCCAGTTTGGGACTTCTTTACGATTAGTGAAAAGGAGCTGAACATTGCCATATGCTCCATTTGCCGAGTGAGTGTTAGTCGGGGTCAGCTTGGTCAAACTATGGTATCGGAGGCCAAACAACCCATTTGAGAGAACACCACACAATACGCTGAGAGATGCACCTTAGTAGCCAAAAACCTGCAAGTCATGTCGGTGAAGGATGTGAGAGCAGGTAATCTGATCTGATCATGGTGGAATATGAAGGTGAAGAAGAAGGTGACATTTTCGTTTCACAAATCAGCCCAGTCCCCAGCAGTGCAGTAGTATTGTTGGCCACATAAGCAACATTGCAATGGCACAAGAAGACTCAGGGTCAGGTCGATACAGCAAAGCAAGAACATACAGTGGCTGCCCGCTGAGATGCACATTGAGCCTACCACTACCTTCTGCTGTCAAGAAGTCACCTGCATCAGGGGAACCAGTAAAGAAAAAATCCAGACTATTATTACAGGCAAGTTTGTGCAACGGGAAGCCGGCTAAAATATTAGCGCTGGACCTCCTCCCTTTTTCTTTTTCTTTTGTGGAAGGAATGGGTTTTCTAGAATTTGTGGCGGTCATCTGCCCGAAATGAAAGGTTCTCAGAAGGACCTATTTTGCTAGAGTTGCTGCTCCATCGATTTATCACAATGTGCTGGAATTGGTTGGACAAGCTTTGCAGCAGAGTGCTGTCCACACAATCCACCTGACGACAGACAAGTG
Source organism: Pleurodeles waltl (assembly GCF_031143425.1). NCBI lineage: Eukaryota > Metazoa > Chordata > Amphibia > Caudata > Salamandridae > Pleurodeles > Pleurodeles waltl. The sequence goes on along the minus strand of NC_090443.1, from coordinate 923,397,055 downwards.
GACCAGCTGCTAAGCCAGCTGCTAAGCCACTGATTACATGTGCATCACTTCACACTGGATCTCTTTTTTAGGGGTTAGAGAAATTATATCCTGACATTTTTAAAGGTGCTCTGAAGCATGCAGTGGTAGCTATGTTCGCCATGGAGAATTCCATATAGCTGCAAATATCTTTGATGACTTTAACAACAAGGTCTTTAAATGGCTGTGCCCCAGAGGGCTTAACATTGGATTTGTTGCCGCAGACAATGGTAGTGATATAGCTAAGGCCATGTCAAATGGTGGCTAGTTCAGGGTCCTGTGTTTGGCGCACTGCATAAACATCATTGTGCAGGACTTTCTAAAAAAAGAACCCGAGTCAGCAACTTACTGTCCACATGCAGAAGAATATGCACTCATTTCAGCCATTCTTTTAAAGCCTGGAAGCTGTTGGGAATTATACAGCATGATAATAGAATTCCAGTTAAAGCCTTCATACAGGAGGTGCCAACACATTGGAATTCAACTTATTACATTATGCAACATCTGTTTGAGCAGTACAAACCGATCAATTAATATGTCATGCATAGAGGGGATGCAACTGTGCATGGCATGATCATTGAGATGGACCAATGGAGCCTGATCAAATGCCTGACAGAGATGCTGCTTTCTTTTGAAATCTTCACACGGGAAATCAGCAAGGAGGAATGTACCAGGGGCCAAGCTATCCCATTGTTGTATATGCTGCAGAAACAGCAAAAGGAAGTGTCTGAAACATACGCAGGTGTGGATGAAAAAACAGATATGCAGGAGTTGGTGGAGAGCCTAATCTTTCTCTTATCTGTTAATACAAGGCTGCCAACAGCCATAGTTTCATCCAAACATTACATCCGTGCCACAATTCTTGACCCATGGCACAAACAATTACTGGCCACTTTCATTCCTATTTCAGACAGGGATGTTTCAGCCTACAAGAGGTGGATTGCTGAGCAAGTCAGTGACCTAGAAAAAGAAGGGCTGAGAATTAGAGGCCCACTCACGGGCCTGCAACTCCCATAGAGCTTGCAGGCAGTGGTGTTGGCTCACAGTAGGCAAAACCGACACTAGCAACAACAGAAACAGGGTCAGCAGCCACAAATTCTGCATTTGTTTGGTTTCCAAGGGCAGGGCTTAAGTCTACAGCAGAGGCGCAGGCAAAAGAGGTTGAGCAAGGTGGAGCACCAATGACTATTGAAAGGATGGTCCAGGCCTACCTGGAGGATCTAATGGAGGTCTATCTGGGTCAAAATCTATTGTTGTATTGGTATGGGAAGAGGCGCCAATGGCCAGTGCTCATCAGTCTGGCAATAAAGTATCTGGGTTGCCCTGTAGCCACAGTGCCTTCTGAGCATGTGTTCAGTGTAGCTGATGCAATTGTCACAGTTCGAAGGACCATTCTCTCACCCAAAAACATCAAGAGATTGACCATGATAAAAATGAAGCAGCACTTTATACCCCTGAATTACAGCATACCTGAAGTACAACATGAGGTGGATGAGGGTGGTCAGATTCAGGTCGTGATAGTTTGTTAGCTGACCAACTTCTGGGTGAAACACCTGAGTTTCAGGACACACTGTAGTTACCTGGATAGACCTGGGCCACCATAGAACTCTCTTCTTTCTATCAACGAACTGCTTTGAGAAAAAAATGATATAGCTAGCTGGGGGAACATTATTATTTTGTTTGTTTGTGTCTCACTGGCTAATGAACCGCCACCATTTTAAACACATGTATGGACAGATTGGAGTTGAAGAAGTGTGCAATGAAGAAGCACCACTCACCCCCAAAATCCCTTCAAGGACATTGAGAAACAATGCATGCCTCTAACCCGTGCCTAGCATTTCTTTTATCCCCTAGCAGGACTGCCCCAGATATTTGATTTACAACTTACTGGCCAATATGTGTTTTGTTTTGTGAATCAAAGAGGATCAGCAGTGTACCACCATGCTTGATTGGAACAAGTTAGTAATGCTATGCCCCAACCAGTGATATGAGTGATTCTTGTTTCAGTGTTGAGATGGTTCATGTCACGTGGTGGCAGATATTGGGAGTGGGTGCTTACTGTTTGACTATAATTATTATGCTTGATTGTGTTTGTTTTGGCAAACACAGCTATGCGCTACAGGTTGCTATATCTCATTTGGGTCGGGCGACTGGGACTCTTGGAAGGGGTTGGAACATGGTTGGACATAATCTTTAATCAGAGTCAGGAGGATGATGGAAGGACTCAGATTGTGAATTGACAACTTCAGTAACTGCCAGAAGAAGGAAATTATCAACTTCATGGAAATCAACATGAATGATGAGTCTAATAGGCCTACTCAATTCTGTGGACTACTGAGAGGCACGTTGATTACTTCATTTGGGAAATGCAATGCTGCTGCATGTGTGTGCTGGCTGGCTCAAAGTTGAAACTATGTGATTGGGTGGGGGCCTGTTGTGGGTAACTTAAGGAGACAGACATGTGATGGATGATGTCACATCATCACATTATGGATGGGCTGTATGCTAAATGTTATTATGAAGATGATCATCATCACAACAGTTGCGAGTTTGATCATCCTGATATACATGCAGCCACTTGTCTGTGATTGTTGGTTGTTGTAATTGCTCTCACTTAATGGATCACACATCACCCATAAAATGCATAATTGCAGAGGACTATGTGCTTGTTCTGCCTCCTCTGAGTCTTCTTGGTAAGCTACTCTTCATGAAGCTTACCTTCCATTATATCCTTCTTGATTCTACAGTATCATGAGAATCATTTCTGTTTACGTTTACAATCCGCAAGCCTTCTCAAATGGCTAAAGCACCATAACACTCATGCTTACCTTATCTGACTGCTTCAGCCAGGCAGGCACTCAAGATTGATGGGGCAATCCAAGAAAAATGCAGACGTAATACCCAGTTTGGCAATATAGACTAGTGCAATTTTTCTTTTAATAATCTTTTTTTTTTTATAACTGTGTGTGTTAGCTTCACTCCAACATTATTTGTATTTACTATTTTGAAAATCTAGGTGCCAGAACATTTAGATATGTATTATAATAACTTGGGTCTCTCTGGGGCTGTTTGCAATCCATTTAAATTAATTGTGCCATATTCATTCATTTCTATTCCTCCCACAACAGGCTGCTGATCATTGCCCAGATAAATATTTTGATTGTCTAGTGTTTGTCTTTTTGTCACACCTTTCCCTAAATCCCCTTTCCCATCCATTCATCAAACCCCTAAACCTCTTCCTCCGGGCTGTGTAATTTATTGAGGTGTGACTTAATAATTTACACCATTAATTAATCACACACTTCGTGGGGCAGATGTGCAAACAACACCAACTTAGTGTGCAGGATCTTCATTTGAGTTCACCTAGGTGGGAGTGGGGCCTCACTTCTAAAGCCCTCACTGTTACTACTACCACCACCATGGCACCTTGGGAAACCATGCAGCCCTAGCTTAATCTATTCAGGTAAGAGAATTATGGAGCATTGTTGTACTTTTAGGCAACATACTAGGCAATGGGAAATTTCTGCCCCCTCCACCTCTTATGGGTCAAATATAGTTGCAGACTACAGTGCGGAGGCAAGGAGAGTAGTAGGACAGGGGTACCTAAATGCATAACTAATTGTTATACACTCTCAGCATATTTTTAAAACTTGCTGTGCTAAAAGGCAGCAGTGCGAAGTAAAGCACCCCAAAAAAGATTTGATGCATAAATAACGTTAAATAAATATTTATTAACCCTAAAAAAAGAATATAAACCCACCCCTTCTACCCACAACTTACCCACCGCTCTCCCCAAACAAATCTCCCTGTCCCCAACCAATGTCCATAAAAAACTCTACTGTCCATGAATAAAAGAAAATAAAGTCCAACAGTCCTGGACCCGGTCCCAAAATCCATTCCCACCCTCTCCACCCACAACAGGTCTCACCCACCAAAACAAAGGTTAGAAAAGGGGCCGAAGACGGCACTAACGGTGGGCCATGAATTGTTGAGAAGCCCCTCCCTGCGTGCCTGCCTGGCTTCTATTCGGGCCAGTCTTCAAACAATGTGGTGTTGAATAGCGGTTTCTGGGGTTGCAGCAGTGATGGAATGGCAGCAGAAGCCTGCCAGTAAATTGCGGCACTGGTGTTGAGAGTGAGAGCTGGGGGCTGGCTGGGCATTGCAGCAGCTGTTGCTGCCTCCACCTCCTTCTCCTCCAGGACCACCAGCCACCGATATTCAGCCGGAAGGCCTCCCGCTTCTGCTGCCGAGCCGGGGGGCTACTTCCTGCTATGCTTGTTGACTAGCAGGAATAGCTATCTCAAGGAAGGAAAAAGAGAAATTGTAAACAATGCTCTGTGCAAAACACTTGTTTAAAATCATGTAGTGGCACAGAAGCAGTGCATTTGCTGGTCACCTGAGGCCATTGGATTTTGATGTGATAGGAGTTACAGCCATTATTTATGAAGACATTCTAGCTCAGCTGGCACCCTAGTCGTACTCGTTACTGCTGCAGCTGGGGCAGCTGGAATAGACAATTATATTATTCCAATGGCCATGCTCTTCTCCAAAATGCCTTTCAATTTTACCCTGAATACAAGGCAGATAAATACTAAGAATGAAACATGCCATGGACTACAATAAAATCAATCATGCAGATATCTTGTGTGCAGACAGTGGGAAAAAGAGATGTATTGCAGTACAGGGAAAGGATTAAGGAATGGGATATATAGGTGGTATTTGGCATGCTCGTCACAGACTATCGAATCCACAAAAGTCAAGGCACTTAATTATCCCACTTTACTCACTATCCTCACCACCCTCCTCCACCACACTTTGTAATCATTACTTTTTTCCAGCAAAATATATTTGCTTGGCAGTAAGGAAAGGAATCTTAACTTACTCTACTGCAGGGTAAGTTAGAGGGGATTAGGCTGGGTAGGTAGAATCAATCAATCAATCAATCAATCATTACATTTATAAAGCGCACTATGTACCCGTCAGGGTTTCGAGGCGCTGGGGGGGGGGTGGGTGAGCTGTTAGCGGTTGAAAAGCCAGGTCTTGAGGAGTCTCCTGAAGGTGAGGAGGTCCTGGGTCTGGCGTAGTGAGGTGGGGAGAGAGTTCCAGGTCGTGGCGGCGAGGAAGGAGAAGGATCTGCCGCCGGAGGTCTTGCGCTGGATCCTGGGGACGATGGCGAGGGCGAGATTGGCAGAGCGGAGTTGACGAGTGGGGGCGTAAAAGTTGAGTCTGGAGTTGAGGTAGGTAGGTCCGGTGTTGTGTAGATGCTTTACTTATCAATTCATCATCATCATGTGTCTACGGTTTGGCTAGTAGTGTGAGTCACTGTGGTGTGTGGTTGGCAAATGTTGAAAGGGAAAAATTTGAACAGATATAAATCCGTTATGGAAGCCATAACGAAATATATCACTTAGCTAGAAAAATGTGGTGCAAGCAGAGAATGGATTTTCCAAATTTTTCAGAAGGCTGGGACAGAACTTAAGAAAGATTAAAGGAGTGAAGTACTAGGAAGTGACTGAGTGAGCGGGCACTGGGAGGGAAGCAAAACACACCTTGTTTTTGCATTGCCATTTATTGAAAACTTTGAACATAAATGGCACAATAACTTAACTTAAGCGGATGCACATTGCACAGCCAACATTGCAGTTCTGATTCTACTGAATTTAACCATGCCGCTGTTAGGTCATCACGGGTGGCACTGATGAAATGCCATGGGTAGGGAGGGAGGTGATGGTTAATGATGATAGTATACATATTATCTGCCTCACTTCAAAAATACTGTGAGTCAAGGAAATAGTCAGAAATACCACCCCAATCCTTTGAATCAAAGCTTTGATAAAACCATTCAAACAAGTAAAGTAGGTGAGATGGTCGCCCCTATCGAGAAGAGCTCCCTTGAGTCTTCATTCCAAGCATGCATCAATTCATCCATTGTTCTTCTAGTATTCTTATTCTTCACCATTGGCTTTGATAGACACCATTTAAGCTTTACATTCTCTCATCCAGTCTTTCACCATTGAAAATCATCCAAACCCAAACATGGCTCTTAACAAACCTTTCACCAACATCCATTTATCCAATACCCACCCCTGCATCCTTTCACCCATTCATCCATCCAAGTACCAGCCCACCAGAGGATTTCTTTCACCCATCCAGGCAGGCATCCTTTCACCCATACCCTTCCATCCCCATGTGCAGGCATCCTTTCACCCGTATACCCTTTCCGCCATTCTTCACACCCACCCATGCATCCTATCACCCACCTATATGATTTTACGCACCCCTTTGCCGATACATCCTTTCACTCATATTATATTTCACTCATCCTTTTTCCTCCCATCCTTCTTTCAATTTTCCATAAGCCCATCATAGTTAAAGTTCATTATGAATCTTTGCCTGCTGAGTTTCAGATAGAAGAAGCCATTAATACTTAACTCCTGTTGTACCTAATAAAGCAGGGTGTACACGAGTGAGTCAACAACACTAGTACACCCTTGCAGTGAGTACATTGCTAATTGTCAATAAGCAAGCAATATCACTTACCACCTCCCACCACTGCTGCTGCCGAGACTCCCCCTTCAACCAATGGCACTGCTGCATCTGTGCTGGTGCTGTCACTGATGGCCCCGGAATTGGTGGTCGGTGAAGGTAGAAGGAAACATTACACATTTTAGACACCAGATACACCTCCCCCTATTGTTTTTTTCTATAGCAAAATACAACAATTTTTTAAAAGCCAGGTATTCAAGATAAACAAAAAAAAATTGTAGCAGACGGGTAGAGCTATTGATGAATCTGAGTTTTTGAAGAGAAATGCAAGGGTGCAAGAATTGGTCAATGAAGGACACATGGTCTTGGTTGGTAAATGCAATGGGGCTGTCCTCCTCATACTTCCAACCATGGTGCACGGTCATCAACTGCTGGTATACTATAATAATTATATAATACATAGATAACATTGGAGGGTCCAATTACATTACCATGTCCAAACAGTGTTTTTGTTTTTTTTACTGATTGAGCTATAGCAAGAAAATGAAAGCCTTCTCAACAAACATGTATAGAATACCTTACCTAGGCATGCAGTATTCACAGTAGAGTACATGGGCTCTCTGAGCCTTACATTATCATCAGTACACAAGATATATAAGGGGAGAGGGAAAGCTTACTGACAAAGCAGAAGAAAGGAATCTAGCACAGACAGACTAGTACAGAAAGACAATTTGAAGTAAAATACAGAAATCTGAAATCTAGAAAATATGTAAATGGGATAATGCAGGAATAAGAAGAATTTAGAAAATAGATAAATCGAAGTGGAGTTGGAAAAAGATTAAGAGACAGGCACAGTAAAAAGGTAAAAAATGATTCTAACTGTGGAGTGGTAAAAGTTAGGGAAATAAATATTAATGTTAACAACAGGAGGACTTACTGGGGCCAGCAGAGCCATCTGCCCCGGCATTTGTGGAGGGGATACCTCCTGCTCCCTCACCAGCCTGACCATTCCTCTTCTTGCCCCTGAATGCTGAATGATGTAAAAAACAAAAAGAAATGCTTAGTGGTACAGTTAATAATTTCCCCCAAAAAATGTTTGGAAAGAAAAAGCAAACTCAGTAACATTGAACTTTTCAAAATCAGAGCACCTGTATAATACTAGTATTGTGGACCATCATATTCCATATTTCCTAACCTTATTCCAAATTTCCTAAACTACATTTTGGAATTACTAATAAATTGATATGAATGATTTTTGCTTCTCATCTCATTCTTAATCTCTCAACACCCTTTGACGGGCTAACTCAGTCTGCCCTTTTTAATGCATATATGGATGCATGCATGCATAACTACATATCACTGGAAAATTGCTTGCCACTGTATGAGCCACAACAAATGAAGGCACAGAGAAGTGAGAGAACGTGCTACTGCTATCTGACCTATACTAATAACTATCACTATCTTAGTGACAGGACACAGGAGGAGTCTCTGCATTATTTCTTAAAAAGTCAGCCCAAGTGAGTGCCAACAACAAGTATGATTAGGTAGAGCCGAGCATCTGTCTAGATGACGATCACATAATATTTGGAACATAAAGTTAATTTACCTGCTTGTGGGCAGCATGCTTGGTATTTGGGAAAAATATTAGCATAGAACACAATAAATAATTATTGCTCACCGAGCCCCACAACCTACATGTCTAGTAGGTCCAGAAGGTTTGTCTCCCCAGGATGTCGGCCTAACGGTGTGTAAGCTGTTGCTAGGTGCACCAGATCCCAGAGCTGCGGTGCACATCCGGTGCACACTGTCCCAGTGCTGTCGTGCTCCCAGTGGCCGTACCCACTCCTGGGCCTGCCAACTGCTGCCATGGTGGAGGGGAGGTGGCACTGCACATAAAAAATGTAATGCTGCTATCTCCACCTCAGAAAAAATGGCACAGCTGCACCCCTTCACAGCACCACCACCTTTAAGAAAGGTGGCTGCTGCTGGTGCTTTGGGAGGCCTGGCACTGCTGCTCCCCTGCTTTGCCATGGCACTGGGCACTTGGGGGCGGTGATAGAGTAAAGGAAAAGGCAATGAAAGAAAAAAATAAGGAAGAAAGGAAAAAACTTAAAAAGTAAAAAAGTCCGAAAAAGACGCAACATTTTGAAAACAATTTTTTTTATAAAAAAACAAAGAGAAAAGGGAATGTAATATACATTAGGGGAAAATAAGTTTTAAAAGTGTAGGGTGAAAGAGATAGAAAAAGGATAAAAGTAGGCTCAGCACCATACAAAAGCAAAAATCAAGATGGATGTGCCCATGAGAACCACATGGTGCCGTTCATGTGAGAATTCCAGCGCGGGAACGCACCTCGCGTTGCCAGCGACGTTAAACTTCATGCAAATGGGCATAGCAAGAAACTCCGTTCACTTGTGTAACTCCGCATAGCAAAGTGAGTTTTTTTGCCACTTCGCATAGCTCCACGTAGGGCGACTATGCAAACTCTGCCCAGGCCTAATAAATATATTGTAGGTAGCAATAGTTCTCGAAAGCAAAATAATTCAAACTGATTTAAAAAATCCTAATAACTTTTACATAGAGATAAACTGCAGGAATAATGATTTATTGGATGTACATGTGTGCAATATCTGCAAAACAGGAATGTTATTCAAAGGCACATCTAAAGTAATGAAGTGTTTAATATCTGGTCTTATAATTAGTTGTAACAGCAAACCTAGGGATAGGCTGAGAGTTAGAATTACAGGCAAAGTTATAGCTGGTGATCTGAAAACAAACCTACAGTCCTTACTGATCTGGGCAATGGAATTGATTATCTATATTGATTTTACAAGGAAGATATGTATCATGTACCACCTACTTGTTGTGAGCACTGTTAAGTTAAACGTAATAGATCATATGGCTAGTCTGGATAGACTTTTACTTGAGAGAAGGCTTATGTAATTTGAATAATAGATGTCATTCAGATAAAGTAGCACAGGTATCCTTCAGGATACCTGGAAACTATAGGGCCCTAGACCAGGTTTATTTAATCTTCAACTATGGAGATCTGTTTCAGATCTTTCATGCTGTAGTCTCTTGGAAGAATGTGAGCAGATTCAAATTTTAATGGACTGGGACTTCCCACATTTAGTAAGACAACATACTCATTGTATAAATAATATTCTAATTAGAATGAATCTCTCTACGTTAAAGTGATCTTCTGTAGATCGTGATTGTGTTGTGCTAGTGAAATTAAAGTGTGGTCTCTTTATCATAAACATGTCTTTTCTCATTCACTGTGATTTCTAAGAAAATTTAGACCTACTAAGATCTATTCTAAAATGACACTTCACAATCTTAATGTTTCCAATCTACAATACTGCTGAAAATGTCTATTCCTGGTTTGATAAATAGTATAAAGCCTTGATACTGAAAATGCACGAAATTGCTCCTAATATTTACACCTCTAGTTCTGACATTAACTTTAGTGGAGCCAGTTGCATGCCTCTAGTAGTTGGAGTATAACCAGCACTGACCTGATCTTTAGAACAATCTATCTATTTATCCATCTGTGTATCTGTCTGTCTGGCCCTCATTACAACCGTGGTGGTAAATGTCACCTACCGCCCTGCTATCGGCTGCCAACATACCGTGACCGCGGCAGTATTCCGCCACGGGTATTATGACACACACTGAGAATTCCGCCACTAAACAGACTCCCACACAAGTCCGCCACACCAACGGTCAGTGATAAACTGGCAATAGCAAAACCCACACCGTTACGTCAACAGGAATACGCCCACAGTATCACGACCCACGAATCCCCGCAGCGGCCTTTCAATCGCAGTAAACCATTGGCGGCACAGACCGCTGTGCTCAAAATACACACACACTCACAAAACTACACCACATTGGACAATTCAAACTACACACACCTGACACACATACACACACCACACCCACACACTCACACCGCTATAAAACCCACACCCACATTATCCACAACCCCTTACAGAGAAAAAATAGATATCAGGAAGAGAGAGAAAAGCCAGGAGCACCCACTCAATCAGAGCCACAGAACACCATCACCCATACACCATTCACGCACATCACAGCATATACCCCAACACATCACCCCACACATCACCCCACACATCCTCACACATATAACTCGCACCACATCCATGGCACCCCAAAGACACCCCACATTTTCTGAGGAGGAGCTAAGAGTCATGGTGGAGGAAATCATCCGGGCAGAGCCACAGTTATTTGGATCACAGGTGCAGCAGATGTCCATTGCAAGGAAGATGGAGATATGGCGGAGAATCGTGGACAGGGTCAACGCCGTGGGACAGCACCCAAAAACCAGGGATGACATCAGGAAGAGGTGGAACAACCTACAGGGGAAGGTGCGTTCCGTGGTTGCAAGACACCAGGTAGCAGTGCAGAGGACTGGTGGTGGACCCCCACCTCTAACAACATGGGAGGAGCAAGTCTTGGCGATCATGCATCCTGAGGGCCTCGCAGGAGTAGCAGGAGGACTGGATTCTGGTAAGTCAAATCTTAAATACTTTATCACCCCACCCTACCTGCATGCCATCACAAACTCCTACCCCTACCCTCACCCCCATCACTCCACCACCTCACATATACCCCACTAACACAACCCAGCCATCCCAATACCAAGCCCTGCATGCAACAACAATGCATGGACACCCATCACAGACCTGCATGGACACCCATCACCACAGCATGCCTAGTAGAGAGACTCACCCAGCCCACAAAATTACCACTCACACAAGGCCAAGCTGACAGGGAAATCACAATCATACAAGGAAACACACCCATGCACAGGATGGCACACGCAGACACATTAACAATGCATTTTCATTCCCACAGGACCCATACTCCACGTCACCGGAGAGGAGGTGCCAGCCACATCCAGTCCCCCACCTGAAGAGGCCCACAGTGACGACAGCAGCTCTGCACGCCTGGATCAGGATGGCCAACTTGGCCCATCCGGAACCTCCGGACAGTCGGTTCCCCTGCCACAGTCCCAACCCACCACAGAGCCTCCCCCCTCAGGAAACACTAGCACAGCACCCACTCAGCGGGCCCATGCCACTGTCCCAAGGACACGTCAATCAGCGGTGTGTCCACCACTACAGGGACCCCAGGCATCACCACAAACCCAAGACAATCAGGGACCTGGGGTCAGTGGCAGTGGGCATACGGTTCAGGGTTCAGAGGCACAGGTCTACAGGGAAGCAAGGAGGACTGCTGTGCGACAGGGGGAGGACAGGCCCAGGGAACCAACTCTCCATGAGGCACTCTCCAACATCCTGGGAGCATACCGCCATTCCCAGGAGACCAAGGGCCAGATACTGGCCAAGTTGCAGGAGACCCAGCGGCTGCAGGAGGGACAGTACCTGGGGATCAGGGAGGACCTAACAAAAATATATACCATCCTGGTCACCATTGCAGGGGTGCAAGCTGACATGGGCAAGACAATGAGGGAGGCAGTGGCACAACAACGGGTGCCTGACACTAGCCAAAGCGAGGAACAGCCTTCCACCTCCACCGGCGCTAGTGGACAGGAGGCCCGCCACTGGAACAACAGGCCACCAGCACCCCACCCCCTGCAGAAGGAGAACCACCCACAAACGGTCCCTGCGATCCAGGCAGAAGCCAGAGAACATTGCCAAGACCCCACCAGGAAATAAGACTCTCCTGATTGTCACCCTTGTGTCCCACTCCGTTACCCTGTCCACCTTGTACTGCCATTGCTCCCCTTCGTATGCCCCATTGGACAATGCACCTGTGATACCAAGAGACTGAACTCTACCCTGGACTTTCCTCCACCATCACCCCAGCCCCTTGCACACCCCCCTCTACTTATGAGCATCTAAATAAGCACCCTTGAAACAAATACCAATCTGGAGTCTGTCTAATGATTCACAAATGTATTAGTACAACATTATCAAAGCATTTTAATTCAAATGTACAGTGAAATGTACTTTAGGATGACCTTTGATGGGCAGCAGTACACATAGCAGGAGCCAGATTGGGGCACAGAGATCTGAAAATAGACATTCCAAAGGGAACAGTCAGTGGCGATAGACATAGAGAAAGAGGCTGCCTTGTACAATGTCAACAGATAACTGAAATGTAAAGTAAACTTACAGTGTCTTACCTGTGTGTCACTGGAAGACCTGCTGTATTATATTGGTTCTGTTGTCCAAATCTTCTTCCTCTGCCTCCTCTTCCTCACTGTCCACAGGCTCTACCGCTGCCACAAGACAATCTCCAGGCACATCCGTCTGCAGAAAAGGCACCTGGCATCTCAAGACCAGGTTGTGCAACATGCAACATGCAACGATGATCTGGCACACCTTCTTGGGTGAGTAGTACAGGGATCCACCTGTCAGATGGAGGCACCGGAATCTGGCCTTCAGGAGGCCGAAGGTGCACTCTATTATCCTCCTAGTTTGTCCATGTGCCTCATTGTAGCGTTCCTCTGCCCTTGTCCTGGGATTCCTCACTGGGGTCAGTAGCCATGACAGGTTGGGGTAACCAGAGTCACCTGCAAATACTAAGGGATACCTGTTAACCACGCACTCACCCTTAGGGGCAACCCCATACCCATACCCCAATTCATACTGGGTGGGGACCTTTGGCTCACGTATTAGCCACACCCGGTGCCTCTGGAGTTGGCACATCACAGATGGGATGCTGTTATTCCTCAAGATAAAGGCGTAATGCATAAAGGTCCTTTCAATGATCCTCCTTGTACGCCCATGTGCCTCATTGTAACATTCCTCTGCCTTTTGTCCTGGCATTCCTCACTGGGGTCAGTAGCCATGAGAGGTTGGGGTAACCAGAGCCATCTGCAAATATTGAGGGATACCTGTTAACCACACACTTACCCTTAGGCGCAACCCCATACCCATACCCCAATTCATACTGGGTGGGGACCTTTGGCTCACCTATTAGCCACACCCGGTGCCCCTAGAGTTGGCCCATCACATATGGGATGCTGTTATTCCTCAAGATAAAGGCGTAGTGCACAGAGCCAGGATATTTGGCATTCACATGGGAGATGTTCTGGTCTGCCAAATACACCATCTGCACATTCATCGAGTGATATCTTTTTCTATTCCTGTAAACCTGTTCATTTCTCTGGGGGGGGGGGGGACAAATGCCACATGTGTACCATCAATGGCACCAATGATGTTCGGGATATGTCCCAGGGCATAAAAGTCAGCCTTCACTGTGGCCAAATCCTCCACCTGGGGGAACACGATGTAGCTGCGCATGTGTTTCAGCAGGGCAGACAACACTCTGGTCAACACGTTAGAGAACATTGGCTGAGACATCCCTGACCCACGGCCGCTGTTGTTTGGAAGGAACCACTTGCCAGGAAATGGAGCACTGACAGGACCTGCACTAGAGGGGTAATTCCTGTGGGCTAGTGGATAGCTGACATCAGGTCTGGCTCCAATTGGGCACACAGTTCTTGGATTGTGGCATGATCAAGTCTGTAGGTAATAATAATGTGTCTGTCCTCCATTGTCACAAGGTCTACCAGGAGTCTGTACACAGGGGGATGCTGCCATCTCATATTCTGCCTCAGCGGTTGAAGCCGATGGAAGAGAACTGTGAGCAGAGGGTCATATTCCCACATCTATTGCACTAATGTTGATTTGTTTACTTTACAGAAACAGTATGTGAACTCGAGAGTCATTGAATGTGCCAGTGTCTGCTTTGACGCAGTTATGTGCCATGCCCTGTGCCCCCCTGAAATGGTGGCTGCCTGACTTGTGAGGAGGGACAAGTGGAAATGAGGTAATTGCGCTGGCGTTGTGCACCCTCGCGATAGGCGGTTGATGACTCCGGCGCAACTTTGTATTGGTTATCATTGGGCCCTATCGGTTCCAGGAGCCAATGGCGATGTACGTCAGCTGTGACAGTACACACTGCCGGGGACGTGACCGCCATTTTCTATCTGTTCACTCACTTGCTACCTGACCTTCAACAGGAGAGAACCTACACTGTGACCTGTGTCTGGAACCGACCATGGCTCATGTGTCTGGGGGAAGGGCCCCTGCCTTCACTGTGGAGGAGTTGATGAAACTGGTGGATGGGGTCCTACCCCAGTACACCTTACTCTATGGTCCTCCAAACAAACAGGTGAGTACACTGTGAGCATGATGTGTGGGCCACGAATGTATGGAGTATTGTGTATGTAAGCCACATGTTGGGGGGTGCTGAGGCATCCTGGCCAGAGTGCAGCATGTAAGGTGGTCAATGTATGTGCGTCAGGGGATGGGTGGGATCTGGTGGGCAATGAGTCTGACGGTCCGGCTGGGTAAATAATTCCCTTTTCTGCTGTCTTTTCCCTCCAGGTCAGCGCCCACTAGAAAAAGGGTATTTCACATGCCATCGCCAATGAGGTGCGGACCCTGGGGGTCATTGACAGGCGGAGCACCCACTGCCACAAGAGATGGGAGGACCTTAGTCGCTGGGCAAAGAAGACGGCGGAGGCCCAGCTGGGGCTGGCCTCCCAACGAGGAAGGGGTGTCCGTCGCACCATGACCCCCCTGATGTTCCGCATCTTGGTGGTGGCCTATCCAGAGTTGTATGGGCGCTTGAAGGCATCACAGCAGCCATGAGGGGATGAGTACAGATTCTGAAAGCTGACTTTGCACGTGTTAGGAGGTACCTGGGTGGGGGATGTGGGCTGTGGGTGTCCCTAGACCAGGGCAGACATGGCTTGGTAGGTCCCTTGTTGGGCAGGCTCTGGAGCACTCCTACCCCAATAGTGTAAGTGGGCATCTACTACTGGGCAGGGTCCTGTGGGTTTCTGGTGTGCAGATGCTGGCGTTAGGCATTGTAACCCATGGGCTGGTGACTGTCTTAGTAAATGGGTGGGCATGGCCTAGTGCATAGGGCTGCTCCTTGTGTGTAGTGTACGCCAACAGTAGTGGTGTTGCTGGCATTGACCAAGTGTATCCCTCTCTCTTCCCCGCCCTCTTTGTTTTGTCACCTTTTCCTTATGTGCATTAGCATCATCTGGCGGAGGAGCAGAGGCACCGGCGATGGAGGGAGCTGCATCCCACATGGGCCTGGAGGCCAAATCCATCAAGGGTGAGGGCACCAGTGGGACGGAGAGGAGCACCACGAGGGGGACAGGAGTGGAGACCACAGACAGCGACTCCTCCTCAGATGGAAGCTCCCTGGTGGTGGCGGACACCTCTGTGCCCACCCCAACAACATGTACAGCCACCACCCCCCCTACCAGCACCGCCCTCCCAGCAGCCCCTCAACGTGTTTCCCGTGCCCACTCACTCAGGAGGGTGGCCATTTCCTTCGCCCAGGCACCTCAGGCCCTGCCCCAGCAGTCTTGCTGCCCTCAGTGAGGAGGCTATGACCTCCTGAGATCCCTCACTGTTGGGCAGTCAACCATACTGAATGCCATCCAGGGTGTTGAGAGGCATTTGCAACAAACAAATGCATACCTGGAGGGCATTCACACTGACATGGTGGCCCAACAAAGAGCATTTCAGACTCTGGCCTCAGCGCTGATGGCAGCCCTTTTCCCTGTGTCTAGCCTCCCTCCTCCAACTTCCTCTACCAAGACCCAATCCCCTCAACCCCAGCCTATCCCAAGCACACCTTCAGCAAAGCATTCACCCAAATCACCACACAAAAGTGGCTCAGGCAAACATAAGCACCACACTTCATCTCACAGGCACTCACACAAGCACCATCCCCATGCAAACACACCAACATCCACTGCCTTCACTGTGTCCCCCTCCACCTCTTCGTCCACCTCCCTCCCAGTAGTGTCTACACTGATACCTGCATGCACTACATCTTCATCCACTACCTCCATCATCAGCACGCCCATTTCAACACACCTCTCACGAGCAGTCATCACCCCACAACCATGCACACGTCCCCTGTGTCCTCTCCCACTGTGTCTGTGACCCCTCCTCCGAAAGTACACAAACGCAAGCACCCACCCACCCAACAGCCATCCACCTCACAACAGCATCCAGCCCATGCACCTTCACCCAAACTCAGCAGGGAGACATTGCCTACAACCACTCCCTCTTCCTCCACTCCCAAACCCTCTCCATCTTCCCACCCCAGTGTGTCTAAAAAACTTTTCCTGGCAAACATCTGCATATTCCCTACCCCTCCCTCCCTGTTCTTTCCCTCGGGCCATGGTGTCCAGATCCCAGGCCAGCACCTCAGCCACCAAGTCGGCATCTGCTGTGGTACCTGCAACTCTCCCAGGATCAAAGGGGGCACCCGTCAGGCCAGCCAGTGTGCCACCGACCCCTGCAAAGGACCAAACCATTCCACCACTTGCCGAGGTGAAGAAGGGGACAGCATGCAGCAAGGGCAAGGAGCACAGCCCACCCAGCAAGACCTCCTCCAACACCAGAGCCAAGGTTCCAGCAGCATCTGCCAAGGTGAGGAAGGGGCAGAAAAGCCAAGCCAAGGCACTTCAGGCGTCGGAGGCTCCAGGTGGGGGCCTGGTGGCCACCATCAGAACCGACAGCCCGCCACCTGTACCATGGCCAGCACCGCCAGCATCTCCGCCGCAAGCACCGCCACCTACCCCGCCGCTGCCACCACTATTGTCAGCAGCAGTATCCCCAGTGAGAAGCCATCCGAGGCCGCAGGAGATGGGCTGGTGCCTCCCTCCACCACTGGCAGTACCTGCACCACGGGCAGCACCACCAGCATCCCTGCCGCAAGCACCACCGCAAGCACTAACACCTGCCCTGCTGACAGTAGGACCACTACCAACAGCAGCAGCCCCAGTGTGCATCTGTCCGAGGCTGCAGGAGACGGCCTGGAGCCTCCCACCACCACTGGCAGCACCCCCACCAGCACCGGCACTACCTGCGGTTTGCAGCCTTAGTCGTCGCAGGATAGAGTCTGGCCTTGCCTCCATGGAGTATCATGCTACCTCGTCCCTGCAAAACTTGTGCCTCAGACACTCTGGTGAGGGAATGTGAACTGCCACACCCCAAGTGCTGCATCACTGGGCACACAGCCCCCTCCAGAATCAGGGGAGATATGCATCCACTCACCCTATCCTTGGCAGGATGAAGCAGACTGGGCACAAAGCCCCCTCCAGAACCAGTGGAGATATGCATCCACTCACCCCCTCCTTGGCAGGATGAAGCACACTGGGCACAAAGCCCCCACTAGAACCAGTGGAGATATGCATCCACTCACCCTATCCTTGGCAGGATGAAGCACACTGGGCACAGAGCCCCATCCAGAACCAGTGGAAGAAGGCATCCACTTACCCACTCCTTGGCAGGATGAAGCTGACTGGGCACAAAGCCCCCTCCAGAACCAGTGGAGATATGCATCCACTCGCCCTAGCCTTGGCAGGATGAAGCACACTGGGCACAAAGCCCCCTCCTGAACCAGTGGAGATATGCATCCACTCACCCTATCCTTGGCAGGATGAAGCACACTGGACACAAAGTCCCCTCCAGAACCAGTGGAGAAGCCATCCACTTGAGAGACTGTGGCCTTGCACTCCCCAGGACCAATCAGTGGGCAAACCACCCACTTGAGAGACTGTGGCTTTGCACTCCCCAGGACACCGCTGTGGGCATGGAGCCCCCTCGAGGAGCAGTGGCGTTATACCATCTTTTGGCTGAGGTGCCACCCCCTTCCCCATTCCCCTGAGGTGCCTGTGTGTTTTCGACCTGATGTCCCTGCAGTGTTCTCTCCGTATTGAGGCAGGAGTCAAGTGTGGGCTTGGCCCATGATTTTTGGCCCAGTGGCCCACGGACTTTTGCAAGGGACAATGTACGGCATACTGTACATATTGTAAATATTTGTAAATACTGTTTTTCTATTTGTTACTTATATCTGCCTTTTTCTAATATATCACTGATTAAACTCAATTCCTTTTGTCCTTGCATTCTTCCAGGGGGTTACGGGGTGTAAACGTAATGTTGTTGCATGTGTTTGTGTGTATGGTGTTGTGGGTGAGGATGAGGGTGGGGGTGTTGCGTGTGTGTGTCACTCTCTTTTTCCTTCCCCCCTCCCCTGTGTGCTAGGTGCAGTACTCACCGTGGACGTCGCCGCCGCCTTTGATATTCCTCGTGTATGAGGAGGTAGACCATCATGGGCAGGAACTGTAGCTCGGGCTCCATGGCGTCCTGGTTCTTCGTTGAGTGTCGAGAGGTGAGAGGTTTCCCTTCCAAACACTGTTTCTGCCGTGCTTTTGATAGCGTTGGTACCACCCCGGAAAAGCTGGTGGATTGGCAGGTTGTAATGGGGTGGGTGGTACATTGACTTATGCCTGTCTGTTGGCGGTGACCGCCACGGTGTTTGTTGCCACCGCCGTGGCGGTCGGAGTGTTAAAGTGACTGTCTGTGTTGGCGGTTTCCGTCGTGGTTGTGATCCCATTTTTATTTACCACCGGCCTGTTGGTGGTTTTACCACTGCTTTAACACCAACTGCCAGGGTTGTAATGAGGGCCTGTCTGTCTGTCTGATCTATCTACACTGTACATGCTACAGATGTTGCACAAATAAACCAATGACCTGTACTGATCCTCCTTTACATTTTGCTTGCACTAACTGAATCCAGTCTACATGGACTACAGAATGCCTTTTTTATGGCTTCTGTCATGCAAATAGGTTAATAATAAGTATCAACAAATTAGTGGATGAGACCCATGTCTTCTATAAAAGTTTTGCAATAAAGGGGTCTCCCCTGGAAAATGCCAAACCAGCCATAAAGACGTTTCTATGAACTTCAGCAGCTTCTCAGTGTCTGAAACACAAAGGGAACATAGTGTAAGACATTGATGTTTGAGTGTCAAGGGCAGATAGGAGTACTGGGACCAATTGTAGCAACAGAGGTCTGCTGCTAAGGGTGCGTTGGAGCACAGCACTACAGACCGGGAACCAAGTACTTTTTTTTAGCATGAGGATGCTGTGCTGTGGGATGGAAGCTTAGAACTTAGCCGTACAACAAACAAAACTTAGGGCCTGATTACGACTGTGGTGGTACCACGGGACCGTCAAAGCCACAAGGAGGTCATCACAACCATGGCGGTGACTTCCCCCCGAGCATATTACAATGTTACCACCAGGCTGACCGGCGAACATTGTATTAAGCATTTCTGCTGGGCTGACTGATGGGAACAGTGCTACTATATTGGTCTTGGCTCCCTTAAGGGTGCCAAGACCAATACCGTGGCACTCCGGTGACCCCAGAATGTGAACTGTCTGCAAACCATACAGTTCATATTCGGACAGTGCTGGGCAGGGGAGCCCCTGCACTGCACATGCTATGGGCAGTGCCACGGGTAAGGGGAGTGCAGGGGCCTCCCTGTGGCCCCCGGCACTGGTTTTCTGTCAGCTTTGTCATGGCATTGGAAAATGGGGTTATAATCAGCTAGGTGGCACTGAGTATAGTGCCGCCCTGGCTAAGTACAACTCAGGCCTCCGTCACCACGTCAGAAACCAAGTTCCCGGCAGGGACGGTGCTTCCCTGGTGGGTCCAATCGCCAGGGTTGTAATGTGATGGTCGGACTGCCACAGTTGCTGTGGTCCGACCATCACCGCAAGTTTGGCGGTCTTCAGACCGCCAGACTTGTAAACAGGCCCTTAATCATGAACTGCCCAGTCAGTACTATTTTCTTTAATAAAAAGGAGGGGTGAACATAACTCACATCATTTGTTGTAGTGTAATTACCTCAAATGGCAGAAGAATTAAGCAAGATTACATAGAATTATGCAAGGGGCATACCCTGTGTTTTCATAGAGCAAAATGCACCCTTCATTCCAAATTGAAAAACACCACTAAAGGCAACAGAACGCGAATAGCAGCAGTCACCAGCTGCTTTTCTGTTGAAGTAGGCGTTCTCTCTAAAATTACGTGAGTAGGTGTCATTGCAGACTTTTTAGCAATTTTGCATCACAAAAGTAACACAAAGTAACCAAAATTACTCTGATTACACTGGCGCAATTTATATTATGCCGAGGTCTAATAAAAAGCAAACCACTTTATAATCCACATTACTAAATACTGGGCACAAATTAGCACACATATACAGAAAGGCAAATGGAAATGCCTAATGTTAGACACTCTAAAGTGTCACACAACTAAACAAAGGCCATCCAGATTCCTTAACCCTCTAAATGTACCCTTTACACTGCACTGGAGGCAATTCTAATTGTCTGCACTTCTTCATGGTATAACCCCTCAAACACAGTGCCTAACAGAGCATGGCAGTGCATTGAAAACATTTTTAAAAATGGCAAAATATATGCTCAATAAAATGCAAATTGTTATTCAAAATGGTATGTCTTTATTTGACATAAAGTAGTGCATGCAGTGAATTTCTGTCCAGTATTCATAACAATGAAATGTTAAACACGTTCTCGTACTGTAAACACATTTACACATCACCGACAGGATCCAGCAACAAAATGAATGCACCCAGAGCCTCTGGGCTGCAACCCCAGCTTCATTCGTAACGAAACTCCCTCCTGGGAGGCGCAGGGTACCACATTTGAAAATTTTCGGTAGAGCTCATAGTGTGGGGGAGAGGAGAGGCTGACGCTCTTTTTCAGCCTTCTCAGACAAGGAACATAGCCTTTCAGTGATGCCCCAATTCTTCTAGAGAACCACCAAAATAATGTGCAAAGTTTGGTAGCCCTAGACAGCCTTTTAGGACAATTCCTTTCTGCCCAAGGCACTACTATTGGAGTTGCCTTCGGGCAAACCTTTCTTTCCCTTGTTTTTATTTTTTATTTTTTAGAAAGTGGTCTCTGGTGCAATATCTATTTTTTTAACCAGCTGCCCATGACCTGCATGTGACACACCTGTGCACCTGTATATAAAGCCATAGTAGGTCTCAAGCCTGTGTGCCCAAGCCTGCTCCCACAAACCCAGTACTCAATTCTGTGTGCCTTTGGGAAAGTTGTCTCTTGCCTCTCTTGTGCCTGCCTTGTCTAGCTTGGGTTGAGGATACTGACAGCTGTATGCTTCCTGCTCCTTCCACACATGGTTAGCGGCAGAGCCATACAGTGATGTTCGTGTGGGCACCAGCCTGAAAGGTGCAATGACAATTGTAAATGCCTAGTCACTAGCCATGGCATTGGCCCTCCAAGGAGGTGACTGAAGGGTTGTAGCAGGGACCCCAGGATTGTGCTACTACATAGGTTTACTAGTTTTGTCATCCAGGAATCCGACTGGGCCCAGGGAAGTTAATTATAAACCTCTGCAGATGTGAAGAGTTTCGCAGCCGGGAAGATGAAGCTGGTCAGGCCCCTTATAAGCTAGGAAAACAAATGCTAAATTTTCTGTCACCACTGAATCATTTCTCATAGGGGAGGATGTGCTGGAAGTGCTCACGCTAGTGTACTCCAGTTAACAGGAGATCTGATTAGGGCCTTCTTGCCTATTAAAGTTTAGTAATTTGTGGAGACTTATTTTTCAACTCCTCTCACTCAGATGAGGGAGAGATGAGGGATCTACCCTTTTGTTCCTTTAGCTTCTGCTAGCCTGAATTTGCATAACTCTTTTACAGCCCAGAACCCAGCTGCCTCCACTCATTAGTAAGGTACTATAAAAAGCCATGACGTGCTCTCTCTCTCTGGGCTCCTGTTAATTTTCTTGGCATCCATCAGCAGCACCCAGTAGCCCTCAAGACAGGTTACATTGCTTGCTTGCACTCTCCTTGCCTCCCAATCTACTGGTCACATGGAGGGTGGCTGTGTGTGCAGAAGGATATAGGGACCTGTCTAGGAGTCCCACTACAGGACTAGTGTTCAGAGGTCTAATGAGATCCGCTTATTCAAATTCCCGAGCAAGTCCAATCTCAACTGTTCCCCAGAGGTAGTGGGGAGGTTAGGGTCACTGGCCCTAAAGGTGAGAAATAGAAGTCTAGAATGTCCATCCACTCTAGAAAAATGTCCATCATCAAGGAGTTCATCCTCCATTTCTCTTTAGTGCAGATGAAGAGATTTAAAGGGTGGGCAATCCAGAGACAACACTTCCTTGTTTCACACCTGACAGGCAATTTTCAGCAGCAGCCCACAGGCTGGTTGATTCTGCTAAACTGCTATATGGGTATGACACAAAAGGGAGAAATCATGTTTTGATTCGAAAGAGGTCTGTCCAAGGCATTAGCCCTATTTCTAAATGCCTTGGTAAAATCTGGTCCTAAACTTGTCAGTTAAGTGTTACATAATTAGCCAATGCAGTTCTCTATCCAACTTCTTCCTCTCCCAGGGAAATGCTAATCTCCTCAAATGGATCTCTTAACTGGGTGATGCTTTAATTTACCTGCTTGCCTGAAAGATAATTAACTTGGCACTGCAAGGTAGTTCAAGGACCCAATTTCATTAAGGGCGAAGAATATTGCAAAAAACAAACTACATGAAGGAGCTGGACTTTTTTAAACACATATCAATTGTCTGTGTTGAACCAATGCAAAGTTAACATTTTGGTGCAGTTTTTTCCTGAGAGAGTGAATATAATAAAACACTACAGATTCACACACTAATATAAAGAGAAATGGGGTTATATCTTTTTGATTGCCTAAATTAATTTGACCTCCAGTTTAATGAAGGTGCCATATGCCACACTCTACCTGTGAGCAGATACCAGACTGAAGCAGACAGTGATCTTCCTTGGTCTGCTGCACCATGTAGGCACATGTGAGTGCACACATGATCACTTGTAACCAGTACAGCGCCTCTTACTTCAGCTGCACTGCACTGAACCCTTTTCAAAAGGTATGCACTGGTGGTTAACAGAAGCTTACTCTGAGTCTGACTAGATTAGTTAAACTCACAGAAGATATCCACAAACTATGTGGTCAAAAATTAAATAAACTAGGGAGATGTAAGCAGGTCAGAACCCACTTCACGTGCAGCAAAATCTGTATTAGCATCAACTTATATTGCTAAAACATCAGACTTTGTAAAATTTTGCCCTTTCCTGGCTGGAAAAAGTAACGTTTTGTAGAGAACATTTGTGGCTATGTCTAGACAGTTTTATGAAGATTTGATGGATAGGGGATAGGGCAGGGACCTCAATGTTGTGAAAATTAGCTTTTACTGTCAAGATCAAGTGACCAGTGGTCTGTCTAACTATTACTTGGGAATGTATTTCCTTCACGTTAAGCATATCCAGTAGTTTAAAGCATATTTAGGGGGTCATTCTAACTCTGGCGGGCGGCGGGCGGCGGGCGGCGGAGGCCGCCCGCCAGAGTTCCCCCCTCCAGAATACTGCACCGTGGTCAGGAGACCGCTGCGGTTATTCTGTGTTTCCCGCTGGGCTGGCGGGCGACCGCCAGAAGGCCGCCCGCCAGCCCAGCGGGAAACCCCCTTCCCACGAGGAAGCCGGCTCCGAATGGAGCCGGCGGAGTGGGAAGGTGCGACGGGTGCAGTTGCACCCGTCGCGTATTTCAGTGTCTGCTGAGCAGACACTGAAATACTTTGTGGGGCCCTCTTACGGGGGCCCCACGACACCCCATACCGCCATCCTGTTCCTGGCGGGCGAACCGCCAGGAACAGGATGGCGGTATGGGGTGTCTGAATCCCCATGGCGGCGCAGCAAGCTGCGCCGCCATGGAGGATTCAGCAGGGCAGCGGAAAACCGGCGGGAGACCGCCGGTTTTCCTGTTCTGACCGCGGCCAAACCGCCGCGGTCAGAATGCCCTGCGGGGCACCGCCAGCCTGTTGGCGGTGCTCCCGGGGTCAGAATGACCCCCTTAGACCTTTTGGCCATACATGGATACAGATAGTATGTACTTCATGGTTGGTTGGGGAACTCTACCACATGCAACAAAGCTTTATGATTGGAAGAATAACAATCCTTCATCATTATGTGGTAATTTCTCACCTTTGACATTGAGAAGGAATCTCATAAGGGATCAGTGAAACAATATGGTGGAAATTAATTTCATTGACAAAAATAGTGTGGCATAAATATTGTTTACCACAATATTGTGATTCTATACTTATATTGGTAAATATAGGAAAAAATATTGTTGACACTAAGATTGTCCATTGATTTTGTAACATAAATAGAGTTTATGGTATTAGTATGACTTTTTTGTCTTATTTGTTTCTATGTTTTTTTTGTGTTTTTGTGACTTTTTGTATTGTTGTTTATTTTTCCCTTATTTCTTCCTTTCTTCCTTGTCCTCCTCTTTCTTTTCTTCTCTTCTTCATCCTACCAGAGTACCACTCCCAGCAACGTGGCAGAGCAGGGTAACAGCAGCCACCTGCCTTGTAGATAGCGCCACTGTCAAGGGGTGCCGCCTTGGCCGATCTTCCGTGAGGAGGAAGTGACAGCACTGTTTTTTTGTATGTGCAGCAGCACCTCCCCTCCATGCTGCAGCAAGCGGCAGGCCTGGGAGGGTTACCCCTTGAAGGGGCATCAGCAGCGCTGGGCTGTGGTGCGCCGGTTGGTCAGGGCCGCCACCCTGGTTCAACGCACCACCCAGCAGCTGACCCATCACTGTGAATACCATCAACTGCGAGCAGGACCTGCTCGACCTGCAAGGCGTCAAGATACCGGGGCTTAGTGATTATATTTTTATTGTGTTTGTGTTCTACAATGCAACTTTTTTTTCAGAATATCATGCAGCTTCCACTCAGAGGTAAGTTATGTTTAGTTTATATTAAGAGTATTATTTATTATGTGATACAGTAAGAGCTAGGCAGGTGCTCAGAGCTATATCATTGTATTCATTGGTAGGCACTCACTTTAGCTGATTATTTAAGAAGCCATTGCTTCCATAGTGAATCAGTGATCAGTGAGTTAGCGTTCTCTATGACTTTACCTAGCTCGTACCGTCCCAAGCAATTTCACAGTGATGTGAACATGTATGCATTGCAAAAAAGGGAGACTGAGTTGGTCCATTAAGGGGCTTGAGAAATGAGAATAGAATGTATTAGTTCCAAATGCAGTTTTTGATAAGGAAATTTGGACTTGGGATTTTAGGAGTATAGCAAACTCAATGACAGTTCATCATACTAGTATAATACCGTAGGTGATTTGATTTAAGTATATTGTTATTATGTTTGCCTGTTATGTAATAATTTTGTGGATATTAACTGTACCACAAATGTATTTTTTTATCTTCTTATTTCTAATCTTACATCAGCACCCAAGGGAAAGAAGGGTGGCACTGCACCAGTAGATCCATCAGAAGCTGGGGAGGCGCCGACCACCAGCACTGATGCTGATGGCTCTGCTCATGTAAGTAAGGCCTAATATTTAATATTATTATTATTATTTCCCTAACTTTTACCTCTTCCCACTTTTATACTACTTTTAATTTTGCCTTATTTACTTTTTTATACTCTCTCCCTTTTTTCCAACTCCCTTATCCAAGTTTTGTTTAATTTCTGTTATCCCTACATTATCTTTTTCATCTGTCTTTCATTGACCAATTTGTATTCCAACCCTTCGTTGCTCTTTAATGATTATGAGTCATCTTCGATCATAGGCAATAGCACTGCCCATCTATTATGCAAAGCTTTTGGTTGGCTGGATTTCCTGGCTTTTCTAACATTCTAACAAAATGCCTAGAGTGATATTTTTGACAGAAGATACTGCAGTGCTAATGGAACTGTAACAATGTATTACGGTAGCATTTATTTTTATAAAAAAAATTAAGAATGGGAGGTGTACCTGGCATCTAAAAAATAGCACACTGTGGCCCTCATTCTGACCTTGGCGGTCGGCGGAGAGGCGGCGGTCGGACCGCGAACAGACCGGCGGTATTAAAAATGGCATTCTGACCGCGGCGGTCACCGCCGTGACCGACCGCCACTTCACCACTCCGACAGCCACGGCGGTCATGACCGACGGGCTGGAGTCTGCGCACTCCGGTCCGGCGGTCGACCCAAGACCGCCAACGGTATCATGACCCTGCTTACCGCCGTGGTTTCTGGTGTTCGGGAACCGCCATGCGAACCATGGCGGTAGGCACTATCGGGGCCAGGGAATTCCTTCCCTGGCACTGATAGGGGTCTCCCCCACCCCCCACTGCCCCCCCGAGTCCTCCCCCCATACCCTCCACCCCCCTGCCTCCCCCCAGAGGTGGTACGAACCCCCTCCCCACCCCCACCCCGACATGCACATACACGCACCCCGACATGCACACACCCCCAACATGCACATATACACACCCCCTATACACACATACACAACGGGGACACATACCCGCACACATACATGCCGACATGCGCACCCGCCGAACTACACACATTGCCCATAGGCACAGCAGCACTCCCCGCCCGCATGCACGCACTCACACACCCCCTCTACACACTCACACGCACACCCCCATGCACGCACACATCACACAACACCCCCCCACCCCCTCCCCTCACGGACGATCAACTTACCTTGTGCGTTGGTCCTCCGGGAGGTGACAGGAGCCATGGGGAGGTGACCGCCAACAGAAGACCGCCAACAGAAGACCGCCACACAGAAATGTGGGTCGTAATTCTGTGGGCGGTGTTCTGCTTGCGTGGCGGTGGAGGTTGACCAGTCTCCACTTTCCCGCCGACCGCCAGTGTGGCTGCTGGCGGTTTTCCGGCGGAACGCTCCCAGCGGTCAGAATGCGCACAGCGGAATACCGCCTCGGTCGGCGGTCTTCACCGCGGCGGTAACTCGGCGGTCTTGCGAAAAGACCGCCAAGGTCAGAATGAGGGCCTGTATCTTTTATAGCCACACCAACCAGTAGAGCCAGTTATAGTTCAACTACTGCACGAGCAGATGGAGCAGGGTGAGACATGCCGACATGGACGGGTGATGGTAAGTCACATTGCTTGCTTATTGACAATTACTCTATACTCGCTAGCTACAAGGGCATTGTTGTAATCAGATTAATGAACCCCCCTTCATTACAGCTGCAGCAGTGATTGGGTTACTTATGGCCTCTTCTATCTGGAACTCAGCAAAGGCACACATAATGTACACTAACAATTATGGCTTGATGGAAGTGTGAAAGAACGGAAGGTTAAAAGAAAGGATTGCTGAAAAGATTGAAAGGAAAGGAGGTGTGGGTGGATGAAAAAGGATGCATAGGTGAGTATAGGTATTGGGTAAATGTATGCATGGGTGAAAGGATGATTGAAAGAAAGGGTGGATAGTGTGGGTACTGAATGGATGGCTAAAGGATTGTGAATTTGGGTGAAAGACTGGATGAGAGAAAGTAAAGCTTAAATCATGTGTGGCTATGGGTTTATATAGGGGAAGAATGATAGGAGGATTGAATAGTTGCTTGGATGCATAGAGAAAACAGTTCTTCTTCTGTAGAAAGATCATTGATGCCCCTCTATTCTTCTATAGCAAAAGCTCTGCTGACCTACCTAATCCACCTGCCTTACTTTGCAGTAGAGTAAGTCAAGGTTCTTTACTTTTCTTACTGCCCAGCAAATCACTTTGTTGGAAAGAATTTGTGATGATGAGCATGACCAGTAAGTAAAGTGGGACTAATAAGTGCCCAATTTGATTTCAACTTTGTCTTAGGGGATACTTTGTGAAGAACATGCCAAATACAATCCAAATAGCCCATTCCTTTTCTTGTAGTGCAGTGCATCGTTTTCCCCCCTCTACTTTCGACAGACAGGATAAATATATCTGCATTTTACATATGACATGTGTGACATATCTTATTTATTCATGTGCCTCTTTGGAATCAGGTTAGAAACTAAACTAAGTGAAAGGCATGTGGGAAAGAGCAGAGCCATTGAAATTAAAGATTTGTCAGCTGCAGCTGCCTGGGCTGCATACAGTAGCAACATACTTGATGCGCTGGCTAGCAAGCCTCAAATTATTTGGCACAGCAACTCGTACTTCACAGTGCGTAATGCCTTACCCATCATAATGAGTGGTTATACATTTTTATTGTTCCAATTGTGTCTGTTTAGTTACTAGAAAAGCATTTAAAAGAAAAAATATAAATCACAGTTTTTTAAATCTGGTTTTATTCTGCCTTAATTCTTTTCTACCGTACAGTCAGTGCTTTTTTATGTGAGGTATGTGAAGGTAAACAAATAAAATATTGTCCCAGTGACTCTACAAATCATAATCAAATTTCAGTATCCCTAGGGGACCAGTAACGTAGTGCTATCATGCTGCCCACTATCTATCATTTCAAGAAGTGTTTGTTGAGAGCATTGTTCACAACTTGTCTTTTGCTATTTATCTTTTTCATGATATAGCTACTCCTGCCCCGATGACCACCACCAACCAGGCAGGAGAGAGTGGCCCATCTGTGCCAGAAGAGTCTGGGGAACATTCAGGCAGAATATCAGCGCCGGGTGATACTGGAGGAAGAAGAGGCCAAAACAGCTACTTCAGATCCAGGATCCAGCAGAGCAGCACACCAGCCCCCAGCCTCCTGGACAATGCATCACCGGTGTCTCCGCCAGCAGTGAGGGTCTCTGACTGCATCTGCTTCTGCACCCACCTACTCCAACAGGGCATTGCTACAATGGATCCTGCAGCAGATAGACCAGATGGAGAGCCACTCGCCAGCATTGAGCAGAGCCTCGACCAGCTCTGGACCCATGTTAACAGTGACCTTTTTTAAGCATTTTTTCATTTGTTTTTTTTTGTGGGAGGGACTTGTTGTGGGTAGAAAGGATGGGAAGGGATTTGGGCTGGACTTTGGACATTTAGTTGGACTTTTTAGGGACAGGTTATTTGTTGAGGGAGAGGGGGTGGGCCTGTTGTGGGTGGAGCAGGAGCGTTTTCTATTTGTAAATAATAATGGGGATTTTCTTTACTTCATTTGCATCTCAAATCTTTATTTTGGTGCTTCAGACTTTTAGTTTGCACTGTTGTCTTTTAGTGTAGCCTGTTATTTTTAATCTGCTAAAAAGTGTATGTCATATACTTGGACCCTTGCTCTAGTGCCCTCAGCAACTATTATTGACCACTAGGAATGATTGCCCTTGCCTATTTTGCCTACAAAAACAGAGTACACAGAGACAACATCTTCTTCAGTAGGAATAAATTACTAAATAAACAAGTTCACTTCAATTCATAGTTATTCTCTTACCTGAAAAGATGAAGTGAGGGAGTCTTCTTACTGTAGATTTTTTCCTAAGGTGGCATCTTAAAAGGGTGGTGGGGTAGTAGTAGCAGGATAGCGTGTTAACAGGGAAGACAGAAGGTACCACTCACACCTATGCAAACGCCAACGCAGGATTAATGAAAGGGTTATCCATCACTGCCAACTAGACTGAAAGAAATCAATGAGTTTTTCATAGCTTTAGGAAGAATGAGACCAGACTACCACAATGACTGCATTAGACACACAACAAAGAAAACCACATGATAAAAAAATCTAGCAATATCAATTTCTTCTGAACAAGGGTGGGGAGCTATAAAATAAACTTAAGGAATAAAATCATGGAGTCAGGAGAAGTAGGCTTAGAGTCAAGAATGTTTGGACCAGATTAAGTATTCACGGAACACACACACAAGGCATGAATGAAGATGTTGATCGGACCGGTGTGGAATATTTATCAGGTAATAGATGGTCATGCAGTGAGGTGGTGTTGCTTTCACCATATCTGCCCCTGCAAGTGTGTGATTCATTTATGGTGTAAAATTAGGTCACCCCTCAATACATCATACTGCCCGGGGGCTGAGGGTTATGGGCTCAATTAATGGATGTGAAAGGGGATTTTTTGGAAAGGTGTGACAAACACTACACAAAAAAACCTCTGATCAGCACCCCATCATCAGTCTGTTGTGGAAGGAAATGAAGGGATAAGCATATCTAACACAGTTCAGTAAATACATTGAGAACAGTCCCTCTGTCCCAGAGAGACCCCAGATAGTATATCCTAAGTGTTATGTCTTCTAGTTTTGAAATATTAAAGATTGAATGTAACCCACCCAGTTCTAAAAATTATGATTGCTAAAAAAAGGAAAATGATACTGTATTGACAAATTGGGTGATGCATCTCCATTCTTCTTGAAATGTCCATCACTCTGGTGCCTGTCTGAACCTGTTCAGTAGGTTAGCCGGAGTCTTGAGCTTTCCAGGTTTTGTTCATGCAAGAGAGTATTAGAAGAAGGCATGGGTATTGACAAATACAGTGGCTGTATTATAAATTAAAGGGAAAGGACAAAGGAAAGAAAGACAAGCTTCATGGGAAGTCAGGAGTGTACCTATAAGACTCAGAGGCACAGCAAGAACATAAGATGAGTTTCACATTTGTGCTAGCAATGCAGCAAACACATACTCAGCAGCATTTCCAAATCAACACACCTCACTTCAGTTCACAGAGCTGAGTGAGTATGAGGCCTGACAGGCTTCACCATTTTCATGGTTTCTCTTTGAAGTTGAAAACTTTCTCCTTCTTAGCTAAAGACGTAGACCCACCCTGAGTCATTCAATCTTCCTCCTCTAGATTCGGAGTAACTCCGTCCCAGCCCCATACAGAGATAGGTAGACCTATAAAGTGCACTACTGTTGAAGAACAAAGAGAGAAACATATTTTTTTGTGTAGATTTGTGTTTGGTAACTAAAGTGGCTATGAGGAACCAGAAAAAAGGAGTAGACCCTAAATTTAACTACTTTTAAAAAGGCCAGTCACTTTCAGGAGAAAAAAATGATCACCCATCAGCCCCTAAACATTGCAAATCATAGAAAACAAGTTTACAACGTTGTTGAACTCCCTCCCTCACTGTCAGCCACCACATACATCAGTCATCACTCACAAATTCACAATCACAATCAATCAATATATCACCACTCATTGGCGCAATAGTTACTTAGTTACCTCTTCCAATCTAAGCACAGTGGTCTTTTAATCAATTATCTTCTAGGGCAGCCCTGCTAGGGGATATAAAGAAAGAGGATAGGCAATATAGGCAGTAGCGTGTGAGTGAGGCAGGCATCATCTCCAACATCCTGCACAACCAGGTTGATGCAGTGTGCCAAACACAGGACCCTGAAATAGCCACCATCTGTCATGGCCTTGACTATGTTACTGCCATTTTCCTTGGCAACAAATCCAACTCAAAGAGCTCTGGGTTTCAGCCATTCATACACCTTGCTATAAAATTCCTCCAAGATGTTTGCAGCTGTGTGTGATTTCTCTGTGGTGAACATGGCTACTGTTGCATTTCGCTGAACACTCTTAAAAATGTCTTCATGGCCAAGACCTGTAGATAAGTAAAGAGATCCAGTGTGTAGTGATGCACATGTAATCAGACGGCTAACAACTGGTCGACATGTCTGTTGTCAGGTGGAACAGTGTGGACAACACTTTTCTGGAAAGCTTGTCTTACCAATTGCAGCACATCACGAGGCAGCACTGGAACAGCAACTCTGACAAAATAGATCTGGCTAGGAACCTTCCATTTCAGGCAGAGGGCTGTCACAAACTCTAAGAATCCCATCCTTCCATAAAAGAAAAAGGTAGGCGGTCCATCACTATCAATTTTGCCAGCTTCCCATTGTACGAACGTGTCATTGGGTGGTTCTGGTTGTAAGGCCCCTCCTACCTAAACATGCCCGTAATTGTAGCCTGGATTTTCTTCTTTTGTGGGGCCACTGACACAGGCATCTTTTGAGATGTAGGTGGTTGTAGACTCAGAGCAAATCATGATGCAGTCACTATATGCTGTGGTGTCCCGTCTGACTCTTCCTGTGCCATTGTGAAGTCACTGAGGCAGCTGATTCTGACACACTGCTGGGTGCTTTGCATGAGGATGTCATCCTCTTCTCCCTTCCCTTCCACCGTAATTTTCCCACTTTTAGCTGATGTTTTCTGGCTCTCCTCATCTTCACCACCGCAACCACGTTAAACTCTTTTTTAAAGGTGTTCCTCCCACCGGATTGCATGATGTTTTCATATGGGTAGCCTGCCTCTAGCCCCATAATGTGAACCTGGCATGCCTTGACGAACACTTGTGTGGCAAATGGAGCATATGGCAAACCCTCCTGTTTGCGAATGGTTAAAAAAGTCCCAAACTCCAGAGAAGTACTTTCTTATTGGGCCAATGCCGGTAGAGGAACTGGATGTAGGTGGGTGTGTTGATTGCAGCTCTGCACTGCATACTTCTCCTGAGGTATGGTTGGTGCAGGTCTCTGCTGGGGACTTACAAATGTGGAAGCTGGTGGTGCTGTCTGTGCCACATCCCTCAGAGCAGGTTGGATAGTAATGTTGGACTCCTCTGTGCCAACTTCCACAATGACTGGCTCATCGTCATCATCCTTCTCATCATCATCCCCTTCCATGATTCTAAGGCTTTCTGGACCTTTTCTTTTCCCTTGCATATCCTAGAGTCTCCCGGACTCTGCCGGGTCCACTCCATAACCCTATTATCATCATCAGAAGTGGTGCTTGAAGAACATAGTGGAGTAGTGCCCTTCCTTTTTCTTGCTGGAGCCATTGATTCTAAAAGAAGAGCTTCTTGCTCAGCAGGAAGCTCGACCTCCTATTCTGCTCCAACTTCAGGAAGATCTGGCTGCTGTCCACTTTGCTGTGTTTTCTGAAGTTATTGGGTACTACTTTGTGAAAGGGACAAATCCAATTCAACATCACTGCTTGTTGCCATGATTGCGTTGGCTGTCTCACTGACAGACATGATCTAGGGCTTGGTTTGGGTCGGTGCTGTTGATGTGGGAATACTGCTTCCAGTTTCCTCTCCGGAGTCCAGTGTGGAAGGCACACATCTCCCGAAAAAGATGGCAGTTGGCACACCACTGGCGGAGAGCTGCTTCTTCTCACTGGCCACTTTCTTGGGAGCAGCTTTCTTTGGAGCCATCTTAAGCTCTAGGTTGGCAGTGACACTAAAATGCACAAGTGAAAGGGTTTGGTGCCTGTGGACCGAAGTAACTGTGTGGCCTTCTCTGTGGCAGTACTGCGGGTGATGTGGGGACTTTTCTCTCGTGCACCTAAAAAAAAGCAAGAAAAACATGTAGTTAGTGAAATGTGGCATTGTTGCAGGTTGAAAATAGTACAGAGAAATGCAATTTTAGTGTGGTTGGTTACTTATGTAATATACCTATTTAATCAAACATTGTATAGGAAAACCACTCGATTGCACCCAAAAAAAAAAAACATTCAAATCAGACAGCATAACAGGCAGATCTAGCTCTTTGCTTTATCTCCATCTGTTTTAAAGGAGACACCTGGGTTAGTCAGAGAGAGGTGCATGGGTAAATGGAATAATCCTTTAGATAACCTATAAAAGCAAGGTTGTCCATATCAAATAGAATCATTAACAAAGTGTATTATGCTTCTGATTTGTCTGCTTTGCTCCGCAGCCAGGGTATCCTGGAGGAAATAGAATTACTCCTAAGAAACTGAGGCACTGATTTATGCTTAAGTGGCGCAGCGTTGTACTGCGCCAAAAAAGGCAGCACCACATTGCGCCACTTTTAAAACACAGGGATGCACCCTATTTACTAGAATAGGGCCCACCACTGTGTTTCTCCTTGCGCTGGTGCTAAGTTTGCTGCCATGCACCATCGCAGCAACCCTTGCAGCATAGTGCAAGGATGACTGCAATGAGGGGGATATTGTTTTTGGGCAGGAAGGAACAATCTTTAAAAACAATATTTAATGGTGATTTGCTCTTTCTATGTGTGCTGCAAATGCAGGGAGCAAAAAACGAGGAATAAAAAAAGCATTTCTCTTCGTTGCGCCATGCTAACACCACCAGTGCTGCATGTGAAGGAGCTGTATTTACAAGGAAGCGTTAATCCACCAAAATTGGCTTAATGCCTCCATGTAAGTACGGCACTGGGCATTGCGGCACCAGAGCATAACAAAAAGTGACGCTCTAATGGTGCTAGGGGCTCTTAAATATGCCCCTGAATGCTGTAGTGCAGCTGTGCATCTTTGGTGGATGGATGGACGGAGGAATGGATCAGATGGATGTGGATGGAAGGACCATGGTAAAATGATAATTAAATAAAAATTAAAACTGTAAGTAAAAATGATGGAAAAAATAAAATATAAAAATTAGAATAAAAAAATTTAATAATATAATTAAAAATAAAAATAAAAAATAAAAATATACAAAGCTAAAATATCAACATTAAAATAAAAGAAATTAAAAAAAATTAAATAAAAATGGCATAACAAAAATTCAAAATAAAAATGTGAAAATGAAATTAGAGAAAAATAAAAATAGAAACTTAAAAAACTAATGACCAATAATTAACAATGTTCGTATGTAAGCCTATGTCAAAGACACACTGGCTGCATGCACAAAATGGCTGCCAGCCAGCCACATAGTCAAACAACAACAACCAGCAGCAAGGAGGAGGCATGGAGAACAAAGAACACATGGATGCCTATGGCAAGAGACAATGGCTGGATGGACAAAATGGCTGCTAGCCAGCCAGGTGATCAAACAACAACAAAAAGGAGCAAGGAGGCATGGCAAACAAAGATCACCTGCAAGCCTATGGCAAAGGACACTGGTTAGATGGACAAAATGGCTGCCAGCCAGCTACATGGTCAAACAACAACAACAAGAAGCAAGGAGGCATGGCAAAAAAAGAACACATGCAAGTGTATGGCAAAAGGAAGGGACACTGGCTGCTTGCACAAAATGGCTGCCACCCACTTGATCAGACATCAACAACAAGGTGCAAGGAGGCATGGCAAACAAAGAACACATGCAAGCCTATGGAAAAGGGACACTGACTGCAGTCACAAAATGGCTGCCAGCCACATGGTCAAACAATAAGGAGCAAGGAGAACAAAGAAGAAAACATGCAAGCCTATGGCAAAGGGACACTGGCTGCATGCACAAAATGGCTGCCAGCAACATGATCATGGTCAAATAACAACTGCAAACAAGGAGGCATGGAGAACAAAGAACACATGCAAGCCTAAGGCAAGAGACACTGGCTTGATGGACAAAGTGGCTGCCGGCCTGCCACACAGTCAAACAACAACAACAAGGAGCAAGGAGGCATGGCAAACACATGCAAGCCTAAGAGAAGGGACACTGGCTGGATGGACAAAATGGCTGCCAGCGAGCCACATGGTCAAACAACAACAAGGAGCAAGGAAGCATGGCAAACAAAGAGCACAAACAGGCCTATGGCAAAGGGATACTGGCTGATTCTTTAAATGGCTGCCAGCCACGTGGCTAAACAACATGCTCCTATGCCATCAAATATTATTACCCCACAATATATAAACTTTTTACAAACAAATGAAATGCAAACAATAGCCAACATTTTAAATTTAATCCAATGCCATCCCTGCCCTAAATGAAGTGTTAAAAACATATACCACTGAAACATTTATTTCATGAACTGATGATTACTAGTATTTAGACGACTGGCTAAATGGCCCTTTGGAAATCTAGGCTACATACTAAAATACTAATGCAAATGTTACAAATAAGTAAAACAGGTACTGAGCTATCAACAATTGTCCTTTACAAAAGATGAAAAATCAATGAAATGTGAAATAAATAACAACTAGGCCCATGCTTAAACTGAATCCCAACCAACACTATAAGATTTTAAAATCAAATATCAAAATAAACTAAAGTACAAATACATACTGGTGCATCCCCAAGCAAACAAACACAACACCCTTACACAATAATTTTTTAACTTACTTGTGTGATTCAACAATAACAAGGTCATTATCCAGAGGTATATCCAGGAGACAATGAGAGTGACCCTACCACCTTGAAATCCAAGTGAAAAGTGACCAGGAGACGGACAAAACACTGGGAAGACCCTGCTGGACAGGAACAGGAAGTTGGAGTCTCTGACACACTTCTTCCTGTTTGAATTATAAATGCCTGTCAATCTGAAAAACAAATTGCAGGGTCCATTGGAGAAGGAAATCTTGTCAAAATCTTGACTAGATTTAGTGGTCAGAAATGAGTTTGCACTTGCGAGCGGCCCTGTTTTGGATACCGGCGCCGCTGGAAGCAACATGACCGAACCCAAAGTCTTGTGTGCACTTGCTAGTGGTCCGGGAGTATCGTTGCTCTCACAAGCGAGTGCCAAAACCCAATCTCACGAGCGTGAACAATCTACGCTCTGTGACCAGGTATGCAATTTGGGAACTCCGCGTAGCGCAAAATAACCGAATTCCACAAACTCCACCAGCGAAGTGGAGTTCCAAGTCCAGGCTTAGTATACACACACATATATACAGTATTTGAAATGTATAACTGATATATATATATATATATATTTATAATAAAAATATTCATTTTACAATACATTGTTTTAAAAAAATGTAAATACAGTTATTATCATGAGATATATATCTGTACACATGTCCATAAGGAAAAATACATTAATACAAAATTTAACATACATATTTATAAATCCAAAACCATATTTACAAAAACTACTATAAACATTAAAATACATACAAAAAAAAAATATATATATATAAAGTATAAAAAATAAAACAAGTATTACGATAAACTCTGCTTAACCAACATTGTGAAAACTATTAGAATCTAAGAATTTCAAATATATTATTCCCACTCTAGTTTATTGAATGGTAGGGAAAGTGTTGAAATTCGGAGGGGTAACATTTTCTATTCCCATTCCAGTCTATATAACAGTAGGGAAAGCATTGGATTTTAGATGGATAAAATATACTATTCTCACTGTAGTCTACACAACATTAGGGAAAGTGCTGGACTTTGAAGAGGTAGCATTTACTATTCCCCCTCCGTCTCTGGAACAATAGGAAAAGCATTGGATTTCAGAGTGGTAACATTTATTACTTCCCCTCCAAACAGAATACTAGTAGGGAAAGTTCATGACTTTGGAGGGGTTACATTTACATATTGGCCCTCCAGTCTGTGAGAAACAATAGGGAGAGTGTTAGATGTGGGAGGGGTGAAATTTACTTTTCCAAAGAGCAAAACATTAAGGAAAGTGCTGAATTACAAAGAGGTTAATTTTACTATTCCTACTACAGTCTAAACAAGAGTAGAGAAGTACTTCACTTCAAACACATTACATTTATAGGTAACACCATGCATGTAGAAAACATACTAAACTTATATGTAATACACAATAAAAAAATACTTAATTTACTTAATTAATATTCACATTGTTATCAATTAATTATTTTTCTCTTATTAATTAATTAACTTCATGCCCGATAGAACCAGGGAAAGTGGGGATTATAAATACAATAACATTGTTCCCTATATCCCTACAAACCTAGCAACCCACATTTAACATAACTTAAAATAGGTATTACATAATTAACATATTTAAAGTCAATTAAATAATTGATTCCTCAGGCTAGACCCCTACATACCTAGCAGCCCACAACTAAAATATCATTAAAATAAATAAGTATTCCATAATTTAAATATTTTAAATACAAACCAATAATGAATTTACAAATAATAATTAATACATAATTAATTAAGTTAATAACTTCCCAAACGAAACCCCTACAACCTCGCATCCTGAAACTAATATATCACTAAAATAAAGCAGTATTCCAATTTTTACGGTTAAAAATTAAATAAACAATTAATAAAAAATGAATAAAGTATTAATTAATTCCTACTCTACACCTCTTAAAACCTAGCAGCCTGCAACAGAAATATAAGTAACAAAAATAAGTATTCTATAAATTACGTTATCAAAATCAGTTAAATAATTGTGACAAGAATTAATTGTCAATTATTTCTTAATCAACCTCACAACCCTATCCCCTTACAAGCCCAACAGCCTGCATATAACGAAAATAATTTAATATTAGATAATTTACATAATTTACATCATTAATATCATTTATATATTTACATACAATTTATGAAATATTTCATAATTATTGTTAACTAACTAACTTCCTGTCCTATCCTCCTATAAACCCAACAAACCACTAAGGCTCTAAAATTTACTGTAAAAAATACATACAAAATTGTAAATCACTTAATATTGCAATCTCTATTTATGATATGACTGATAGATAAAAAATAAGCAATACAATTAAAATATCAACTACAACACATTCAAATAATTAGAAAACAATATTTTAACCACTATCTTACTGAAAACAAAAGTAACAAAATCAACATTATTTTAAACAATATTAATTACCTCAAAAAATGATATTGTTTTCACGAAACATGTGTATCACAAATATTCTGTTTCACAATATTTTGGTTATTTGCCTCCCGATATTTTTAAATTGAGATTTTATCCAATCACCCTCATAAGACCATAATGCATTTTGTTTTGTTTTGTCACAGAAAAGTAGACATTAGAAAGAAATAGCTAGTCCTGCCAATACGGCGGTGGGTGGAAGCCGCTAAGCCGCCGTCCTCCCCACTGCTGTATTATGCCCTGCCCATAGAAATGGGCAGTGCAGGACCCCCCTGTGAACCCCTGCTCTTGTTTTCCAACAGCCTTTTCATGGCAGTTGAACTGCCATAAAAAGACAGACTGAGAACAAGATTGTAATCAGCAAGGCGGTGCTGACTTTAGCGCCACCCTGGCTGATTACAGCCTGCATGCTGTCACCCGGTCGGGATCGGAGATCCTGGCGTGGACGGCGGTAGGTTGGTGGATCTTCCTGCCATCCTCGTAATGTGACGGGCAGACCGCCACCATGAGTCCTGCAATCTGTTGACCACCAGACTCGTAATGACAGACAGAACGCATTTCGAGGGTGCTGGTGCCCAATGCATCCGGCAGCATTGCTGCCTGCTCCATTATGAGCCGGCAACAGTGCTGCTGCACCTTTCCTACTGGGCTGACACTTCCCGCCCAGGATTTTGATCATACATGCCATGAAGTTGTTGTGGCTATTGGGTGTCTTGTTTTTGAGGGAAAGAATAAGTTGTGTTCCATCAGCTGAGGAGAGGACATTGAAGTCATGCGTGCTGATGATGCTGACCAGGAGGGCGATGTTAAAGAGGGTTGGGCTCAGATAGGATCCTTGCGGACTGAACAGATGAGATCTTGAAGGTTTAAGGTGAAAAGTGCTGGGCTGGCAGATTGGGTCCTTCCAGTCAGGAAGGAACAGATCTGTTTGAGAGCAGGTCCTTGGATTCAAATGTTCTGGAAGTGTTGGATGGGGATGGGGTAGGAGACTGTGTCAAATGTCATGGAGAGTTCAAGAAAGATGATGACCATTGTTTCTTCACTGTCTAGGACCATGCGGATGTTGTCTGTGGTGGCAATGAGGGTCGTTTGGACACTGTGGTTTGGTCTGAAGCCAGATTGAGTGATATTGATGAGTCAATGATTTTTTAGGTAATCTGTGAGGCATCTGTTGATGATCTTCTTCAGTACCTTGGCTGGGTATGGAATCAGGCCAAACAGGCCTGTAGTTGGAGAGTATTAAGGGGTCGGCAGAGGTTTCTTCACCAGGGGGAGGATTGTTACACATTTCCGAACATCTGATGTGATTGAGGTATTCAAGATGGGTGTGAACATGGTGCTAATGTGGTATAGGTAGGAGTCTGGCAGGGACCTGGAGTGGGTGGACCTCCTTTTGTTGGTGATTTCTTCTAGGGTGATAGCATGCCATGTGCTTAGCATAGGTTCCTTGGATGAGCTTTGGTCCTGTTAAGGTTTGAAATTTATGTTTACGGTGGTGATCTTGAGCTGAAGAAGAGAAAGAGATTGTCGCAGAGGTCCTGTAATGGGGTGGTGGAGGTGGATATAACTGCCAGAGACATGAAGTCTTTCACTTTGGTGAAGATTTCCTTCTTCTGTTGGAGCTGGTATTGTTGTGGTATGGCACGTTAGTGCTTTTAAATTAAAGATAGACAAATTAGATAGACAGACCATCAGTTAATCGTCATTGCTGTTTCTGTGCAGATTCATCTGATTTAAATGATATATTGTCATTTCAATTGCAAGCAATGCAAAAGGTGCAGTTCCAACCTGTGGTAGATAGAAAGGTGTTGAATGTCTAAGAGGAATAGCCATGCCATGTCTGTGGCTTCCCACATCAACTAACTGTATACGCTTTTTAGGTGAAGAATAGCAGCCCGCAAGTACTGCTTTACCGACATCTTGGTATCTATGTGTGCTTTTAACGACGCCCACCTCACACCCATCACTTTCAGTCATTCGTGAGCTTGCCTTTCAACAATCCCTTGTTATAATTGGTAAATGCTTTACGTTTGTCCTTTCTTGGGGTAGTTTTGTTACCGCCTTGGGGACCGACCCTGTTACATGGATAATTGCACGTTTGCCGATATGTTTGACTGCAAGCAAACTTCTTTTTCCTCTTGTGTGTCTCCTTTGCGCTCACTCTCATGGTTGCCATTGTGCTTTGAATCAGCTTGCTGATGTCAACTGTTTTACTTTTATTTATCCTTTTTTGTGTCTCCTTCGCACTCACGCTCATGGTGGCAGTGCTGCTTTGAATTGGCTCGCTTATGTCAACTGTTTTATTTTCAATTTTTCCATGTATGTGGCAAGAAAAGTCCAGTTAGAATTTTTTCTCAAGTGTCTGAACTTGCATATATGTTGGTTGTTTAAAATACAGTAGAGAGAAACAAGAATACATTATTGCTGCACGCAGAGTCTAGTTTACGTGCACGGTGCTCATGGTATGCCCTCAGTTTATATAAAACTATGTAACAGAACCGTGCATTCCCAAACATTGCAGCATGCAACTCTTACAACATGGCCATTTGCACACTCCTGGTCGGTTCGTTGTGTTACTTATTTAGACCATTTTGACCAGGCCAGGTGTCGTATCAACAGTTTAAAGCTATTACTCACTGCACATTTAACATGTTTTTCAATGCTAGGTAGATTCACACGACGTTGCCCGGTGTTTTGAGTACCTAACACCCTGACCACCCTTGTGATGTTCACAGTTTTCCTGGAACTGTTGTACTTTTTTAAATCAGTTATTTCTGTTTCTTGAGGCCTACATTTTCTTAATGTGCTCTGGGGCTAGAAAAATCACAGTTGACATTACTTAAAAAACGGGAACAGTATAAGGAATGGAAAAAGAAACAAAAGACGAAAGAAATAAAGGGAAAGTAACATAAATAAATAAAGGTAATAAGACTGAAGAAAATAAATGAACAAACAAAAAACAGACAAATTACCTCTGAAACCAAATGTGAAGTTGAGAAACACCACCAAGGGGGCAATTTCTCCTTGAATATAACTTGTTTATAGTGCGCATAGCTACCAAAATGCGCCAGGGCTATAAAACCAGCATTACTTAGTGGGGGGAGTTGGCAATCTTACTTGAACAAGCAGTTTGTGACCTACTTACTGAACAAGTTGTGGTTAATCATGGTTCTCAGCGAAACAGGCAGAGAGATCTACAATGTGGCCACATGATAGACAACCATTGTCAATGCCAATAGGTCTGGTTTATCAATGCACTGTCAAGCAAGACCTAAAAATCGATGTAAGTTAATGAAAGCCCTTCTCCCATCTGTGGTGCTGCTAGAGAGAAACACCATAAATGATCTAGTTATCTAAGACCCTTTATTAGCATTGCAATCTTGTATTTGCCC
The DNA here is from genome assembly GCF_031143425.1 of Pleurodeles waltl. NCBI lineage: Eukaryota > Metazoa > Chordata > Amphibia > Caudata > Salamandridae > Pleurodeles > Pleurodeles waltl. The sequence goes on along the minus strand of NC_090443.1, from coordinate 923,355,052 downwards.
CTAAAAATTCAAGCTCTGGCAGCTGGAAAAATAAACAAAATGATCACAGCTGTGTGGCGGCCAAGCACTTTTTTGTTGAAGACCACAACTTCTGCTCAATCAAAAGAGGTACTCCTGGCTTCCAACATGTGGACAGAGCCAAAGCCCTTCTCCTGGTGAAACTTACATACAAAACTCGTGCAATACCACTGTAGTCACACAGCACTTTCACAGATGAAAGAAAACACTCAGTGTTACAAAAAATAAAGGTACTTTATTTTAGTTACACAACTACCAAAAAGTACTAGAGAGGCAACCCTCCAATAGGAGGTAAGTAACACACTAGATATGTACACTAGTAATCAGAAATAGTCATAGAAAACAATAGCAATAGATAATAGTGACCCTAGAGGGAGCCCAAACCATATACTAAAAAAATGGAATGCAAATGCAGGACCCCCACCTAGGTAAGTAGAGTGTGTGGAGGGGAACTGGGGGAACTAGGAAACCCCAAAGGTAAGTACCACTGTGTCCCCAAGCAACCAGGAAGAAAGGAGTAAGTTACTGGATTTTCCCCAAACCACTCAGAAGGACTAAAAAGAAGATATTGCATCACCCAGACAAGAATGCAAGAAACCAGCAGTGGATTCTTAAAGAGATTAGCCTGTGGAAGAAGGGGACCAAGTCCAGAAGTCACAGACGTGTCCGGTGGGGGCAGGAGCCACTATCCACCCGACTGGTTGCAGGAGTTGGTCAACGGTAGGACGAGGACGGCCAGCAATGCAGTCCGGGAGCTGGAGAAGAGTTCCTGAAGGATGCAGTCAATGTCCCATGCCAGATGGATGATTGCAGTCAGTTAGTGGTGTGGAAAAACCACCAACAAGCCTTGGCAAAGGCAGAAGTTGCGATTAAACGAAAGTGGAGCTGCCGGGGACCAGCAAGGTCCAAGAGGACTCAACCCATTGGGGGAGTCCTGGGTGAACCCTCAGCAAGGCATACAGTCCACAGAAGAAAAGGCAGCCCCCACAGGAGACCCACTAGATAAGGAACCAGGAGTCGCAGTGGAGCCCACGCAGCACAACTGGAGAAGAATCTCACGCTGCAGGAGAAGCACGCAGAGGGCTGTACATTACAGGAAGGAGTGCTGGGGGCTGGGGCTACAAGGACCTGATGATCCCTTGGAGGAGATGCCAAGAAGCCTTGGTAGCTGCAAGAGGCGTGATGCATGGGGCACTGTCCTGCGTGTGAAGGCAAGGGCTTATGGCCACCAAAGTTGGACAGCTGGCAGGGAGGACCAAGAGGACTACTCTGGACCACCCGTGATGCAGAATCCATGCACCTCAGGATGAGAGGAGATACACTCAGCCGGTCGTCATTGCAGTTGATGCCTGCGGATGCAGGGGAGTGACTCCTTCACTCCAAGAGAGATAATTTCTTGTTTCTCATGCAGACTGAAGACTTGCTGTCCTCAGAGGATGCACAACCAGGGAAATGTTGCAGGAGCTTGAAGGAGCCGTAGAAACAATGTTGCAAGCAGAGTCTTTGTCGTGGATGCAGATTGACGGTTACTGGAGGGTCCAGTTGCGGTTCCAGTGGCTAAAAGTCAAAGCAGAGGTTGCAGAGTAGTCCTGCTGGAATCTTGCAAGCCGAATCTGGGGATCCACTGAATAGAGAGACCCTAAATAGCTCTGAAAGGGGAATTGGTCACCTAGCCAGGTGACCACCTATCAGGAGGGGGCTCAGAAGTCACCTGCCTGACCTGGCCATTCAGATGCTCCCAGCGGTCCCTGCTCACCTTGGATTCAAGATGACCGAACCCAGAGAGTCTCTGGAGGAGCTCTGGGAACCACCCCTGGGGTGGTGATGGACAGGAGAATGGCATTCCCCTTTCCATTGTCAAGTTTTGCGCCAGAGCAGAGACTGGGGTACCCTGAACCGGTGTAGACTGGTTTATGCATGGAATGTGACAAATGTTCTCTTCAAAGCATACCAGTGGCTTGGGGAGGCTACCCCATCAAGCCATGTAAAACCTATTTCCAAAGAGAGAGGGTGTTATCCCCCTCTCCCAAAGAAAATCCTTTGTTCTGCCTTACTGGGCTTGAGCTGTTAAAGCAGCAGGAGGTCAGAAACCTGTCTGAGGGGTGGCAGCAGCTTGGGCTGCCCAGAAAACCCCAGAAAGCTAGTAGGAGCAATGCTGGGGGATCCTCTAGGGAGCCCCCAGAGTGCATGGAATCATACTTCCAATACTGGCAACAGAATTTGGGTATGATTCCAACATGTTTGATACCAAACATGCCTAGGTTCAGAGTTACCATTATGTAGCTGGACATAGGTAGTGACCTAAGTCCAGTACACGCAATAAATGGCACCCTGCACTCACGAAGTTCAGGAAAATTGAACTGGAGTTCGTGGAGGCACCTCTTCTAGTGCATGGGTGCCCTCAAACACAGGTACTTGCACCCTGCCCTCTGGCCCAGGAGGGCCTGCCATGGGGTGACTTACTGTGAACTGATGCAGTGACCTGTAGTGAAAAGGGTGCATAGACCCTTTTACGCAGACTAGAATGGCAGGCCTGCAGATACAGTTTGCATGGGCTCCCAATGGGTGGCATAATACCTGCTGCAGCCCATGGGGATCCCCTGGGACCCCAGTACCCTGGGTACCTGGTTACCATATACTAGGGACTTACATGGGGGCACCAGTATGCCACATGTGGGGTGTATGTGGTTCAAGTAATCAAGTTTGAAGGGAGAGAGCATAATCACTGGGGTCCTGGTTAGCAGGATCCCAGTGAACACAGTCAACACACTGACAAAAGGCAGAAAATGGGAATAACCATGCCTAGAAAGAGGGTACTGGCCTACAGGATGCCAAAATAATAACCCCTCCCATCATTCAATGTCTTTTAAGCTTTCTCATGGCTACAACTTTTGTTTTATAGCTAGGAGAAGTTTTGTTTTAAAGGCATTGTTTGTAACATCATTGTAGTAGGCCTGCTAACCTTACAAACACTCTCTGGTATATAATTACACTGAATTATTTTCTCCTGTTTTTTTCATGGGGTTATGCCCTGTAGGGACTAACAATATAGTTACATGACCATGTTTCTTACAAATTATATTTTTGTTATTGTGCCCTCTAGGGGCTGTTTTGAGCATTACAGTCTAATGCCAAAAGTTTAATTCTGATAAAGGAGTAAATTATAATTGTATGGCCCAGATTTATGTTAAAGTGGTGCAGCGCGGTGCTGTGGCAAAAATAGCAGTGCCACACTGCGCCACTTTAGAAATGCAGAGGTGTGCCGTATTTAGAGGAATACGGCGCACCCCTATGTTTCCCCCTGCACTGGGGCTGAATTAATCTGCCTAGCGCCAATGCAGGCTTCCTTGCACCATAGTGCAAGGGTGCCTGTGTTGTGGGGATGGATTGTTTATGTGCCTGAAGGTTCCCTTCCTGCACATAAACAATCTATTATGGCGATTTGGCACTTCTATGTGTGCTGCTAAATGCAGCACACATAAAAGTACCAAAGAATCATTTTGAATGATTGTTTATGTGCAGGAAGGTGCACCTTCCTGCACATACACAATCGTCCATTGCATTTCGCTTCTTCTAAGTGTGCTGAAGAATGCAGCACACATAGAAAAAGCAAAAAATGAGGAGCAATGAAAGCATTACATCCTCGATTTGCCATGCTAATGCCACCCTGGGGTGGTGTTAGTTTTTGTAGCTGCCTCAGGTTTACAACAATTCATAAATCTGAGGCAGCTGCAAAAGTAATGGGTGTTGTGGTGGAACACCAACCACAACACCCTTTGCATGCCCCTCTGACTGAGAAAACTGTGCAGAGGGGCTCATATTTACAAGGAGGTGTAACGCCACAAAAAAAGTGGCATTACATCTCCTTGTGAATATGGAGCAGTGCTTAGCACCACCAGAGCGTCATGAAAAGTGACGCTTTGGTGGCGCTAGGGGCTCCTAAATATGCCCCTATATGTTTTAATAATCTCTCCTTATTACAATTATGACCATAATTCATGCCAAATATGGTTGTCCTAGGTGTTCACGATCCTTATTAAACTATGAATGTTTGAACATTCTTGATATGTTTGGGTGATCCTTCTAGTTTATTTCTCCTCTGTGGCTGTCTTGTGTATTTTTTGGGGACTTGTGTTAGCCAGCCAGCAACTCTGATGGTGGCATGGTGAAACTTGTATCCTATTGGAATTAGCATGGCAGATTTATATTAGGATGTTAAATGTCAACATTTTCCTTTTTGCTGCAGATAGAGAAAGAAGGTAAATGAAAGTGTGTTAGTTATATGCAGGGCCACTGGACTTATATGGCAGAAAAAAAACAAAATTATGAGGCAGGGTTGACCAATTAATGTGGCAAGAAAAGTCCAGTTATGAATTTACAATGCCAATAGCTCTAACTCAAGTAAATGTGAGACCTATTACATTGCAAATGCTTGTTTTCCAGGGCATGAAACTAAAGCTATTGTCCTCTTAGTCGTCTGCCATTGCCATGTCCATGCCACATAGATGGTCATTTTGATACTGGTGGTAAAATACCATAGACTGGTACTGGTGCGGATACCATCCATCCACCATATTATGAGCACTGCCGGACGTCCGCCACAAGAAAGGCAGAAATCGGGCAGTGTTCATAGTGGTGGACGGTGGTAACATGGCACTGCTACCACCAGCACTGCCATGCCAGTAGAACGCCGCCAGCCGTATTATGGCCAGTAATGCGGCCTCGTGCTCTTCTGCTGGCGGGGCGGTGTATGCCAGTGTGAGTGATTGCGTGTATGCATAGTGCATGTCTGCAAGTGTGTGTTTGGATCGGGGTGAGTGAGAGAATCGGAGGAGGTGGGGGTGTGTGTTTGGATCAGTGGTGGGGTGGAGAGTGAGAGGATCGGGGGGGTGGGGGATGTGTTTGGATCAAGGTTATGGAGTTCTATTTGAATGTCAGGCGGGGGATAGTGTATGTATGGGGGCTGAAGGGGGGTTTTGGATAGAGGGGGTGAGGGGCATCTGGTGTGTTTTGAGGGGGTGGGGGAGCTGCCTACTGGTGACAGGGAAGAAATTCCCTGTCATCGTTAGGGCGTACCACCATGGATTTCGTGGCATTGCTAACGCCATGAAAACCATGGTGGTAGGCAGGCTTATAATGCCACCAGCCGCCGGGCTGGAGATTGACATCTCTGGCCCGGCGGCAGATACCGCCATGGCGGTATGAGTGGAGAAGTGGTGGGTTGGCTGCAGCCAACCCGCCATTCTCATAATGTGGCGGTATGTACCACCAGCCTGTTGGTGGTACTACAGCCACATTCACACTCACTGCCGTGGTCATAATGACCCCCACAGTGTCTGAAAAGTCCTTTGTGAAACATTAAATACATTTCTATACCAAGTAGGCATATGACAGGCTTTAAATAAATATATCAACACTGAGAAAATGCACTAAATTCAATATTTGTATGTTTAGATGCTATTATGTTTCTTCAGTCTTCTAAGAATGCCATCAACCGCAGTCTTTGAGAAGCCAAAGTATGCCTTAATACTGTGGTCTTAGGGAATTCGCATTAAAAAGAACACTGCCAAAAAAGTACAGTGCGATCAAACAAAGCTGCAGTGCAATCACCCATATAAACATGCAGATGTATGAAGATGTTAAATCAGTGAGAACAGAACTTCAGTAGAGTTCTGGGAATTAGGGTGTGTGTGTGAGCTGAAGTAGTTTGTTCTTGGCAAAGCCTAAAGCACATGCAACCCCAGGGTTAAGTGGCTAGAGCTAGGTACAAAAGGACAGTTTAGCACCGCACAGAAAATCGCGAAACCGTATTCTTTGCCTCCCACTGGACCACAGCTACAAAACATAACCCCTAGGTTCTGGCAACGGGAAGTAAGTTACACTTGATTGACTCTGTTCTATCAGCTGTTGTACAGTCACACTGCAACCTCCAAACCCTTTTTTATTAGAAGCATTTTCTATCAAACACTTCTAGGAAAATGAAATTATGAATGTTATGCATATTATCATTCTCTCCAGAAGGTCAGAATTGTTTTGTGTGTGCATGTGCAGCAGAAGTAGTTAAGTGTCAAACCTATAACTGATCGTGAATGTTTAGTGGCCACATGATTCACATATGACATGCTTCTGAATTTGAAGCTCAATATGACCTTGTGATATTACCGTGAGATAGGACTACTCGGAGGAATTATAATTACTGTACCTTCAATCCTCAATCCAATAACCTTGTTAATTCTAATTGGGCCAGGGTGTCATGAGGTTAGTCATATGCACATATTCAAATTTATGTTTGTCTGTTTTAGCTTAGGTCTGAGGCATGTGAACCTTCACTGAGTCACTTGGCCTTTTATTTCTTTCATTATTTTAGGGAAGCATCATTTCAGTGGTAATGTTTTATTATTCTAAAACTATTGTACTTCTCTGCAGAATTTTGTTACTCATTGCTTTGTGCGACATTTCATTATGTGCTCGCATCAAGGCTATGTATGATAGGTCCCCAGATATTGGCGGCTCTGAGAGTACATTGTGTTCCTTGCACAGATAGGTCTGTGTTGTCACGTCAGGGCAGTTCCTAGAATAACACAATGTTTATTAGAAAACATCAGGCTAGCTTAGTATCCTTAGAGTGGACGTTCCGCCATCTTATGCTGCCCGTCTCCTTTGCAGTTTCCTCTTCTGCCTCAGAGGAGGATTTCCAGCCGACCAACCAATCTTTCCTTTACCTACAACACAGGTATGGAGATTGCACTACACTCCAAGGAATAGATGGGTGGATTAGGGCTATCACTGCCACTTGCTCTCATGTGAATCTTAGTAGTGTGTGTAGGAATATTGATAATACTATTGTGACAAATATGGAGGAACTGTTTCTACAGTATGTTTCACTTTTTTGGTCACCGTTGCAATAGTGTCTGGTTTCATCATAATTGCACTTCATGCCTTTTTACGTAGGATGCACTTGCTTCAATAAATCTTACTGAACCAAGATATGCTTCTGCTGTCATTGCATGTTTGAGACTTATGAAACTGAGAGAATGGGGTCTGATCTGTTTCCACCATGATTACCTCGAGGGGTCTAAGAGTGTCATGCAATGGGCTGCCATAAATCACTTTTACCTACTGTTAGACCTGGCATCCTTGATGTGATTTCTCCAATCTTTTTGCCACTGCTTCCTTTATTTTTTACTGGGTGCTGGACTTCGTTTTTGCTGGTTTTGGTACTCTGGGCACATTATTACTGCTGACCAGTGGTACGGTGCAAGCGCTCTCTGTGTAAATTGTATTGTTGATTTCCTTTTCCACGATTGGCATATTTAGTTTATTAGTAAGCCTCTAGTAAAGTGTACTAGAGGTGCCCAGGGCCTGTAAATCAAAAGGTTCTGGTGGGCCTGCAGCACTGATTGTGCCACCCACATAAGTAGCCCTGTAAACATGACTCAGACCTGTCACTGCAGTGTCTGTGTGTGCAGTCTTGCACTGCCAATTCGACCTGGCAATTATACCCACTTGCCAGGCCCAAACATTCCCTTTTACTTCATGTATGCCACCCCTAAGGTAGGCCCTAAGTAGCCCCATGGGCAGAGTGCAGTGTATTTAAATGGTAGGATATGTACTGGTGTGCTTTACATGTCCTGATTAGGCCTGGGTGGCGTTTGCGTAGCCGCGTTATGCGAAACTCCGCAAAGTCGCAAAAAAACTCAGTCGCACTACGAGTGAGTTCTGCTAGCGGGTGGAGTTTCTTGCCACGCCCATGCGCATGAAGTCTAACGTCACTGGCAAACATGAAGTACATTCTCAAGTTAGAATTCTCCCAGGAACAGGGCCACGCGGTTTGCATGGGTGTGGCCATCTTGTTTTTTTTGCCTGTTTTGGTGCTGGAGCCTACTTTTATATCCCTCTATATCGTTCCCATCCCACACTTTTAAAACCTACTTTCCTCCATTTTCTGTATATTATATTACCTTTTCTCTTTGTGTTTTTATATTTTAGCTTTTCTCCTATTTTCTTGTTTGTTTGCAACATTTTTACTTTGTATTTATTTTTGCTTTACTTTCTTTTTTTCCCTTCCTTCTTCCTTATCTCTTCCCCCCAACTCCCCAGCACTGTGGCAAAGCAGGGCAGTGGCAGGCCAGGCCCCCAATCACCACCGTCAGCCACCTTCCTTGCGGGTGGCAGTGGCGATGTGAAGGGGTGAAGCCCTGTGCCATGTTTTCCAAGGTATTGCTATCTGCCTTGATGTTTTATGTGCAGCGCCACCTACCCTCCACCTTGACAGCAGGTGGCAAGCTAAGTTCTGGGTATGGCCTCCGGGAGTGCCAGCAATGGTGGGAGAGTGTGCTCCAGGCTGTGTGCCGTAGCTCTGGGGTCCGGAGTACCCAGCAACAGCTTACACACCTGTGGGCCAATATCTTGGACCGTAAAATGAACCTGCTTGACCTCCTAGATGTAGAGGTTGCGGGGCTTAGTGAGTAATATTAATTATTAGTTGTGTACTGTGCTAATAGTTTCTTCCCAAATAGCAAACATGCTGCTCAAATGCAGGTGAGTTAACTTTATATTAAAAATATATTATGTGATTGTCGCATAGGCAGGTGCTCTGCACTACCTAATTGTACTTGTTTTTGCCACTTGCTTGGGCTTAAGAATTGATGCAGCAACTCCTCCTGTGCCCTGTCTAAGAGAGTCATAGTTAATATTAGAATTAAGAAGTTAGCATGTTCTCCCACTTCTCTGTGCTTTTATTTTTTGTAGCTCATACAGTGCCAACTGTTAAGCTAATTCCCAGTGATGTGTAGTAGTTGTGCATTCATGCATCCAGTCTATGCATTGAGAGGCTGAGAATGAGATGATAACTGTAGAAACATTCATTGCAATTTATTAGTAATTCCAAAATGTAGCTTAGGAAATTTAGAATAGGGTTAGGAAATTTGGAAGGATGGTCCATGATACTCGTATTACTAATATACAGGGGCTCTGAACCTCTGATGTAGAAATGTTATTGAATTTGCCTTTTCCCTTAAAAAAATAATATTCTTGGAGAGATTATTTATAAACAGTACCACTTATCTTTAAAAAAAAAAAATCTTACATCATCCAGCGGCAAGAAGAGGGCTAGTGATGAGGCGAATGAGGTAGCTGAAGGTGGCCCCTCCTCATGTGCCAGGGCAGATGGCTCTTCTGACCCAAGTAGGTCCTCCTGTTGTTGTTATTAGTAATGTTTATTTCCCTAACTTTTACCGCTTCACATTCAGAATTATTTTCTGCATTTCTACTGTGCCTGTCTCCTATTTATTTCCAACTCTACTTCGATTTATCTGTTTTGTAAATTCTTCTTATCCCTGCATTATCCTATGTGCTTATTTTCTATATTTCAAGTTTCTTTACTTCAAACTGTCTGGCTGTATTAGTCTGTTTGTAGCTTCCTTTCTTCTCCTTTGTCAGTGAGGTTTCCCTCTCCCCTTATATATCTTATCTTGTGGAGTGGTGGTAAGACTCAGAGAACCCATGTACTGAAGATAGCATGCCCATGTAAGGGATTCTACACATGTTTCGTGAGGAGGCTTTCTTTTTTTTGCTCCAGCTCAATCGTAAAAAAATAAATAAAAGTGTTTTGAACACAGACATGTGTATTACTATACTAACAGTTGATTACCGTGCACCATTGTTGAAAGTATGAGGAGGATGGCCCCATTACATTAGCCAACCAAGACCATATGTCCTTCATTGACCAATTCTTGCACTCTTTTATTTCTCTTGAAAAACGCAGATTGATCAATTAAATAGCTAGTTCTGCCCCTCCATTACCAAAAGTTTTTTTTTACTCGACTACCTAGCTTTAAAAAAAGTGCCAACTAACAAAATGCCCACCTGATATTTTGATAGAAGAGAAGTCTTTGACCAAAACATATTGATGTATTGTGGTTGTATTTTGCTATTACAAAATAAATAGGGGGAGGCATATCTGGCGTCTAAATTGTGTAATGTTTTTTTCTGGCCACACCGACCACCAATGCCGGGGCCAGCAGTGACAGCGCCAGCATAGACGCAGTTGTGGGAGCAGATGAGGGGGGAGACTCAGCTGCGGCAATGGCGGGAGGTGGTAAGTCCTATTGCATGCTTATTGAAAATGAGTAATATAGTCACTACAAGGGTGTACAAGTGTTGTTGACTCACTCATAAACAACCTGCTTTAGCAGATGCAGCAGGAGTTAAGTAATAATGGCCTCTTCTATCTGCAACTCAGCAGACTAAGATTCATAAAATGAACTTGACCTATGATGTGTTTTGGAAAATTGCAAGGATGGAAGGAGAAAAGATGGCTAAAATATAATATGAGTGAACGGATGTGTGGATGAAAGGGTACATAATAATCACATAGGTTGGTGATAAGGATGATAGGATGCATGGGTGGGTGAAGGATGGATGAAAGGGTATACGTGTGAAATGATGCCAGAAAGGGTATGGGTGAAAGGATTCCATTCTGGATGGGTGAACGGACTCCTCGGATGGGTTAAATCACTTGGGTGGGTGAATGGGTGAAAGGATGTATGGGTGGTTATTGGGTAAATGGATGTTGGTGAAAGGTTAGTAGAGAGCCATGCTTGGAACTTGGATGGTTTTAAATGGTGAAGAACAAGATGAAAGAATATAAAGCTTAAATGGTGTCTATCAAAGCTAAGAATGAAGAATAAGAGTACTAGAAGAATTATATTTTAGAATATTCCCTTGACTCACAGTATTTATCAAGCATGGCAGGTAATATATGTACCCCAGCATCCATTAACAATCACTTCCCTCCCTCGCTATGGCCTTTCACCACTAACACCCATGATGACCTAACAACTGCATGGTTCAATTCGGGAGTATCAGCGCTTGAATGTTGGCTATGCAATGTGTGTCTCTCTGCTTAAGTTAAGTTAATATGTCAAACACTTTTCAATACATGGCAATGCAAAAACAAAGTGTGTTTTCCTTTCCTCCCAGTGCCCACTGGGTCAGTCGCGCCTTTGTACTTCACTCCTTGAATCTTTCTTAAGTTCTATCTCAGACTTCTGAATAATTTGAAAAGTCCAATCTTTGCTTGTGCCACGTTTTTCTAGTCAAGTGATATAAATATAATTCACTATGGCTTCTATAACAGATTTACTTCTGTTCTAATTTTTCACTTTCAACATTTGCCAACCACAGTGAGTCACACTACCAGCCAAACCTTAGGCACATGATGGTGACTATGAGGAATTGATTGATCAGTAAAGTGTCCCATTCCTTAATCCTTTCCCTGTTTTGTCAGTGCTTCACCTTTCCCACTGCCTACTTAGGGAAGAAAGGATGTCTGCCTGATTGATTTTATTATACTACAAGGCGTGTTTCAGTCTTAGTATTCATCCCCTTATAGTCAGGTACAAAGAAGAACAGGGCCATTGGAATATGATAATTTTCTTGTGCAGCTGCCCCAGCTGCAGACAGTAATGAGTACAACTAGGGCGCCAGCTGAGCTAGCAGTGCCACCATTAATTTAGCACAACAGGAAAGAGCATCATTCTTGTACTCTGTAGTGTATAATGGCTGTGACTCGTATCACCTTCAAATTGAATGGCCTAAGGTGACCACCATATGTACTGCTACTGTCCAACTACACTAACTGATTTTAAGCAAGTGGTTTGCTCAGACCATTGTTTACAAGTTGTCTCTTTTCTTTATTGATATGGCTATTCCTGCTGGTCCACTTTCATGGCAGGAAATATCAGCCTGGTTGCTGCAGCAGAAGCTGAAGGCCATACGGGCCAAGTACCAATGGCTGGTGGTCCTCGAGGAAGAGGAGGAGGAGGTGGCTGCAGCAGTCGCTGCCAGTACTCAGGGCCCCAGCTAGGTCCCAGTCCCTCCAGCCCAACAACACTAGAGCTGCAGTGCCAGGGCAGCCACCCACTGCCATTTCATACCTGTTGTCCCACCGCCTCTGAAACTGTTTTGCAATGCCGCCTTACTTCGGAGGCTGGTGCTGTTAGAGGCCCATCAGGCCTGTATGGAGGGGTTCTTCAGATAAATTGTGGCCCGCATTTAGTGCCCTTTCTGTCCCTTTTTAATCTTTTATTTTGGGGGGTGGGACTTGTTGTGGGTTTAGAGGGTGGGATGGGTTTTTGCAAGACTTTCTACTTTGTTTTGTGTTATATCATGAACAATTGGACAGTTTTTTGGAGACATTGGATGGGAAAAGAAACATTTGTTAGGGGATAAGGGTGGGCCAATTGTGAGTGGAAGGGGTGTTTTTTTGTTGTTGTTAGGTACGGAAGAGAATAAGGCCCTCATTATGACATTGGCAGTAAATGCCGTTTACCGTCGTGCAGAAGACCGCCACCACACTGCCGTGGTCGCGGAATTCCGCCGCAGCTATTATGACCCACAGTTCAGAATCTGCCAAAAGTCAGACACCCACACAAGTCCACCACAACAAAGGTCAGTGATAAACTGGCGAAAACAAAACCTCCACTATCACGCCAACAGAAATACGCCCACACTATCACGAGCCACGAATCCACGTGGCGGTCTTTCAACCGCGGTATTCCATTGGCGGTACACACTGCTGCGCTCAAAATACCCACACTCTTACAAAACACTGCCACATTGGACAATTCCAAATACACACACCAGATACACATACACACACCACTCCCACACACTCAATACAATATAAAACACATACCCAAATCACCCACAAACCCTTGCGACAACAAATCACAAACGGAAGCCAGAGAGAGACACCACCATCAACAACACTAGCATCCAGAGGCACACAACACCATCACCCACATAACTTCCACGCACCTCACACAACACCCCACGACATATCAGCACACTTATCACCACACACACCACCCCACACATCACCTACACCACCCTATGGCACGGCAAAGACACCCCAGGTTCTCGGAGGAGGAGCTCAGGGTCATGGTGGAGGAAATCGTCCGGGGAGAGCCACAGCTATTCGGATCACAGGTGCAGCACACCTCCATAGCTAGGAAGATGGAGCTATGGCGAAGAATAGTGGACAGGGTCAACGCAGTGGGACAGCACCCAAGAAATCGGGAGGACATCAGGAAGAGGTGGAACGACCTATGGGGGAAGGTGCGTTCCGTGGTCTCCAGACGCCACCTGGCGGTCCAGCGTACTGGCAGAGGACCCCCACCTCCTCCCCCACAACTAGCAACATGGGAGGAGCAGGTATTGGCGATTCTACATCCTGAGGGCCTTGCAGGAGTAGGTGGAGGAATGGACTTTGGTAAGTCAAACCTTTAACTACTTCATCCCCCACCCACCTGCATGCTATCACCTACCCCCACCCTTGCCCTCACCCCATCACTCCTACTCCTCACAAATGTCCCACTATCACAAAGCACACATCCCAACACCAGGCCCTGCATGCAACACCAAAGCATGGACACCCATCACTAAAGCATGCCCACTGCCTATACACATACACCCCCCTAAACCATAATCACACAAGGTCCCACACAGGAATGCTAGCACTGGGGTATACGGTCACCTACCCATTGCACACCTTGACACACACAGATGCGATAATCATGCCTTTATACCCCTGCATGACCCCTACCCAACGTCACCGGACAGGAGGGTCCACACATGTTCACACCACCAACAGAAGAGGCCCACAGTGATGACAGCACCTCTGTCCAACTGGATCTATATGACAAGCCCGGCCCATCGGGGACCTCGGGACAGTCGGTTCCCCTGACAAAGTCACAGGCCACCACAGAGCTTCCCCCTCTGGAAACACCAGCACAGCACCCACCCAGCGGGCCCATACCTCCGTCTCCTGGACACGTCAATCAGCAGTGTGTCCACCACTACAGGGAACCCAGGCTAACCCACCACCCAACAACAACAGGAACCTGGGGCAGTGGTAGTGGGCACACAGTCCAGGGGACGGAGGCCCAGGAACACAGGGGAACAGGGAGGGCTGCAGTGCGACAGGGGGCGGACAGGCCCAGGGAACCCACTATCCACGAGGCCCTCTCCTCCATCATAGGAGCATACCACCACTCCAAGGAGACGATGGCAACAGTACTGGCCACGTTTCAGGAGACCCAGCGCCTGCAGGAGGAACAGTATATGGGCTTCAGGGAGGATCTCAGAACCATCAATTCCACCATGGGCACCATCGTAGGGGTGCTGAAGGAAGTACTCAACACCAGGAGGGACACTGTGGCACTACAAGAGGCCCCTGACACTAGAATGGACGATGAACTGCCCACCACCTCTGCCGGAACTAGTGGACAGGAGGCACCGCCACACGACCACCACACCAGCACCCCACCCCCTGCAGGGGGAGAACTACCCTGCAAACGGTCTCTGAGAACCCGGAACAAAGACAGAGAACAATGCCAAGACCCCCGCCAAGAAATGAGCCCACCCTGATTGTCATCCTACTGTCCCACTTTGTCACCTTGTCCATCCCTAAACTGCCCCAGCTCCACTTCCTATGCCCATTTGGGCAATGCACCTGTGAGACTAATAGACTGGACTCTGCCATGGACATTCCTCCGCCATCACCCCTCACCATTTTGCTACTCCCTCCAATTTTGGGCACTAAAACAAACACCCTTAAAGAACAAAACAATCTGGAGTCTGTCTGTGATTTTGGAACACTGTATTAGCAATAACTGTGGCAAAAAGCTCTTTCATTTGTAATGTCAACATACCTATGTCACACAGCTCTAGTCCATGAGGAATCAAAGCGGATGTCACACTGTGGGACCCACATCTGTGAAATTGTAAGGGAAAGTGAGAACTCAGTGACCATACACTGGGTGAAAAAGACAGACATTAGAGAGGTAGTAGTGTTTAAGTACATTGTAGTAGGCAGGTTTGTATTCTTACCTGTGTCTCACTGGAAATATTGCTGGATCACTGAGTCCCTGTTGTCCATGTCTTCTTCCTCTGCTTCCTCGTCTTCACTGTCCACAGGCTCCACAGCTACAACAACACCGCCATCTGGACCATCCTCCTTCAGAAAGGGCACCTGTTGTCGCAAAGCCACGTTGTGAAGCATACAGCAGGCCACGATGATCTGGCACACCTTCTTTGGTGAGTAGAATAGTGATCCACCTGTCATATGGAGGCACTTGAACCTCGCCTTCAGGAGGCCGAAGGTGCGTTCGATCACCCTCCTAGTTCGCCCATGGGCCTCATTGTAGCGTTCCTGTGCCCTTGTCCTGGGATTCCTCACTGGGGTCAGTAGCCATGACAGGTTGGGGTAACCAGAGTCTCCTGCAAATGGCGAGGGACAACTGGTAAACACACACAGAGCCAGAGCCAGACAACCATTCCCACTGACTAGCTTCCAGGTGCTCACCTAATAGCCACACACGGTGCCTCTGGAGTTGACCCATCACAGAAGGGATGCTGCTATTCCGCAGGATGTAAGCATCATGCACTGAGCCAGGGAACATGGCATTCACATGGGAGATGTACTGGTCTGCCAAACATACCATCTGAACATTCATCGAATGATAACTTTTCTGGTTTCTGTACACCTGTTCGCTCCTGTGGGGGGGGGACCAAAGCCACATGTGTCCCATCAATGGCACCTATGATGTTGGGGATATGTCCCAGGGCATAGAAATCACCTTTCACTGTAGGCAAATCCTCCACCTGAGGGAAAACAATGTAGCTCTGCATGTGTTTCAGCAGGGCAGACAACACTCTTGACAACACGTTGGAAAACATAGGCTGGGACATCCCTGATGCTATGGCCACTATTGTTTGAAATGACCCACTTGCAAGGAAAGGGAGCACTGACAGCACCTGCACTTGAGGGGGGATTCCTGTGGGATGGCGGATAGCTGACATCAGGTCTGGCTCCAGCTGGGTACACAGTTCCTGGATTGTGGCACGGTCAAGCCTGTATGTGATTATCACGTGTCTTTCCTCCATTGTCGACAGGTCCACCAGTGGTCTGTGCACCGGAGGATGCCGCCATCTCCTCACATGTCCCAGCGGACGGTGCCTATGAAGGACAACAGCGAGCACAGAGTCAAACAAGTCAGAGGTACGTACCCACAGCTTACACAGAACACCATTCATACAGAAAAAGTGGGCTGTATGTGTGTTGAGTCTAGGCCTAGGTATGTGTGACGCAGTTGAAAATGAAGCCATGTGGGCCCCTGAAATGGCGGCTGCCTGACCTGTAAAGTGGGACAATGCGATGGGAGGTAACTGCGCTGGCGTTGTAGACCGTCACGGTAGGCGGTCAAAGACCGTGGTGCAATGCTGCATTGGTTAACATTGGACCCTATGGGTCCCTGAAGCCAATGACAATGTACGCCGGCGGTGACGGTACGCACCGCCGCGGACGTGACCGCCATATTCTATCTGGTCAATCACTCGATACCTGATCTTCGACAGGAGAGGACCTACACTGCAAGTGCTGCTGTAACCTTGGTCTGGAAGAGACAATGGCTCGAGTGTCTGGGGAAAGGGCCCCTGCCTTCACATCGGAGGAGTTGGAGAAACTCGTGGACGGGGTCCTCCCCCAGTACACGCTACTCTACGGTCCTCCAGACAAACAATTAAGTACACTGGGAGCATGCTGTATGGGCTATGCCTGTGTGGAGAGGGCTGGATGTAAGAAGGAAGGGGGCAGAGTGCGTTGTGCATGAAACGACGGTGAGTGCATGTGCCACATGGCAAGGGTAGGGATGGGGGCCAATCACTTTGACTCTGCAGTTGCTAATTACTTTCTCTTCCCCCTGTACAAATCATGTAGGTCAGCGCCCACCAGAAAAAAGATATTTGGCGTGCCATCACCAAGGACGTCCGGACCCTGGGGTCTACCATAGACGGAGCACCCACTGCCGGAAAAGATGGGAGGACATTCGCCGCTGGAGCAAGAAGACAGCGGAGGCTCAGCTGGGGATGGCCCCCCAATGTGGGAGGGGTGCCTGTCGCACCATGACCCCACTGATGTTCAGGATCCTGGCGGTGGCGTACCCGGAGTTGGATGGGCGCTTGAGGGCATCACAGCAGACACAAGGGGGTGAGTACACTCGCATTCTGCTGACTTTGCGCGCAGTGTAGGGGTCTGGGTGGGGGAGGTGGGCTGTGGGTTTCCCTAGACCAAGGCGAGTTCCGTAGGCAAGGTCCCTCCGTAAGGCAGGCCATGTGGCACCCCAGCCCACCTCTATAGAGTGCCAAGTACACCTAGTCATGCCCCTGTGTCATCTATGTGTGCAGATGTCGTCCTTTGCCTTATAGGCCATTAACCAGGAATTGAATAGTGGAGCCCAAGAGCGCGGCGTAGTGCAGGGGGCTTCTGTGTCTGTTGTGTCCGCCAACGGTAGCGGTAATGCATGCACTCAACATGTCTTTCTTCTGTCGTTCCCCCCCTTTTTGTGGTCTCCCTGTTCTTGTGTGCATTAGCATCACCAGGCAGAGGAGCAGTGGTACCGGAGCACTGGGGAGCTGCATCCCACATGGCCATGGAGTGCCACACTACGGGCCCGGAGTTCACCAGTGGGACGGAGGGCGAGGGGAGCTCCACAGCGGGGACAGGAGCTGAGACCAGTGACACAGACTCATCCTCTGATGGGAGCTCCATTATGGTGGCGGCAACATCTGTGCCCCACCTATCTACAGGTACAGACACCACCCCCTCTTCCAGCACCGCCCTCCCAGCAGCCCCTCAGCCTTCGCCCTGTGCCCGCTGACCCGGGAGGGTCGGCATCACCTTCGCCCCAGGCACTTCAGGCCCTGCCCCAGTCACCCCAGCTGCCCTCAGTGAGGAGGCCATTGAACTCCTCAGGTCCCTCACTGTTGGGCAGTCTACCATTTTGAATGCCATCCAGGGTGTAGAAAGGCAGTTGCAACAAACAAATGCATTCCTGGAGGGCATTCATTCTGGTCAGGCGGCCCTTCAGCGAGCTTTTCAGACTCTGGCTTCAGCACTGATGGCAGCCATTGTCCCTGTGTCTAGCCTCCCCCATCCAACTTCCTCCACCCCGACCCAATCCCCTGTACCTCAGCCTATCCCAAGCACACCTACGGACCAGCATGCACACACGTCAACACACAAGGGAAGCTCAGGCAAACATAAGCACCACACATCCCACAGGCACTCACGCAAGCATCACACACATGCAGACACACCAACATCCACTGCCTCCACTGTGTTCCCCTCCTCCTCGTCTCTCTCCTCCTTCCGTGTCTTGTCTATACTCACACCTGCACACACTAACTCTACAGCCACTACGTACTTCTCCAGCACACCCTCCACCACACCCCGCTCACATGCAGTCACCACTACCATTCATACATCCCCTGTGTCCTCTCCCAGTGTGTCTGTGACGCCCCCTCCCAAGATACACAAATGCAGGCACACACCCACCCAACTGCCATCCACCTCACGATAGCCTCCAGCCCATGCACCTTCACCCAAAGTCAGCAAACAAACACCTCCTACAACCACAACCTCTTCCTCCACTCCCAAACCCCCTCCAGCTACCCGTCCCAGTGTGTCAAAAAAACTTTTCCTGTCCAACCTTGACCTCTTTCCCACACCTCCCCAACCCCATCCATCTCATAGGTCCCGAACTATCACCTCAGCCACAACATCTCCGGGACCAGTGGTGCCTGTAGTCACAGGAATATGGAGTGCACCGGCCACCAGGGCAGCCAGTGTGGCACGGAGCCACAGCACAGACAGTCCCCCACCTGTGAAGCATCAGAAGATGGCCAGTGCCCAGCGGGAGAGAAGGAAGACTCCAGCCACCAAAGCCGCTCCCAGGGGTCCCGGAGGGAGTGTGGAGTCAGCTGTGACACCTTCCAAGGTGGGGAAGGACCACAAGAAACCCACCAAGTCTGGGAAGAGCAGCACGGCGGAGAAGACCGCCGTCATCCCCGCTGCCCAGGAGGCCACCGCCAGAACAAGCCCAGCTGCCCAGGAGGCCACTGCCAGCACCAGCCCAGCTGCCCAGGAGGCCACCGCCAGCACAAGCCCAGCTGCCCAGGAGGCCACCGCCAGCACCAGCCCAACTGCCCAGGAGGCCACCGCCAGCACCAGCCCAACTGCCCAGGAGGCCACCGCCAGCACAAGCCCAGCTGCCCAGGAGGCCACCGCCAGCACAAGTCCAGCTGCCCAGGAGGCCACCGCCAGCACCAGCCCAGCTGCCCAGGAGGCCACCGCCAGCACAAGCCCAGCTGCCAGGAGGCCACCGCCAGCACAAGCCCCGCTGGGCCATGAAGGACCACCCGCAAAAGCCCCACTGGGCCATGAAAGACCGCCAGCAAAAGCCCCGCTGGGCCATGAAGGACCACCAGCAAAAGCCCCGCTGGGCCATGAAGGACCACCAGAAAAAGCCCCGCTGGGCCATGAAGGACCACCAGCAAAAGCTGGGCCATGAAGGAACGCCAGAAAAAGCCCCGCTGGGCCATGAAGGACCGCCAGCAAAAGCCCCGCTGGGCCATGAAGGACTGCCAGCAGCTGAGTTCCTGCAATGGAGACCGCCGTCTCAAGCACCGCTGAACAGGGCACCGCCGCCTCAAGCATCGCTGAACAGGGCACCGCCCACTCAAGCACCGTTGACCGCTGAACAGGGCGCCGCCACCTCAAGCACCGCTGAACAGGGCACAGCCGTCTCAAGCACCGCTGAACAGGGAACCGCCGCCTCGAGCACCGCTGAACAGGGCACCGCCGCCTCAATCACTGCTGGCCCATGAGCGCCAAGGGCACTGATGCTACTGAGTCCGTCACGGGCAGAATGAAGAACTCTGGGCACCATGCCCCCTCCAGAACCAGTGGAGAGATTCATCCACTACCTCTGTCTTTAGCAGGATGAAGCACTCTGGGCACCATGCCCCCTCCAGAACCAGTGGAGAGATACATCCACTACCTCTGTCCTTAGCAGGATGAAGCACTCTGGGCACAAGGCCCCCTCCAGAACCAGTGGAGATATCCATCCACTACCTCTGTCCTTAGCAGGATGAAGCACTCTGGGCACAAGGCCCCCTCCAGAACCAGTGGAGAGATCCATCCACTACATCTGTCCTTAGCAGGATGAAGCACTCTTGGCACAAGGCCCCCTCCAGAACCAGTGGAGAGATCCATCCACTACCTCTGTCCTTAGCAGGATGAAGCACTTTGGGCACAAGGCCCCCTCCAGAACCAGTGGAGACTGTTATCCACTTGAGAGACTGTGGCTTTGCACTCCCCAGGATGGAACAGTGGGCAGACCACCCACTGTGGAGACTTGAGAGACTGTGGCTTTGCACTCCCCAGGATGGAACAGTGGGCAGACCACCCACTGTGGAGACTTGAGAGACTGTGGCTTTGCACTCCCCAGGATGAAACAGTGGGCAGACCACCCACTGTAGAGACTTGAGAGACTGTGGCATTGCACTCCCCAGGATGGAACAGTGGGCAACCCACCCACTGTAGAGACTTGAGAGACTGTGGCTTTGCACTTCCCAGGATGGAACAGTGAGCAGACCACCCACTGTAGAGACTTGAGAGACTGTGGCTTTGCACTCCCCAGGATGGAACAGTGGGCAACCCACCCACTGTAGAGACTTGAGAGACTGTGGCTTGCACTCCCCAGGATGGAACAGTGGGCATGTGGCCCCCTCGTGGATTTGGCATTGTGCACTCAACCGACTCAGGTGCCCCCCTTTCCCTCTCCCTGAGGTGCCTGTTTAGTGGCTGTCTGTTGCCCCTGCACTGTTCTCTCCCTCATGGTCAGGGATCTTGTGTGGGCCTCGCCCATACCGTGTGGGCCCAGTGTTCCACAGACTTAATTGGAGCACTACCTGGACTACTATGCTTGGTATATATTTTGTAAATGGTGTATATATATATTTTTGCCTACTTGATTTGAGTATATTACAATGGTTACACTCATTTTCTATTGTCTTTGCATTCTTCCGCAGGGGTTCGGGGGTGTAACTGTGATGTATCAATATGCATTAGTGTGTGTGTTGTAGTGGGTGAGGGTGGGGGTGGCGGTGTTGCGTGTGTATGTCCCTGTTTTTTCCCTCCCCCCTCCCCTGTGTCGTAGGTGCAGTACTCACTGTGGTCTTCGCCACCGACGTTTGTGCTCCTGGTAGAGGAGCAGGAAGACTATCGCAGGTAGAATTTGGAGTTCCGGGTCCATGGTGTCCTCATTCCTCGTGGGGTGTGTAGAGGTGAGCGTTTTCCCTTCGAAATTCCTGTTTCTGCCGTGCTTTTATCCGCGGTGAATCCGCCCCGGAAAAGGTGGCGGATTGGCCTTTCATAATAGTGTGGGCGGTACATTGTCTTCCGCCTGTCTGTTGGCGGTGACAGCCGCGCTGTTTGTTTGTACCGCCATGGTGGTCGGAGTGTTAAAGTGGCTGTCTTTGTTGGCGATTTCCGCCACGGTCGTAATTGCTAAATTTTTACTGCCGGCCTGTTGGCGGTCTTACCGCCGCTTTAATACCGTCCGCCAGGGTTGTAATGACCACCTAAATATTTACTTACATTTGTTTATGCCTAAAATCTTTTTTAGGGTGTTTTATTTTGCATTGCTGGCTTTATGCAGAGTGTTTTTAAAATCTACTGATAGCGTATTCCTTTTAGCACAGCATGTTTTAAAATCTGCTGATAATGTATAAATAACAATTATTTATTTATGCAGTTAGGTAACCTTGTCCTAATACTCTCCTAGTCTCTATAGTTCATTCTGCAAAATTTGGGGCGGAGAGATTTGCCTTTGCCAATTACATTGCCTAAACTAAAAGTACAATGCTTCATAATTCTCTTACCTGAATGGATGAAGCGAGGGCTGCAGGGTTTCTCAAGGTACCATGGTGCTATAGTACTAGCATGCTAGCAAACAGCAAAGGCATCAGAAGCGAGGTTCCACTCCACCGAGGTGAACTCAAATGAATATCCTGCACACTGAATTGATGATACTTCTACCACATCCGCTCCACCAAGTGTGTGAATAATCAATAGTGTAAATTATTAAGCAACACCTCAATAAATCACACAGCCCGGGGGGAGAGGGTTAGGGATTTGATGAATGGATGGGAAAGGGATTTGGGGAAAGGTATGATGAAAAGACAAACACCACACAAACACAATATTCATCTGGGTAATGGTCAGCAGCCTGTTCTGTGAGGAATAGAAAAAATGAATATTTATGACACAGATAACTTTACACTCCGTCAGTCCCAGTGAGACCCTAGTTGTTATAATACATATCTAAAAATGTTCTGTCACTTTTTGCAGAATAGTACATATAATTAATCTTGGGGTGAAGCTAGCACACTCAGTTCTAAAAAAAAGATTATTGAAGAAAAATGATACTACTCTGTATTGCAAAATTGGGTGGTGCATCTGCAGTCTTCATGGATTGCCCCATCAATATTCGTGGGTGCCTCCCTGAAGCAGTCCGATAAAGTAAGCATGGGTGTTATGGTGCAGGAGGAGAGAATGCCTGAGGATTTTAAAACAAAAATATTTATCATGATTGTAGAATTGAGAAGTATTGAATGGAAGGTAAGCTTCATGAGGACTAGTGTACCAAGAAGACTCAGAGGTGGCAGAGCAAGAACAAGGCCTTTGCAATCATTCATTTTATGACTGATGTGCGATCAATTGAGCAATTACAACAACCAACAATCACAGACAACTGCCTGCATGAATCAGGATGATCAAACTTGCAACTTTTATGATCATCATAACATTTAGCCTGGCACAAGTACATACTGTAGCTTTATTACCTATCAGATGTCCGTCTCTTCCAGTTTCCTAAAACAGGCCCCCCACCCAACCACATAGTTTCAAGCATGAGCCAGCCAGGAGACACATGCAAGAGCATTGCATTTCCCAAATCAAGTAATCGATGCACATCTCACCACCAGTACACAGATTGGAATAGGCCTCTTAGACTCATTATCATTCATGTTGATTTCCATGAAGTTGATTAGTTCCTTCTTTTGGCCGTTAAGTTGTCATTTCACACTCTGATTCCTTCCATCATCCTCCAGACTCTGATAAAAGATTATTATGTCCAATTCCAGACCATCTGCTCCCGAGAGTCACAGTCTCCCAACTCAGTTGAGAAAGAGTGACCTCTAGCACATATCTGTGTTTAACAACAAGAGAAACATTGAGTAGTTTTTTTTCTGGACTAGAATTTTGTTTGTTGGCTAAATGGACTGGTTGGGTCTTCTTTGACAAATTTGAACCACAAAACAAAGCACCAGAAAACAAAGCAGTGTGAAAATGTCAGCAAACATATTTCACTAAGTGTCAAAGAGGAAGGGAAAAAAAGCACCTTCAGGAAAAAATTGTCACCCATTATTATTAGGACACCAACATTGTAAATCAATCACAACACAAACACAAGCAAGCATAATAATATAGTTAAACAATAAACACATACTTTAATTATCTGCCACCACTGGACAGTAGTCACACGAACTATCTCAACATTGAAAAAAGTATCCCTCATATCAATCGGTGAGGCATATGGCATTACTTACCTGTGCCAATCAAGCATAGTGGCACACTGCTGATCCTTTTTGATTTAGGAAACAGAATCCACATTGGCCAGTAAGTTGTAAATCAAATATCTGGGGCAGTCCTGCTAGGGGACAAAAAGGAAGGCTAGGCACAGAATGGAGGCAGGCATTGTCTCTCAAATCTCTTTCAAGTGATTTTGTGGGCTTCTTCAGTGCACACTGGTCCAACTCCAATCTGGCCATACAGGTGCTTAAAACAGTTGTGGTTCAGTAGTCATTTAGACAGAAACAAACAATATAAAATAACAAGGTTCCCCCAGTTAGCTATATTCATTTTTTTCTCAAAGCAATTCATCAATAGAAGAAAGTAAAAAGATCTATGGTGCCCCAGTTCTAGTCAGAGAAGTGGAGTTCATTCTCAAACTCAGGTGCTTGACCCGAAGGTTGGTCAGCTAACACACTACCATGACTTGAGCCTGACCAATCACCCTCATCCACCTCCTGTTGTACTTCAGGTATGCTGTAATTTGGTGGTATAAAGTGCTGATTCATTTTGATCATGGTCATTCTCTCGACATTTTGGGGTGAGAAACTGGTCCTTCTCAATGTGACAACTGCACCAGCTACACCGAACTCACGCTCAGCAGACACACTGGCGGCAGGGCAAGCCAGATTCTTTATTGCTAGCCTGCTGAGCACTGGCCATTGGTGTCTCTTCCCATACCAATACACCAATGGGTTTTGATCCAGATAGACCTCTGTTGGGTCATCCAGGTAGGCCTTGACCATCCTTTATGAAAGTCATTGATACTCCACCTTGCTTGACCTCTTTTGCCTCTGCTTCTGCAGTGGACTTAAGCCCTGCCTTTAGAAACCAAGCAAATGTAAATTTTGGGGCTGCTGATCCTGTTCCTGTTGTTGTTGCTGGTGTTGAACTTGGCTGTTGTGAGCCAACAACACTGTCCACAGGCTCTAGGAAGTTGTAAGCTGCACCCCAGAACTTCTGCCCATCAGTGGGCCTCTAATTTCCAGCTGTTCATTTTCTAGGTCTCTGGCTTGCTCAGTAATCCATATCTAGTAGGTTGAAATATCCCCGTCTAAAAAAGAAATGAAAGTGGCCAGTAATTGTTTGTAATGTGGAACTAGAATTGTGGCACAGATGTAATGTTTGGACGACACAATGTCTCTTTGCAGCCTTGTATTAACAGATAAGCAAATGATTAAGCTCTTCGCCTACTCCTGCACATCTATTTTTCCATCCACACCTGGCTAGGATTCAGACACTTCCTTAAGCTGTTTCTGCAGCATATACGCCAATTGGATAGCTTGGCCCATGGTACAGTCCTCCTTGCTGACTTTCTGTGTGAAAATTTAAAAAAGAAGTAGCATCTCTTTCAGGCACTTGACCAGGCCCCTTTGGTCCATCTCAATTATAAAACCTTTCACAGCTGCATCCCCTCTTTGCATGACAAATTCATTGATCGGTTTGTACTGCTCAAACAGATGTTGTAACATGTAATAAGTAGAATTCCAACGTGTTAGCACCTCTTCTATGAGGGCTTTAATTGGCATTATATTATCACGCTGGATAATCCTCAACAGCTCGAGGGCTTTAAAAGAATGGATAAAATGAGTGCAGATTATTATGCATGTGTTCATTTTTTAGGAAGTCCTGTACAATGGTGATTATTCAGTACGTCAAACACAGCACCCTGAAATAGCCACCATCTGACATGGCCTTAACTACATAACTGCCATTGTCCGTGGCCACAAATCCAATGTTAAGCCCTCTGGTGCACAGCCATTCAAAGACCTTGTTGCTAAAGTCATTCAAGATGTTTGCAGCTGTATGGGATTTTTCCATGGCAAACATACCTACTGTTGCATGCTTCTGAGCACCATTACAAATTTCAGCTGTCAACACCTGCAGATATTATTTCTCTAACCCCCTCAAAAGAGATTTGGTGCGCAGTGATGCACATGTAATCACTGGCTTGGCAACTGGTCCACGTGTCAGTTGTCAGGTGGACTGTGTGGACAGCACTCTGCTGCAAAGCTTGTATAACCAATTCCAGCACATTGTGAAGTAGCGCTGGAACAGCACCTCTGGTGAAATAGGTCTAGCTGGGAACATTCTAATTTGGGCAGACCACAAATTCTATTAAACCCAACCCTTCCACAAAAGAAAAAGGGAGGAGGTCGAACGCTAACATTTTAGCCAGCTTCCTGTTGTACAAATTTGCCGTTGGTTGGTTCTGTTTGAACTGCCCCTCCTGCCTAAACATGGCAGTAATAGTAGCCTGGATTTTTTTCTTTGCAGGTGCCACTGATGCAGGCGACTTAGAAAGTGGATGTAGGCTCAATGAGCATCTCAGGGGCGCAGCTATTGTATGTTCTTGCCTTGATGTTCTGACCTGACTGAGCCTTTCTGTGCTATTGAGATGTTGCTGATGTGGGCGATGATACTACTGCACTGCTGGGGACAGCGCTGATTTGTGTAACAAAAATGTCTCCCTTTTCTTCACCTTCACCTTTCACCATGATTGGATCAGATTCCCTGCTTTCAGCACCTTCACTAACACTACTTGCAGGTTTGGCTGCTAGGGTGCGCCTCCTATAGGAGTGCATGTGTTGTTTGGATTCCGGTTGCATAGTTTGCACCAAGCTTACCCTGACTAACACTTGATCAGCAAATAGAGCATATGGCAATGTTTGCCTCCTTTTCACTAACCATAAAAAAGTCCCAAACTGAGAAAGTCAACTTTCTAACACTGGTGCCACTGCCAATGTCTGAAGAAGTGGCAGTAGGTGGATGTTGTTTTGATGGCATTTGCCTCTCTGCATTGCCTTCTTCTACTAAGGTGGCTGTGGATATAGGTCGCACCCGGGGCCTTGTAAATATGGAGCTGGCTGAGGTGGAGGTGGTGGTGTGTGTGCCACACCCCTCGGAGCAGGTTGAGAAAATGGGGTAATGTTTGACTCTACTTGGGCTGGCCAAACATCCATGATGACTGGCTCGTTGTCAGACTCATCATCCTCCTCTTCTTTGTCCATAACTTTAAGGCTTTCAGGTTCCTTCCTTTTCACCCCTTGCCTCTCCTGGCATGACTCATACTGAGGTGGCATCCCAGTGGAATCTTGATCATAAGAAGGGGGGCTTGAAAAAGAAGATGGCGGAGATCTGGAAGACAGTGGATCTTGTGAAAGAGGGGCTTCTTTGGCTTCCTCAGCATCAAGCTCAAGATACTGATGTGCCCCTACTTCGGGAGGAACTGCTATTGCTGGCTGTGGCTGTTGTTGCCCACTGGCCTAAGTTTCTAGAAATGATTGGGTACTACTTTGAGAAAGAGATAAGTCCAATTCAACGTCATTGATCGTTGACACTCCTGTGATTAGAGAGGCTGCCTCTGTGCCAGACATGGGCTTGGGCTTATTTTGGTCCCCAGGGGCTGGTGGGCAGGGACATTTTTTTTTCCCAAAAAGAGTCTGGGGTGACATACCAGTGGTGGGAAGCTCCTTCTTATCACTTGCCACTTTCTTAGTAGCACCTTTATTTGGGTCCATCTTGAAGCTGTCAGTTGGCAGTAGCACTTAGCTTCACAAGCTGAAGAGATGTTCATGTGGTCGTGACTGTGGTCAAGCGTCACATCATGCACAGGCCTTCTGTCTGGCAGTACTGTGGGTGATGTCTCTCTCTCTTTGTGCACCTAAAAGCAAACATGCAAGAAGGATCAGTGAAACGTGGCATTGTTGCAGTTGCATTCATTTAATGGTTAGTTAACTAAAATTATAAATAATTAAGAAACAATACATTGTATCCATTCCTAAAACCGTATCAACATTAATCTTCTTTATCATGTACACTCATGAAGGATAAGAAAGAGCAACAACTACAACATACAGAATGTAACTGTTAGCTTTATCTGCATCAATTTGGCATGTGGATCTTAGGAAGGTGCGGGTGACAAATTAAATAGTAATGCTTGAATAATATAATACAGTGCAATTGTACATCTGTGGCAGACATGGAGCTAAAGGGGAAAATGAAAAAAAAAGAATATAAAAAAAATATATAAAATCAAGAAAAAAAATAAAAAATATTTACATATTATTATTATACTGTTATTATAAAAAATGTATTAAATAAAGTTTGTGAAACAAATTGTAAAAAAAGAATGAAATTGCTGATGTGCTAGCAGAAGCAGACTACCATGAAAAACCACAGGGGTTTGGGAGGCAAGGAGTGGTGGAGGTGAAAAAAGGAAAAAAAAGTAAATGATAAAAAATAAAACACTGCTCATACAGTACATTTAGTAATGAGCCATGACCTACTAGGACTGAATAACACAACAAATGGCCGCCAGCTACATTGTCAAGCAACAACCAGCAAGGCGGCATGTCGACCACAACAAAGAACACATGCAGGCCTAAAAGCACACTGGCTGCCTGCATAAAATGGCTACCACCCGCATGGTCAAACAACAACCAGCAGGGAGGCATGGCCACCACAACAAAGAGGAACACATACAGGCCTAAAAGCACACTGACTGCCCACAAAATGGCCGCCAGCCATGTGGTCAAACAACAACCAGCAAGCAGGCATGGCCACCATAACAAAAAAGAACCCTTGCAGGCCTAAAGGCACACTGGCTGACTACACAAAATTGCCACCAGCCACATGGTCAAACAACAAGCAGGATGAATAGAAACATTTTAAACACACATAGGTATGGGTCTATAATTGACTATACAGAAAAGGGCCCCTAGCCACATGGCATGGGGAAAAAAGGCAAATGGTGGCCTATGACAAACACTCTCACGCACAGGCCAGACAAAGATGGCATTGGTACAGGAGAAAAAGACAGCATTAAGTCAGTAATTCCAAAAACGAAAATTAAAGGGGCTACAAATTTTACAACAGCACACATCATTCAAAGTCATAAGCTGTTTGCAGAAATTAAATGTAAAATACCTCCAAAAAACATTTTGTTATCTTTAATCCAATGCCATCCATGGTATTTCAGTTCAACAGAAACCACAAACAGTTCTTTCTTCATGCACCCATGACTAGTACTGGGGCTACAGCTGGAAGGCCTATTCCATTAGCAGACTAGGCCACTTACCATTAACATAGTGAGTTAAAAGAATATTGTACATTCACAAAACACAACATTGAGAAAATGTAGTGATATGTAAAAAAAAATTCATTTATTAACAAAAATTAATAACTAGGCCCCAAATGAAGGCCACCCACTACATTAAATTCTAAAAATTGAATTAAATTACAGATAAAAACTGGTGAATGCCCTCCATTGAACAAACAAGTTGTACTACACCCTCATACAAGTCTTTTTAAACTTACTTTGTAAATCCAATGATACATCCAGGAGAAAAAAAAGTGATCTTTCCAGGTTGAAATCCAAGTGAAAAATGACCAGGAAATGGACAAAGCAATGGGAGGAGCCTGCTGGAAAGGAACAGGAAGTTAGAGTCTCTGGGGCACTTCATGTTGTTGAAACAATATATTTTTTTAAAGTACTCCTCACCAAAAATATAAATGCGAACGGTCCATTTGAGAAGATTTTTTACTCAAAGTTGTAGATTTTAGCTGCTTCAGCTTCGCCAGGTCACATCAGCAGTCGATCGTGCTCACTCGTGCACACGTGAAATGACGGTAGGCAAGTTAACAGGGGAAGAAACTGAAAAATCTCAGCTACATTGTGGAGTGCATAGACTATGGGTAAGTCCACATTCTCAGCGGAATGCAGAGTTGCCAAATTCCGCAAAGTCCGCCTGTGGAGCATAGCTTTTCGCTTAGGCCTAGTCCTGATGAATACTGCCAAATACGGTTTTCACTATTGCAACGCCTAAGTCTCCCATAGGTTTACATGGGGACTGCCTTTAATTATCTTTTTAGTACAGTTTCCCATTTGGAGCAGATAGAGATTTGGAGTTTGGGGTCTCTAAACTCACAATTTAAGAATACATCTTTTGGTAAAGTTGATTTGTAAATTGTCAGTTTGAAAATGCCACTTTTAGAAAGCCGGCATATTCTTGCTTAAGCATTCTGTGCCTCTGCCTGCCTGTGGAATCAACATCTGGGTCAGACTGACAGTTGGTCTGTTTGTTAATTCTCTCTAAACAGTGACACAAAGGAAGCTGCTGAGTGCCCTGCATATCCTGATGAGTCTCATGGGTTGCAGTGGGGAGGGAAGAGCTGACACCTGCACCTGAAAGCGCTGTGCCTGTCCTCACACAGTGCCGCCTGGTGTGTGTCTGGGGCCAGGCCTGGGCAAGGCAGAATCTTGTCAGCAACAATGACTTTTCTTTGATTTTTTCCTACTTCAAAGGCAGACATGGGTATAAGTAGTGGACCCAAAACCCCAGACTTCTAGAACACTTCTGGATCAAGAGGAACCTCTGCCAAGGAGAAGAGCTGTAGAGCTGGAGGAGGAGTACTGCTCCTTTGCTGTGTGTGCTTTGCTGGGTTGGCCTGCAGTTGCTGTTTCTGCCTTAGATAGGGCAAAGACTGGACTTTGCTGTTTTTCCTTCTTTTGAAGTTTCTCCAAGGGCTTGCACTGAGCTTGCCTCCTGTTAAGAAGTCTCAGGGACAGGAAAGATTTCACCTCCCAGCCTCTGGGTTCACTTGCTGTGGACCCTTACTCGCCAGGTGGTGCCTATTCCAGTTCCTGGGCCGTGGGGAGTGAAAGCTGGTTGAAAACCAAGAAAAACCAAGTGCACCGTTGCCTGACGACGAAGCTACCCAACCCCACAACACCGCCTGCAGCCGAAGCCAAGGTCCCTGCTGGAGTGCAATGACCCCAAGTGACATCACAGGCCTGATGCCATTGCAGCCCCGCTGACGTCCGTGACTTCGTGAGTCCCAAGTGCTGTGTCACCCATATCCGTGACACCCGACTCCGTCACGGTTCCTGCAGCCCCGAGGCATGACAGTGATCCCATGAGATCACTCCTCCGCATCTTTACCCACCGGACTTCGACCCCCCTGGAGCATAAGGAACAGACACTTTGCACCGATGCCACCTCAGCTCCACTGCTCCACAGCCAGGACCCGTCAATTCACAAAGAAGGCTATGCTCCACTGCTCTGCAACACCAGAACCGACGTTGCACCGGAACCAGTGACGCCTCACTTTCCCGACTCTGTGCACTGGCTTTATTCCTCACTTTCAAAAGGTACTGTACCTGGGGGTCCATGCAACTCCATGACAGGGGCCATTGGCGTCAGGTTGTTGGAAATGACTCCGTCACAACACCGTGATAACAGCAAATTGAAGCATTTGTGTTTCTAAGTGCTATATTCAAGTTTAATATTTGAAAATTCATGACTTTTTCTTGTGAATGTTGGATTTTGATGTTTCTGTCTTGTTTTTTATCAGATAAATATTAGCTGTTTTTCTAAACTGGTGTTGAGTCCTTTTGTGTGTTTTTACTGGGTTACTGTGTAGGATTGTACAAATACTTTACACACTGCCTGTGAGCAAAGTGACTGCTTGTGCCAAGCTACCATGGGGGTGGGCAGGGATTTTCCTAAGTGTGTACCTCCCTTACCCTGATTAGAGTGAGGGTCCCTGCTTGGGCAGAGCGCAAACTGACTGCCAGCCAGAGACTCCATTTCTAACACCTATGGTATCTGTGAGGTCCTGCTAGCTAGCCGAAAGGGTTAGGCCGACAGCTGCCACACGGTTTGGGATCGGACTCAGTTCCCCATACTCGGTGGTGCTGCCACCCAAAACTCAGCAGTCTTGTTACATGGTACTACCAATGTTGGTTAGGCACTGATTTTACAGATCACCCAAGTATATCTGTCTCACTACATATAATTGTCACCCTAATTACCGTATACGGAGACCTCCGTGGTATTAGGGACATCCTCCCAGGTAAGAAGGCAGTGCCTACTTTCAGGTTGTTCAGTCCTTTGAAAAGCATTTTCCCCTTGGTGTTTCTATATCTGAACTAGGTATTACATTATTACATTTGTTTTATTGGCAGACAGCAGTAGGGTTACAATTGCAGCTAATATGAGACTCCTCCTCACAACACACTTACTGCAACATGGCCTCACAGAGGAAGGAGGAGAAGTAACCATTATGGTTGAGACACACACAGCTTACACAACAGAAAGCAGATGGAAACACACATGCATTTCATCATTGCAATCCAGCAAACGCACCCGCAGAACATTGACTGTAAGGAAATGCCTCCTTGGCATGGTTGCCCCCTGACTTTTTGCCTTTGCTGATGCTATGTTTACAATTGAAAGTGTGCTGAGGCCTGCTAACCAGGCCCCAGCACCAGTGTTCTTTCCCTAACCTGTACTTTTGTATCCACAATTGGCAGACCCTGGCATCCAGATAAGTCCCTTGTAAACTGGTACTTCTAGTACCAAGGGCCCTGATGCCAAGGAAGGTCTCTAAGGGCTGCAGCATGTCTTATGCCACCCTGGAGACCTCTCACTCAGCACAGACACACTGCTTGCCAGCTTGTGTGTGCTAGTGAGGACAAAACGAGTAAGTCGACATGGCACTCCCCTCAGGGTGCCATGCCAGCCTCTCACTGCCTATGCAGTATAGGTAAGACACCCCTCTAGCAGGCCTTACAGCCCTAAGGCAGGGTGCACTATACCATAGGTGAGGGTACCAGTGCATGAGCATGGTACCCCTACAGTGTCTAAACAAAACCTTAGACATTGTAAGTGCAGGGTAGCCATAAGAGTATATGGTCTGGGAGTCGGTCAAACACGAACTCCACAGCACCATAATGGCTACACTGAAAACTGGGAACTTTGGTATCAAACTTCTCAGCACAATAAATGCACACTGGTGCCAGTGTACATTTTATTGTAAAATACACCCCAGAGGGCACCTTAGAGGTGCCCCCTGAAACTTAACCGACTATCTGTGTAGGCTGACTAGTTTTAGCAGCCTGCCACAAACCGAGACATGTTGCTGGCCCTATGGGGAGAGTGCCTTTGTCACTCTGAGGCCAGTAACAAAGCCTGCACTGGGTGGAGATGCTAACACCTCCCCCAGGCAGGAATTGTCACACCTGGCGGTGAGCCTCAAAGGCTCACCTCCTTTGTGCCAACCCAGCAGGACACTCCAGCTAGTGGAGTTGCCCGCCCCCTCCGGCCAGGCCCCACTTTTGGCGGCAAGGCCGGAGAAAATAATGAGAAAAACAAGGAGGAGTCACTGGCCAGTCAGGACAGCCCCTAAGGTGTCCTGAGCTGAAGTGACTCTAACTTTTAGAAATCCTCCATCTTGCAGATGGAGGATTCCCCCAATAGGGTTAGGATTGTGACCCCCTCCCCTTGGGAGGAGGCACAAAGAGGGTGTACCCACCCTCAGGGCTAGTAGCCATTGGCTACTAACCCCCCAGACCTAAACACGCCCTTAAATTTAGTATTTAAGGGCTACCCTGAACCCTAGAAAATTAGATTCCTGCAACTACAAGAAGAAGGACTGCCTAGCTGAAAACCCCTGCAGAGGAAGACCAGAAGACGACAACTGCCTTGGCTCCAGAAACTCACCGGCCTGTCTCCTGCCTTCCAAAGACCCTGCTCCAGCGACGCCTTCCAAAGGGACCAGCGACCTCGACATCCTCTGAGGACTGCCCCTGCTTCGAAAAGACAAGAAACTCCCGAGGACAGCGGACCTGCTCCAAGAAAAGCTGCAACTTTGTTTCCAGCAGCTTTAAAGATCCCTGCAAGCTCCCCGCAAGAAGCGTGAGACTTGCAACACTGCACCCGGCGACCCCGACTCGGCTGGTGGCGATCCAACACCTCAGGAGGGACCCCAGGACTACTCTAAGACTGTGAGTACAAAAACCTGTCCCCCCTGAGCCCCCACAGCGCCGCCTGCAGAGGGAATCCCGAGGCTTCCCCTGACCGCGACTCTTTGAATCCAAAGTCCCGACACCTGGGAGAGACCCTGCACCCGCAGCCCCCAGGACCTGAAGGACCGGACTTTCACCGGAGGAGTGACCCCCAGGAGTCCCTCTCCCTTGATCAAGTGGAGGTTTCCCCGAGGAACCCCCCCCTTGCCTGCCTGCAGCGCTGAAGAGATCCCTAGATCTCCCATTGACTTCCATTACAAACCCGACGCTTGTTTCTACACTGCACCCGGCCGCCCCGCGCTGCTGAGGGTGAAATTTCTGTGTGGGCTTGTGTCCCCCCCGGTGCCCTACAAAACCCCTCTGGTCTGCCCTCCGAAGACGCGGGTACTTACCTGCAAGCAGACCGGAACCGGGGCACCCCCTTCTCTCCATTCTAGCCTATGTGTTTTGGGCACCACTTTGAACTCTGCACCTGTCCGGCCCTGAGCTGCTGGTGTGGTGACTTTGGGGTTGCTCTGAACCCCCAACGGTGGGCTACCTTGGACCAAGAACTAAGCCCTGTAAGTGTCTTACTTACCTGGTTAACCTAACAAATACTTACCTCCCCTAGGAACTGTGAAAATTGCACTGTGTCCACTTTTAAAACAGCTATTTGTGAATAACTTGAAAAGTATACATGCAATTTTGATGATTTGAAGTTCCTAAAGTACTTACCTGCAATACCTTTCGAATGAGATATTACATGTAGAATTTGAACCTGTGGTTCTTAAAATAAACTAAGAAAAGATATTTTTCGATATAAAAACCTATTGGCTGGATTTGTCTCTGAGTGTGTGTACCTCATTTATTGTCTATGTGTATGTACAACAAATGCTTAACACTACTCCTTGGATAAGCCTACTGCTCGACCACACTACCACAAAATAGAGCATTAGTATTATCTCTTTTTGCCACTATCTTACCTCTAAGGGGAACCCTTGGACTCTGTGCATGCTATTCCTTACTTTGAAATAGCACATACAGAGCCAACTTCCTACATTGGTGGATCAGCGGTGGGGTACAAGACTTTGCATTTGCTGGACTACTCAGCCAATACCTGATCACACGACAAATTCCAAAATTGTCATTAGAAATTCATTTTTACAATTTGAAATTGTTCTAAATTCTTAAAAGTCCTGCTAGGGCCTTGTGTGTTAAGTCCCTGTTTAGCATTGTCTTTTAGAGTTTAAAAGTTTGTTAAAAGTTTGAAATTAGATTCTAGAAACAGTTTTAGATTCTTTAAAAAGTCTTCCAACTTTTAGCAAAATAATGTCTGATACAGAGATGAATGTGGTGGAACTCGACACCACACCTTACCTCCATCTTAAGATGAGGGAGCTAAGGTCTCTCTGTAATATCAAAAAAATAACCATTGGCTCCAGACCTACCAAAATTCAGCTCCAGGAGCTGTTGGCAGAGTTTGAAAAAGCCAACCCCTCTGATGATGACCTCACAGAGGAAGAAATTAGTGACTTGGAGGCCAATGTCCCTCCTCCAGTCCTAAATAGGGAGAACAGGACCCCTCAAGTCCTGTCTCCAACTGTGTTAGTCAGAAATAGTGAGTCCCTCACAGGAGGGTCCCACATTTCTGAAATCACTGAGGATGCTCTCAGTGAAGATGACCTCCTGTTAGCCAGGATGGCCAAAAGATTGGCTTTAGAGAGACAGCTCCTAGCCATAGAAAGGGAAAGACAAGAGATGGGCCTAGGACCCATCAATGGTGGCAGCAATATAAATAGGGTCAGAGATTCTCCTGACATGTTAAAAATCCCCAAAGGGATTGTGACAAAATTTGAAGATGGTGATGACATCACCAAGTGGTTCACAGCTTTTGAGAGGGCTTGTGTAACCAGAAAAGTGAACAGATCTCACTGGGGTGCTCTCCTTTGGGAAATGTTCACTGGAAAGTGTAGGGATAGACTCCTCACACTCTCTGGAAAAGATGCAGAATCTTATGACCTCATGAAGGGTACCCTGATTGAGGGCTTTGGATTCTCCACTGAGGAGTACAGGATTAGGTTCAGGGGGGCTCAAAAATCCTCGAGCCAGACCTGGGTTGACTTTGTTGACTACTCAGTGAAAACACTAGATGGTTGGATTCAAGGCAGTGGTGTAAGTAATTATGATGGGCTGTACAATTTATTTGTGAAAGAACACCTGTTAAGTAATTGTTTCAATGATAAACTGCATCAGCATCTGGTAGACCTAGGACCAATTTCTCCCCAAGAATTGGGAAAGAAGGCGGACCATTGGGTCAAGACAAGGGTGTCCAAGACTTCAACAGGGGGTGACCAAAAGAAAGGGGTCACAAAGACTCCCCAGGGGAAGGGTGATGAGACAACCAAAACTAAAAATAGTAAAGAGTCTTCTACAGGCCCCCAAAAACCTGCACAGGAGGGTGGGCCCAGAGCCTCTTCACAAAACAATGGGTACAAGGGTAAAAACTTTGATCCCAAAAAGGCCTGGTGTCATAGCTGTAAACAGCATGGACACCAAACTGGAGACAAGGCCTGTCCCAAGAAAGGTTCCACTCCAAACTCCCATCCAGGTAACACTGGTATGGCTAGTCTCCAAGTGGGATCAACAGTGTGCCCAGAGCAAATCAGGGTCCACACTGAAGCTATTCTAGTTTCTGAGGGTGGGGTGGATTTAGCCACACTAGCTGTCTGGCCGCCTAACATGCAAAAATACAGACAGCAACTCTTAATTAATGGGACTAGAATAGAGGGCCTGAGGGATACAGGTGCCAGTGTCACCATGGTGACAGAGAAACTGGTTTCCCCTGGCCAATACCTGACTGGAAAAACTTACACAGTCACCAACGCTGACAATCAGAAAAAAGTACATCCCATGGCAATGGTTACTTTAGAATGGGGAGGGGTCAATGGCCTGAAACAGGTGGTGGTCTCCTCAAATATCCCAGTGGACTGTCTGCTTGGAAATGACCTGGAGTCCTCAGCATGGGCTGAGGTAGAACTAAAAACCCATGCAGCAATGCTGGGTATCCCTGAACTGGTGTGTGTGAAAACCAGAGCACAATGCAAGGCACAGGGTGAACAAGTAGAGCTGGAGTCTGGAAGAATGGCCCAGCCTACCAAGAGGAAAGGAAAGTCAGTTGGGAAACCAACTGCAACACAGCAAAAGAAAGGGAACCTCTCTTCTCAGGAAGAAGTTCTGCCCTCTGAGGGAACTGAGCCTTTGGAGCTTGAACCTTATCAGGTTGAGCTCTTAGGCCCAGGGGGACCCTCAAGGGAGGAGCTGTGTAAGGGACAAGAAACCTGTCCCTCTCTTGAAGGCCTTAGGCATCAAGCTGCTGAAGAGTCCAAAGGCAAGAAAAATGGAACGCATAGGGTCTATTGGGAAGATGGACTCCTGTACACTGAGGCCAGAGACCCCAAACCTGGTGCCACTAGGAGAGTGGTAGTGCCTCAGCTGTTCAGGAAGTTCATCCTAACATTGGCCCATGACATTCCCCTTGCTGGACATTTGGGACAAACCAAGACGTGGGAGAGGTTAGTCAACCACTTCTACTGGCCCAATATGTCCAACATGGTTAAGGAGTTTTGCCTCTCCTGCCCCACCTGTCAAGCCAGTGGTAAGACAGGTGGGCATCCAAAGGCCCCCCTCATTCCACTTCCAGTGGTGGGGGTTCCCTTTGAAAGAGTGGGTGTGGACATAGTTGGTCCACTAGAACCTCCCACAGCCTCAGGAAATATGTATATCCTGGTAGTAGTGGATCATGCTACCAGGTATCCTGAAGCTATTCCCCTTAGGTCGACTACTGCCCCTGCAGTAGCCAAGGCCCTCATTGGTATCTTTACCAGAGTGGGTTTCCCTAAGGAGGTGGTGTCTGACAGAGGTACCAACTTCATGTCAGCATACCTAAAGCACATGTGGAATGAGTGTGGAGTGACTTATAAATTCACTACACCATACCATCCACAAACTAATGGCTTAGTTGAGAGATTCAACAAGACATTAAAGGGCATGATCATGGGGCTCCCAGAAAAACTCAAAAGGAGATGGGATGTCCTCTTGCCATGCCTGCTTTTCGCTTACAGAGAGGTGCCACAGAAGGGAGTAGGATTCTCACCCTTTGAACTTCTGTTTGGTCATCCTGTAAGGGGACCACTTGCCCTTGTTAAAGAAGGCTGGGAGAGACCTCTCCATGAGCCTAAACAGGACATAGGGCCTGATTCTAACTTTGGAGGACGGTGTTAAACCGTCCCAAAAGTGGCGGATATACCACCTACTGTATTACGAGTTCCATAGGATATAATGGACTCGTAATACGGTAGGTGGTATATCCGCCACTTTTGGGACGGTTTAACACCGTCCTCCAAAGTTAGAATCAGGCCCATAGTGGACTATGTACTTGGCCTTCGCTCTAGAATGGCAGAGTACATGGAAAAGGCAACCAAAAACCTTGAGGCCAGCCAACAGCTCCAGAAGTTTTGGTATGACCAAAAGGCTGCACTGGTTGAGTTCCAACCAGGGCAGAAAGTCTGGGTTCTGGAGCCTGTGGCTCCCAGGGCACTCCAGGACAAATGGAGTGGCCCTTACCCAGTGCTAGAAAGGAAGAGTCAGGTCACCTACCTGGTGGACCTGGGCACAAGCAGGAGCCCCAAGAGGGTGATCCATGTGAACCGCCTTAAGCTCTTCCATGACAGGGCTGATGTCAATCTGTTGATGGTAACAGATGAGGATCAGGAGGCAGAGAGTGAACCTCTCCCTGATCTTCTGTCATCAGACCCAAAAGATGGCACAGTAGATGGAGTGATCTATTCAGACACCCTCTCTGGCCAACAGCAAGCTGATTGTAGGAGAGTCCTACAACAGTTTCCTGAACTCTTCTCCTTAACCCCTGGTCAGACACACCTGTGTACCCATGATGTGGACACAGGAGACAGCATGCCTGTCAAGAACAAAATCTTTAGACAATCTGACCATGTTAAGGAAAGCATCAAGGTGGAAGTCCACAAGATGCTGGAATTGGGAGTAATTGAGCGCTCTGACAGCCCCTGGGCTAGCCCAGTGGTCTTAGTCCCCAAACCTCACACCAAAGATGGAAAGAAAGAGATGAGGTTTTGTGTGGACTACAGAGGGCTCAATTCTGTCACCAAGACAGATGTTCATCCAATTCCAAGAGCTGATGAGCTCATTGATAAATTAGGTGCTGCCAAATTTCTAAGTACCTTTGACTTGACAGCAGGGTACTGGCAAATAAAAATGGCACCTGGAGCAAAAGAAAAGACAGCATTCTCCACACCTGATGGGCATTATCAGTTTACTGTTATGCCCTTTGGTTTAAAGAATGCCCCTGCCACCTTCCAAAGGTTGGTGAATCAAGTCCTTGCTGGCTTGGAGTCCTTTAGCACAGCTTATCTTGATGATATTGCTGTCTTTAGCTCCACCTGGCAGGATCACCTGGTCCACCTGAAGAAGGTTTTGAAGGCTCTGCAATCTGCAGGCCTCTCTATCAAGGCATCCAAATGCCAGATAGGGCAGGGAACTGTGGTTTACTTGGGACACCTTGTAGGTGGAGGCCAAGTTCAGCCACTCCAACCCAAGATCCAGACTATTCTGGACTGGGTAGCTCCAAAAACCCAGACTCAAGTCAGGGCATTCCTTGGCTT
The DNA here is from genome assembly GCF_031143425.1 of Pleurodeles waltl. Classification (NCBI taxonomy): domain Eukaryota; kingdom Metazoa; phylum Chordata; class Amphibia; order Caudata; family Salamandridae; genus Pleurodeles; species Pleurodeles waltl. The sequence continues at coordinate 923,316,009 of NC_090443.1, read as the reverse complement.
GACTGGGTATTACAGGAGGTTTGTGAAGGGATATGGATCCATTGTGACAGCCCTCACTGAACTCACCTCCAAGAAAATGCCCAAGAAAGTGAACTGGACTGTGGAATGCCAACAGGCCTTTGACACCCTGAAACAAGCAATGTGCTCAGCACCAGTTCTCAAAGCTCCAGATTATTCTAAGCAGTTCATTGTGCAGACTGATGCCTCTGAACATGGGATAGGGGCAGTTTTGTCCCAAACAAATGATGATGGCCTTGACCAGCCTGTTGCTTTCATTAGCAGGAGGTTACTCCCCAGGGAGCAGCGTTGGAGTGCCATTGAGAGGGAGGCCTTTGCTGTGGTTTGGTCCCTGAAGAAGCTGAGACCATACCTCTTTGGGACTCACTTCCTAGTTCAAACTGACCACAGACCTCTCAAATGGCTGATGCAAATGAAAGGTGAAAATCCTAAACTGTTGAGGTGGTCCATCTCCCTACAGGGAATGGACTTTATAGTGGAACACAGACCTGGGACTGCCCATGCCAATGCAGATGGCCTTTCCAGGTTCTTCCACTTAGAAAATGAAGACTCTCTTGGGAAAGGTTAGTCTCATCCTCTTTCGTTTGGGGGGGGTTGTGTAAGGAAATGCCTCCTTGGCATGGTTGCCCCCTGACTTTTTGCCTTTGCTGATGCTATGTTTACAATTGAAAGTGTGCTGAGGCCTGCTAACCAGGCCCCAGCACCAGTGTTCTTTCCCTAACCTGTACTTTTGTATCCACAATTGGCAGACCCTGGCATCCAGATAAGTCCCTTGTAAACTGGTACTTCTAGTACCAAGGGCCCTGATGCCAAGGAAGGTCTCTAAGGGCTGCAGCATGTCTTATGCCACCCTGGAGACCTCTCACTCAGCACAGACACACTGCTTGCCAGCTTGTGTGTGCTAGTGAGGACAAAACGAGTAAGTCGACATGGCACTCCCCTCAGGGTGCCATGCCAGCCTCTCACTGCCTATGCAGTATAGGTAAGACACCCCTCTAGCAGGCCTTACAGCCCTAAGGCAGGGTGCACTATACCATAGGTGAGGGTACCAGTGCATGAGCATGGTACCCCTACAGTGTCTAAACAAAACCTTAGACATTGTAAGTGCAGGGTAGCCATAAGAGTATATGGTCTGGGAGTCGGTCAAACACGAACTCCACAGCACCATAATGGCTACACTGAAAACTGGGAAGTTTGGTATCAAACTTCTCAGCACAATAAATGCACACTGATGCCAGTGTACATTTTATTGTAAAATACACCCCAGAGGGCACCTTAGAGGTGCCCCCTGAAACTTAACCGACTATCTGTGTAGGCTGACTAGTTTTAGCAGCCTGCCACAAACCGAGACATGTTGCTGGCCCCATGGGGAGAGTGCCTTTGTCACTCTGAGGCCAGTAACAAAGCCTGCACTGGGTGGAGATGCTAACACCTCCCCCAGGCAGGAATTGTCACACCTGGCGGTGAGCCTCAAAGGCTCACCTCCTTTGTGCCAACCCAGCAGGACACTCCAGCTAGTGGAGTTGCCCGCCCCCTCCGGCCAGGCCCCACTTTTGGCGGCAAGGCCGGAGAAAATAATGAGAAAAACAAGGAGGAGTCACTGGCCAGTCAGGACAGCCCCTAAGGTGTCCTGAGCTGAAGTGACTCTAACTTTTAGAAATCCTCCATCTTGCAGATGGAGGATTCCCCCAATAGGGTTAGGATTGTGACCCCCTCCCCTTGGGAGGAGGCACAAAGAGGGTGTACCCACCCTCAGGGCTAGTAGCCATTGGCTACTAACCCCCCAGACCTAAACACACCCTTAAATTTAGTATTTAAGGGCTACCCTGAACCCTAGAAAATTAGATTCCTGCAACTACAAGAAGAAGGACTGCCTAGCTGAAAACCCCTGCAGAGGAAGACCAGAAGACGACAACTGCCTTGGCTCCAGAAACTCACCGGCCTGTCTCCTGCCTTCCAAAGACCCTGCTCCAGCGACGCCTTCCAAAGGGACCAGCGACCTCGACATCCTCTGAGGACTGCCCCTGCTTCGAAAAGACAAGAAACTCCCGAGGACAGCGGACCTGCTCCAAGAAAAGCTGCAACTTTGTTTCCAGCAGCTTTAAAGATCCCTGCAAGCTCCCCGCAAGAAGCGTGAGACTTGCAACACTGCACCCGGCGACCCCGACTCGGCTGGTGGCGATCCAACACCTCAGGAGGGACCCCAGGACTACTCTAAGACTGTGAGTACAAAAACCTGTCCCCCCTGAGCCCCCACAGCGCCGCCTGCAGAGGGAATCCCGAGGCTTCCCCTGACCGCGACTCTTTGAATCCAAAGTCCCGACACCTGGGAGAGACCCTGCACCCGCAGCCCCCAGGACCTGAAGGACCGGACTTTCACCGGAGGAGTGACCCCCAGGAGTCCCTCTCCCTTGATCAAGTGGAGGTTTCCCCGAGGAACCCCCCCCTTGCCTGCCTGCAGCGCTGAAGAGATCCCTAGATCTCCCATTGACTTCCATTACAAACCCGACGCTTGTTTCTACACTGCACCCGGCCGCCCCCGCGCTGCTGAGGGTGACATTTCTGTGTGGGCTTGTGTCCCCCCCGGTGCCCTACAAAACCCCTCTGGTCTGCCCTCCGAAGACGCGGGTACTTACCTGCAAGCAGACCGGAACCGGGGCACCCCCTTCTCTCCATTCTAGCCTATGTGTTTTGGGCACCACTTTGAACTCTGCACCTGTCCGGCCCTGAGCTGCTGGTGTGGTGACTTTGGGGTTGCTCTGAACCCCCAACGGTGGGCTACCTTGGACCAAGAACTAAGCCCTGTAAGTGTCTTACTTACCTGGTTAACCTAACAAATACTTACCTCCCCTAGGAACTGTGAAAATTGCACTGTGTCCACTTTTAAAACAGCTATTTGTGAATAACTTGAAAAGTATACATGCAATTTTGATGATTTGAAGTTCCTAAAGTACTTACCTGCAATACCTTTCGAATGAGATATTACATGTAGAATTTGAACCTGTGGTTCTTAAAATAAACTAAGAAAAGATATTTTTCTATATAAAAACCTATTGGCTGGATTTGTCTCTGAGTGTGTGTACCTCATTTATTGTCTATGTGTATGTACAACAAATGCTTAACACTACTCCTTGGATAAGCCTACTGCTCGACCACACTACCACAAAATAGAGCATTAGTATTATCTCTTTTTGCCACTATCTTACCTCTAAGGGGAACCCTTGGACTCTGTGCATGCTATTCCTTACTTTGAAATAGCACATACAGAGCCAACTTCCTACATTGACCATATGCATTTTTAGAAATACCTTTTTCTTATCAAGAACACCAGAATTGGCTTAATGGCACCCTACCACACGTCCTACAGAATGTTAGACTAGGTCCATTAAGTAATGACAGACCAACGTGGCCAGTATTATCCATGTATACAGCACACCCACAGATTGGCGGTAGCAGAAATGCCCCACCTATATACTCATTTAGTACAAATATACAGTATAGCCACTTAATTCAATTTGTAATGCAGACATTAAACACCGCTCCAGCAAGGGCTGCTCAAGCGCAACCACATGTGGCAACAGCAGGGATCAACCCCGCAACAGTGCACTCAATAATGGTGAAAGTGTCCTTTAAACGTGAAGAAATTTTGTTTTTGACAGCACATAAAATAAGCACTTTGGAAAGAGTGTTTCTCCAAATGGGACCCCAAGATAAACACTGAATCCTCACAATGCACTTGCTGTTTGGGATGGTTCCCTCAGTAGACAACTGCACATCATGGTGGACAGTATATGCTGCTTTCTATACTACTGCACACTTGAAAATCTACTGTAAGTGTGAAATAATTTCAAGATAAGTAAGAAGCAGCACCGGCTCTGGATTTGGGAATGCAATTAATAGGAAATTTTGCCATAGTGTCCTTCCATAATTTTAAGCAACCTTAAAGGAAAGGCAGTTGCTCTGACAGTACGCCAGTGGCTCTAGAATGTTCCGGTACAGGATCAAGAAAGCGAGCTGCCAAAGATTATTACAGAGACCTATAGTAGTATAGGTTGGGATAATCAGTGGGCCAGACATTGAAAACCCCAACTACTATGTAAACCATTAAGGATTCTACAAAGCAAGTGGCTAAGAGTTCTAAACAAAAACAAAATAAAGATATTGTTAAACAAAGAAGGGCATTTCCAAACCTGGGGACCTCTGAAAAGTGCTATAATCTTAGCAATAGAGAACATTTGAAAACTCCTGATAGATACCAATATATTGATACACGCCTACCTTGTTCCTTTTAGGACTCACCGGACAAATGCAGCGAGAGAGGTGGGTGTTCCGTACAACAAAATGAGCATGTGAAACCAAAAAAAGATTCACAGTGCTCAGCTGAAACTTCCATAAAGAAGGAAGGGAAACCTCCCCAACAGAAAGCACAGTTTAAAAAAAAAAGGTGGCAACTATTTCGGCCAGAAATTCCACGCATGCTGAGAGCTTTAACAAAGAACAGGAAGCGGGCACTGACTATGTTGGACAGTGCAGCAGAGGTCACATTAGTTTGCCGGAATCTATAAGACCTTCTGGATGCAACAACAACTAATGACTGCGGACACACGCACCTCCCCCGACAGAGTTTATAAATAGAAATTGCAACTCAAAGAAGACATTGAGGGCCATATTTATACTTTTTGACGCAAAACTGCGTAAATCCTGGCGGAGGCCTACCCCGATTTGGATGGGCGCGTGAGGACATCACAGCAGACACTAGGGGGTGAGTATCAGCACAATCTGCTATCTTTGCGCGCAGTGAAGGTGTCTGGGTGGGGGAGGAGGGCTGGGGCTATCTCCAGGCCAGGGCGCATTCTGTAGGCTAGGCCACTCCGTTAGGCATGGCCCTGTGCCCCCGCCCCCCACGTCTGTAGGGTGCCAAGTACAGCTATCCATGGTCCGGCCTCACCCATGTGTGCATTTGTCGTCCATAGACCTGTAGGCCTAGTCATAATAACTGAGTAGTGTACCCAAATTGCGCGGCCTAGTGCAGGGGGCTTCTGTGTCTGTCCTCTCCGCCAACGGTGTTGCCAATGCATGCACTCAACCTGTCTTCATTTCTCCCCCCCCATTTTCTTTGTCTTCCTGTTCATGTGTGCATTAGCATCATCAGGCGGAGGAGAAGTGGCATCGGCGCACGAGGGAGCTGCATCTCACATGGCCCCGGAGGGCCATGCAACAGAATCCGAGTACACCAGTGAGACGGAGGGCGAGTGGAGCTCCACAACGGGGACCCGTGGAGACGTCAGTGACACCGACACGTCCTCAGAATGGAGCTCCCTTGCGGTGGCGGCAACATCCGTGCCCACCGCCACAACAGGTACAGCCGCCACCCAGCGCACCAGTGCCGCCCTCCCAGCAGCCCCTCAGCCTTCGCTCCGTGCCCGCTCGCCCAGGAAGGCGGGCATCTTCTTCGCCCCAGGCACCTCAGGCCCTGCCCCAGTTACCCCTGCTGCCCTCAGTGAGGAGGTCATTGACCTCCTCAGGACTCTCATTGTTGGGCAGTCTACCCTTTTGAATGCCATCCAGGGTGTAGAAAGGGAGGTGGATCGGAGCAATGCATACCTAGAGGGCATTCATTCGGGTCAGGCTGCCCATCAGCGATCGTTCAACGCTCTGGCCTCAGCACTGATGGCAGCCATTGTCCCTGTCTCCAGCCTCCCTCTTCTGACTCCCTCCACCCAGTCCCAGTCTCCTGTTCCTCTGCCTATCCCATCCACACCATCAGACCAGCCTGCACACACCTCACCCAAGGGCAGCTCATCCAGACATAAGCACCACAGATCCCACAAGCATTCACACAAGCAACATCCATATGCAGACATGCCAACAGTCACTACCACCTCTGTGTCCCCCACCTCCTCATCTCCCTCCTCCCTCCCTGTGACGTCTCCACTCACACCTGCATGCACACCACCATCATCCAGTACTTCCATCACCAGCACACCCTCCATTACAGTCCGCACACGTGCAGTCACCACCCCCACTGCCATTTACACGTCCCCTGTGTCCTCTCCCAGTGTGTCTGTCACCCCCTCTTCCAAACCACACAAACGCAGGCAGCCACCCACCCAACAGCCATTCACCTCACGACAGCCTCCGTCACAAGCACCTGCACCCAAAGACAGCACACTTGACTCTCCTACAACCACATCCTCTTCCTCCACTCCCATACCCACTGCACCTACCCTTCCCATGGCTCCTAAAAAACTTTTCCTCTCCAAAATTGACCTCTTTGCCTCACCTGACCCACCCCCTCCACCTGGTAAGAGTCCAAACAGCACCTCAGCCACCACCAGCCCTGCATCTACTGTGACCATAGTGCAGGGCTATTGGAGTCCACCAGCTCCTAGGGCAGGAACATCGGCCAGCAGCAAGGGGCCAGCCAGCCCAACCCCTGGGAAGAGGACAAAAAAAGAATAAGGGCCGGCGCGACAAGCCTGAGACGGCTGCCACCAAGGACAGTAGCCTTGCCCCGTCACCTGCCACATCATCAAAGGGAGGCAAGGGCCACAGAGCTTCAGCGAAGGAGGGCAAGGGCAGCAGGGCGGAGAAGTCAGGCAGCAGGCGAGCTGCCCAGGAGGGCCCCACCAGCCCCATTCCGGTTGTGACGGACGACACCCACGGGCCCAGGACTCCATCACAGGAGGGCCCCGCGACCGCACCGTCGGATGCCGAGTGAGCGGGAAGTCTTGGCCAGGTCTGGCTCCCTAGAAACACAGGACAAGCACCGCTGAACAGGGGCCCGCCGTGAGAAGAACCGCTGAACAGGGCCCCGCCGTGAGAAGAACCGCTGAACAGGGGCCCGCCGTGAGAAGCACCGCTGAACAAGGGCCCACCGTGAGAAGCACCGCTCCGCTGGGCCCTTCATCTCAAGCACCGCTCCGCTGGCCACCGCCGTCTCAAGCACCGCTCCGCTGGGCCCTTCCTGTCAAGCACCGCTCCGCTGGGCCCTTCATCTCAAGCACTGCTCTGCTGGGCCCTTCCTGTCAAGCACCGCTCCGCTGGGCCCTTCCTGTCAAGCACCGTTCTGCTGGGCCCTTCCTGTCAAGCACCGCTCCGCTGGGCCCTTCATCTCAAGCACCGCTCCACTGGGCCCTTCATCTCAAGCACCGGTCCGCTGGCCACCGCCGTCTCAAGCACCACTCCGCTGGGCCCTTCCTGTCAAGCACCGCTCCGCTGGGCCCTTCCTGTCAAGCACTGCTCCGCTGGGCCCTTCATCTCAAGCACCGCTCCGCTGGGCCCTTCATCTCAAGCACCGCTCCGCTGGCCACCGCTGTCTCAAGCACCGCTCCGCTGGGCCCTTCCTGTCAAGCACCGCTCCGCTGGGCCCTTCCTGTCAAGCACCGCTCCGCTGGTCCCTTCCTGTCAAGCACCGCTCCGCTGGGCCCTTCCTGTCAAGCACCGCTCCGCTGGGCCCTTCCTGTCAAGCACCGCTCCGCTGGGCCCTTCATCTCAAGCACCGCTCCGCTGGGCCCTTCCTGTCAAGCACCGCTCCGCTGGGCCCTTCATCTCAAGCACCGCTCTGCTGGGCCCTTCATCTCAAGCACCGCTCCGCTGGCCACCGCCGTCTCAAGCACCGCTCTGCTGGGCCCTTCTTGTCAAGCACTGCTCCGCTGGTCCCTTCCTGTCAAGCACCGCTCCGCTGGGCCCTTCCTGTCAAGCACCGCTCCGCTGGGCCCTTCCTGCCAAGCACCGCTCCGCTGGGCCCTTCCTGTCAAGCACCGCTCCGCTGGGCCCTTCATCTCAAGCACCGCTCCGCTGGGCCCTTCCTGTCAAGCACCGCTCCGCTGGGCCCTTCCTGTCAAGCACCGCTCCGCTGGGCCCTTCATCTCAAGCACCGCTCCGCTGGGCCCTTCATCTCAAGCACCGCTCCGCTGGCCACCGCCTTCTCAAGCACTGCTCCGCTGGGCCCTTCCTGTCAAGCACCGCTCCGCTGGGCCCTTCATCTCAAGCACCGCTCCGCTGGGCAACGCCATCTCAAGCACCGCTCCACTGGGCAACGCCATCTCAAGCACCGCTGGCCCATTGACAGTGCCGGTTCTGTGTCGAGCAGGGCTTCACGTAGCACTCTGGGCACCGTGCCTCCTCCATTGACAGTGGAGTCAATAATCCATCTGATGGACTGTGGCTTTGCACTCCCCAGGATGGCACAGTGGGCAAGCCACCCACTGTAGAGACTTGTGAGACTGTGGCTTTGCACTCCCCAGGATGGCACAGTGGGCAAGCCACCCACTGTAGAGACTTGTGAGACTGTGGCTTTGCACTCCCCAGGATGGTGCAGTGGGCATGGAGGCCCCTCGTGGATCTGGCATCGTGGAATCATGTGGCTGAGGTGCCCCCCCTTCCCTTCCCCCTGAGGTGCCTGTAGTTTTGTCATCTGATGCCCCAGCAGTGTTCTCTCCAATGGATTCGGGTCTCCTGTGTGGGCTTTGCCCCTGTGTTTGTGCACATTGGCCCACGGACTATGGAACTTTGACAGAATGGGCAGGACTTATTGCACATGTATATATTTTTAACTATGTTCATTCCTTATTTTGTATCTTTCATATTTCATATTTCACATTACTTCATTTGTGCTATAATATACTTCAATTTCAATGTTCATTTTATTTTGTCTTTGCATTATTCCGTGGGGTTTGGGGGGTGTCACTCTGACTTGTTGCTCGGCATTGGTGTGTAGATATTTGGGGGGGTGGGGGGGTGGGTGTATCGTGTATGTGTGTGCCCGTAACCCTTCCTCCTCCCCCCTCCCCTGTGTCGTAGGTGCAATACTCACCGTTGTCGTCTGCGCCGGCGTTCGTACTCGTGGTAGATAAGCAGGTAGACAATAGCTGGTAGGATGTTTAATTCGGGTTCCATGCTGTCCTCCTTCCTCGTGGAGTGTATAGAGGTGAGCGTTTTCCCATTCGTAGTCTGTTTCCGGCGTGTTTTTATCGGCGGGGCTCCCGCCCCGGAAAAGGTGGCGGATTGGTGAGTTGTGATAGGGTGGGCGGTACATTGTCTGCCGCCTGCCTGTTGGCGGTGACCGCCGCGCTGTTTGTTTGTCCCGCCGTGGCGGTCGGAGTGTTAAAGTGGCAGCCTGTGTTGGCGGTTCCCGCCAGGGTCAGAATTCCATTTTTTTGACCGCCTGCCTGTTGGCGGGTTGGCCGTCGCTTTATCACCGACCGCCAGGGTTGGAATGACCCCCTTAGTGTGCAAAAAGTACAAAACGACCATGGACATTTCCAATGAGTTCTTCTGCCAAACTATAGCACCTGAAAGCATTAGGCTCAGAAAGGAAATTTTCACGACCTCCACAAGGGTATAAGAACAGTCCTGGACTGTTTTCTGCATGTGCAACTTCCATATTGTATGATATTGACCCTGAGGCATTGTGCTATGTTGATGATATTTACTTGACAGACAATGAGCTGGTGCAACACCTAAAAATGGTGGACCGTATAGTGGTGAGTTTTGTAGAATTTAACTACAAATTCCATTTCAAGAAAACAAAAATTGCCTTCATCAGTGCCCTGTTTTGGGATATGAGTTATCAAGTGGAGGAAAGAGCCTAGTGCAGCATTTCTTAGAAAAATGTGCGCAAATACAACCACCAAACACAATAAAAAAGCTGCAGTCCTTATTTGGCTTTTCAAATTTTGGCAGAATTTATATTCCAGATTATGCACAACGCATAAAACCACTGTACAATCTGATAAATCCAGATTTCACAAGTAAATTCTGGACAGTGGGACATAAATGCATACTCAGAGCTTTACAAAAAGACATGCTGGAGGAAAAACACTTACACACATGGTACAATAAAACAAATTTGGTCATCAGAGTACTTGCTGGTGCTATTAGGTTCACCTAAGGAACATTCAATTAAGTTGACACTGTCCCAATAGCATACAAATTACACTTATACCCCATGGCTGAAAAACACATTTCTCCCACTGAAAAGACTTTAACTGCTGTTCAGATGGCTGTCATTAAAGCAACACCTTTGGCCCAGGGGAAACACATTGTGGTTGTGACCCAGATACCAGCCCTTCAAGCTGTTACTAAAGCCAGTATTCCAAATGCAAAAGCATTAAATCGACGCTGGATACAATAGGCCACCTCTCTGACGGCCACTGATGTTGACTATGTTTTTGACCCTAAATTACAGACACAAGAGTCCCTCCAATATGAACTAGAATACCCAATGTCTGTTAACATTTTGCCACTTCATCAATATCAGATGATCATTTACACTGATGGTTCAGCCCAACTGGCAGTAGGCACATAACACCTATACTCTGCTGCTTGTGCAGCAGTGAGTGGTGTAATGAAGGATGGTCAGTTCCACCCTTGGAACACATACAGAGACCCTAGGGGACTGCACTGGATAACTGGCTGAGCTTATGACTCTCCTGATGGCAATGGAACATACGGATCCTGACCTAAGAGCACTTATAGTGTGTGATTCGTACTATTGTGTCTAGTCCTTCAATGAATACCTACATTACTGGCAACAGAATGGATTCAGAAACTCAAAAGGGAACACCATTGAAAACAGGCTCCTGTGGGGGTAAGTAGCAGATCTAAAAGAGATACTATCAAATACCCATGTTGTGCATACCATGGGCCACCAACGCATAGGAATACATGCTGTGGAAATACTTTGGCTGATGAAGCAGCAAAGTTGACAGTTACTATGGCTTTTGTTGCAGTGGTTACTCATTCCAAGATGAGATTGGGTGATGAAACTCTGGATGCTGTGAAAACATTTGCTGACGGCAGGCCCTTGCAAAAGGCATATCCAGCTGAATATTCCTACCATATAAGTGCCCAAAATATTGCTTTTGTCAGCATACCAGGGGTGGGTGATTGTGTGATCCCCAACCAAGACCAAAGACAATAATTATTTAAAGCAGAGCATGAGGGGGTTGCAACTTCCCATGCAGGTGTGGCGGCTACCATTTTACTATTGCAAAAACGCTATTGGTGGCCGGGTCTATACCAACAGACCAGACAGTATAACCCTCATTATAACTTTGGTGGTCAGTTGACCCCCAAAGTCACGCCGGCCAGGAGACCGCCAGTGATGGCAGTCTTGAGACCACAATATTATGACTCCTGGCAACTCTCCGCCATAAATTGAGAGCCGCCAGAAGCCATACTGGTGGTTGGCAGTCTAGTGGAAGTTGCTTCGCTGGTACCGCCACGTCATCACAACACCGCCCGCCGTATTACAACTTTGTCATCAACGGGTGGTGTTGTGGTGATGGGGCGGTGCCGGTGGAGCAGGCCCCATGGACTCCGTTTCCTCCCGGAAGACCACCGCGAGCAGGTAAGGTGCTCGTCCGACAGGGGAGAGGGGAGGGGGTGTTGAGAGATGCATGTGTGAATGGGGGTGTTAGTGTGTGTGAATGGAGGGTAGGGTGTTTGTGTGCATGCGTATCTGTGTGAATGTGTGTCAGCGGGGTGGGGGATGTCGTGGATGTGTGTATGTGTGTGAATGTATGTGCATGGATGTGTGAGTGTGTGTGGTGTGTGCATGCGTGGTTGGGACGAGGGGTATGTACGGTGTTTGGGGGCTGGGGAGGTTGGTGTCTACAGGGTTTAGAGGTGGGAGGGGGGCCGTGGCTGTTTCGGGGAGGATGGGGGAGTCGCATACTGGCGACAGGAATGTCAATTCCTGTCACCAGTATCCTTTCCACCAGGGATTTCATGGTGGAGTTGCCGCCAGGAAATCCCTGGCGGAAAGGAGACTCATAATACCATCAGCTGTATATGGTGGACAGCCGGGCTGAAGGTGATACACCTTCGGCCCGGTAGTCCCACCGCCCTGGCGGTACAGGCAGTGAACTGGCTGCTTTGCAGCCCATTCAACGCAGTGGTCATAATTTGGCGGTCCTGCTCTGCCACGCTGTCAGCGGTGCTACCGCCAGCACCAGTGTGGTTGAGCAGGACCACCAAACTCACAATAACCACCTACGTCCTTTGTTGTGACATCTGCCAACAAATGAGAGGGTCCACTGCAAAACACCTATCACAGACACCGTCCTAATTTCCAACAAACTTTTACAGTGTGTGTACCTGGACCATTGCGGTTCCTTACAACCTAATGGTGCATACAAATATATTTTGGTCATTGTTGATTCTTGCTCTAGATTCCTATGGGTATGGCCACAATGCTCAGCTGATGCTCAAACTGTTATTAAAGACTTGCAAGTCCTTATCAGTGCATATGCAGTTGAGGCATTCCATTCAGACCAGAGCCCTGCATGTGCCTCATGGGCATTCAAGGACACCATGGCTATGATTGGGGCCCAACTCCATTTGTTGTCACCCTATCTTCTCGAGGGAAATTCGGTAGTAGAGCGGAAAAACTGTGACTAAAACCAGTCATTACCAGCAAAAGTATTAGGTACGGGTCCTAGTTGGCTTAACCACGTGTATGCAGTCCAGAGAGCACTTAATAATCCGCCCAGAAGGTCCCTGGGAGGGTTTACCTCATACGAGGTCCTAGTTTGGATACCTATGTGTATCCCAGGTCTTGATGGCCCTGACGTTGTGGCGGCAGGCACACCTTTTGACATAAATGAACATGTCACTGTCTTGCAGGGATTACAACAGTTTGGTGATAAAAATTAATCTGCATGTGCTGCCGCTTTGGGAATTAGGTACACACCAAAACAGCAAATGTGTGAATTGTAAAAGTCGGAGATCTGGTGCGCAAAAAGATTGCTGTAATGAAGGAATTTGGCCCATCATATAGAGCACCTGTTCCAGTCCTGGGAATGCATGGTACCAGAACTGTCATACTACCACCATTGTCTGGTTCAAGAGAAAACCGCTTTGTATCCATTGACAATGTCAAGTTACACTATGTGGCCAGTCCTACAAAGTAGACCATGAGGAATCCTGAGCAGTTCCCGGACCCCTCTCACTGCCAGTCAGGATGTGCCACTCCAAGATTTAAGTCACATTGATGAGACTTCCTGGAGCCTATGGAGGGTGGAAAATGATCTCTCATTAGTACCTGTCTTAACACCATCAACACGAAGTATCCAGAGTTTTGAGTCATTTTACTCCAATTCCACACAAACTGATGGAATCGTTCACTATGAAACACCAAGAGATACACCTATCAGCTCTTCTTCACCAGCACTGGCTCCATTACTTGCACAAACGGCTTCTGGGTATTTTGCCGACATCAACAACTCTTTTTCAAACTCTTCAGCCTCTTCTTCTACACCTGCATCAAGATCACGTAAGCTATTCAATTGACATAAAAATAACTATTTGATTTGACCATGGAATTATCTGTGGATATTGCTAACCTTGCTTGTTTGCCTTCCTTCTTTGGACTGGCATTGTCATTGTTTTCTTTTTACTGATACATGGTCACTATCTTCCTGAAAGTTCTGCTGTTGAACTACTGGAGGTGTTAGACCTTACCTGTTTTCTCAAAAGGTCTGAAAAGACTTGTCCCTTGTGAACATTTCAGCTACTCCAATTCCTGATGAGATTCTTTGGTATAAAGTACCTTTTAATATATATGGGCCACAGAAGTGATTTAAATTTCATATATGTTAAAAGTTTCAATGAATGATGTAATAAAGAGGTTATTTCTGATGATTGGGATGTGAAAACAGTTTATTCTATGCTTTGGGTGCTTGAATATTATACTCTATTTGAAATTGGAGATGTTTACCAAACTGCCAACTATGGTGAAATTTGTGATTACCGTCATTATGGACACACCTTATACATAGAGCTAGCGCCCCAAGAACTGTTTTTAATTATACACAATGACAACTCTGTCCAACTCCGCTGATGGGAGCTCTAAAACTCATTTGTAAAAGTTTGTATATTTTACTGGGCATGATGTTAAGAAAGCTGAGTCATATTATATTACATTGCCTCCTGCGAAGTTACAGAGTATTATGCTAACTGACACCAAATTGATTTATTCTGGTTCATTTGTTTCCCAGTTGGCTATTGAAGGCTACGAATCTTGGTTGAAGCCAATAGACTTAAAGAGTGCATAGGGAAGTCGAAACAGGCAAATTCAGGGGTGGGAAGCTTTGTTTAGAGCATGCCTCATTTCCTTACAAATTATATTTTTGATGAAACAGTGCCACTAACAAGTTGTTTAGGCTGAGCAAAAGTTAAGGAAATGAATGCGCCCAGTATCCTGTCCCCAGCAAAGCTCAACAAATGGCAAAAGATTTTAGAGGTCACTGAAGAACAGCTCAATGAGTAGGTCCAGAATGGAACATTTAACCCAACAGGTCTGAATGGGTGGTTATTGTGGCCTGTGGACACAAATGGTTGTCACTCATATTTTGTCAATTCCACAGGGGGTTTTAGAACTAGCAGACCAGACCCTCGTAACATGACTCACAAACATTCTGGTATTGTTACTAGATACAAAGTAGGGAAATAATATCAACAATGGTTGAAAACATCCACACTAGCAGCTGTCAAAGAACACCTTAGTCTCCTATCTGAAAACACAGATTTACAAGATTTTTTGTTAGGACCCCAATAGCGATTTACAAAACACTTCCTGTATGCAATTTATAATGAAATTTGGACATCATCACAAATGGAAGCTGCTGACCAGTTAAGGCAAATAGACCAGGAAAATGTCCAAAAAGCTCTAGCTGTTGAACATAATGGGATGAACACTTTGTCCAACCGCATTTATACCTTGTAAATATTGTTTCTTCTGCAATAGACATTATGCATCCGATATGTCTTTTTAACAACATGGACAAAGTCAAAGTAGGTCCATCATGCACTTAGGTTCTGTAAAGTGGTTACACACCCTGGTAGTATGGCAGCTGACGTTATCTGTTTGCAGCGTTAAATTTAACAGGGCAACAGCAAATGATGGCTTAGAAAGAAGCTACAGATGTAATGTTAAATATTAAGAAGTTAGAAAAGTTGACTTTTACTGTGGCGAAAATACCATCTGCAGTTTGGTTAATAAATGGGGTGGTTAATTTGCCCATTTCAACACTACAATTCACCTTGTGTTTAAAGCATATTTCCGTAGGCAGATTCAAGAAATTAGGTGACAGTTACATCCATGAGGTGTGGGAGCTGCCCTTCAAGTACAAATGTTGCAAAGGAATGAATTAGGTCTTTCTGAGTGGCAGCGAATGCGGGACTTCTGTAACCCAGTCAATGACTTGTCTTTGCATGGAGCATGCAATGCTTCAGCTACAAACTTAGCCTGTTATCTGAAGGGGCTTCCAGTCCCTTTGATTTGCCTGGCTTTCCAGGTGCTATCAAATGGAAGCTATGTCCTTCTGAATGAGGAGAACTGTTGTGGAATGTGAGCCAGAATTGCTTATGTCATTTCGGTCTCCCAAATTGTGACTTGTGGTAATGTAGTTTTTCCCCCAGCACAAGAGACAAAAGTTGCAGAAATTGGGCCTCACATTGCAACTTCAAATGTAAATTGTGACAAGCTGAGCAGACTGGAAGTTCTTTTGTTCCAAAAACATGAGGCGCTGACTTCTCCCCGCGAGACCTATGATCATCAAGTGACAAGGTCATCTGCGGAGATATAGCCCCTATTAAATGCCAATTTTCTTAAATATTTTGGCAAACTGATTGGACACAGATTTAATGCTTCTAACACCGTGGGGATTTTACACTTCTTTAAGGCTGTTTGTTCTGGGTCTCTCAGCACCTTTCAAACTAAATTTGGCATACCTTCTGTCACACACTCCAAATTTTCTAGTGTTTTGGGGGATTTGCTTTGACTTTGGCTTTGATTGTTGGAATATTGCTGTTGCTATTTTTTCTTCGCAATGGGTGCCCCACCACAACAAGAAGGACTGATGGCACTTCCACCAGCCCAACTGTGCCGTGATTGCATGATGCAGATTTTCAGAACACCACTCCTGGAAGAACTGGAGTCCGACTGGTCTTTGTCATTCAGACAAGTCTTGAACTGTGTGCAGCCCATTTTTCGTTGCCAATTCGAACATGTACCTGAAGAGTGTCTTGCTATGCAGCATGCACCTTCTTTTGACGCAGGTCTGTTATTGTTCTGGATGAGGGCTCATTACCAGACATGCACATTGAGATTCGATTGCTACAATAAACTTCCTTTGAGCCGCTGTTTGTGGATCAAGTGGGGCAAGATGCTATTGCACCTGGCATTTAACGGGATGCTGTCACTTTTAGACAACTGGCTGAAGCCCAGAAACATGAGTGCTCTCTCACCTTCTTTCTGACCAAATTAGCTAATTTCTTATGTGCCGAAGTGGCATCCTCTCTAAATTCATTTATATTTGAAGACATTGCGTATTTTTTACAGGATCATGGTTATTGTCAATTATTTGATATTTGGCTTTCCATTTTTTAAAATGTTTTTTGTATCAAGTTCTACATTTTCCTTTACATAATTTGTCTCACTCTTAGTAGCGTGACTTGTCAGAGTGGACATTTTTATCTCCATTCTTGATTATTTTGAACATGTTTTACATTAGTTTACAGCAATAATAATTGTAGGATTTTTAGACCACATAGCACTCTTGAACCAACAATAGGGAGGGTGTTGTGAGGTTATTCATTAGGCAAATACATTTATTTTTGTCTATTTTAGCTTAGGTTTGAGACCTATGACCCTTCACTGAGTCACTTGCCATTTTATTTCTTTTTTTATTTTAGCGATGCACCATTTTATAATGATGTTTTATTATTCTTATCCATTGTCCTTCTCTGCAGAATTTTGTTATTTATTGCTATGCACAACATTTCATTCTGTGCTCACGTCAAGGCTACATGTGATAGGTTCCCAGGTACTGCCATCTTGGAGAGTACAGTGTCTACTTTACACAGATAGGGCCATGTTGTCACATCAGGGCAGTTCCTAGAATATCACAATGTTTTTTATAAAACATCAGGCTACCTTGGCATCCTTAGAGGGGACATTTCAGTCTGATCGCCATCTTATGCTGCCCGTCACCTTTGCAGTTTCAACAGAAACTTGACGCTTCCTCCTCTGTCACGGAGGAGGATTTCCAGCAGACTAACCAACCTCTCCTTTACCTACAACACAGATATGAGGCTCACACTACACTCTTGAGGTGCTGCTAGCTAGCCAAAAGTGTTAGGCCAACAGCTACCACACAGTTTGGGTTCAGACTCAGTTCCCCATACTCAGTGGTGCTGCTGCCCAAAACTCAGCAGCCTCGTTATTTTGGCAAGAGTCTCAAGAGCCTCTGGTATCCCTCTGATGTGGGTGGAGGTGTTCCTGGGGCTTGAGGAGGGCACCTGTGGAGCCATTAAATGGTGTTTAATCATGGAATGGCTCCACAGGTCCCTTAGCGCCTGAGCTGACTCTTTTTCTTACAAACAATACAGATTTTTGTTTTAGGTTCCATGCAAACCCTGAGCAGGAAACACTCATAACATATCTAGAAATAAGTGTAGCGGGGTCTTGGTATGTTGTAATCTCTTATCATTTGGGAAATATACTAACACACATCCTTAACCACGCCCTGATATGAGCTCTCCCACATTTAATCTTAGAATGAGAAGGGATATACACAGAGTCATGAGCAAATCCTTTCAATTCTCTTCAGTGTTTGATTCTCCTTTGTGTTGTGCCAGTATTGTATACCCAGCTCTTTCAGTTTCTTTTTCCTAAGTTGCGTGGCTACAAATCTTCTCTTTGCCACATTAGGATAGCTGACTGTTCTGATCACTGTTTTACGGTTACCTTATGCTGGCAGAGAATTCTGAACCACATCACATCTGGCAACTATACCATTGAACTGTCTTCTGGTCCAGTGGTAGCAATGATGCTCCACCTTTCCACATTAAAGGTGCAACATCACACTTAGTAGAAGCTCAATTTGACTGTGAAGAGGGACATTTTAGCCCTGCTGCAGCACAAACACATTTTCTTGTTCCTGTGTCAAATACATAACACTTGTTTTTGTAGTGGGTACCTTGATACTGAATAACAGGTGTTCATGGTTACTCAACTCAGCGGAACCCATTTTAAAAACCTCAGAGGAATAAAAGGCTGAGTGGACCCGCTAGGATTCAAACCTGTGCCATGAGGTCAAACACAGGTTACTGGAATTGGTGCATTAGTCCCTAGAGTCATAGATCTGACTTGCCAGTCTCAAACCAACAGAGGATGAGTTGAAGTAATATGGTTCCCCGATATGCAGATTATACACAACTCTAATTAAAGGTTTCATCCATGCAATAAGGTTCACCAATATGTTGATAATGCACAACTTTACTTCAGTGTTTTCCCCACTTCAGAAACTTAGGGGCAGATTTAAGAAAGGTGCCACTGCACCCAGTGCAGCACCACTTTTCTTGACCCCCTTAGCGCCCCCTACCGCCATGATGTGTGCACTGTATTTAAAATACGGCACACCATGGGGCAGGGTAGGAGGCAATAGTGTAAAACGTTTTGACGCTATTGATGTATTCTTCAGGGTTAGCGCCAAACTTTTGGAGCTAACCCTGAAAAGTACATAGGGGCCCATTGTAACCAATGGTGTGCCCTCTTTTAATGCCTGCTTCGACCAGGTGTTAAAAATGCTGCAGAAAATGGTGCTAAGAAATCTTTAAATTTTTTCAGCCCCCCTAATGAGGGAACGCCCCCTTTGCATATATTATGCCTGGCGCAGGCATATTGTGGCACAAGGGGTTACAAAGTGGTAAAATGCATGCATTGCACCACTTTATAAATCTGGAGTGGTGATTTTGGCCTCGTTGGACCACATA
This sequence comes from Pleurodeles waltl, assembly GCF_031143425.1. Classification (NCBI taxonomy): domain Eukaryota; kingdom Metazoa; phylum Chordata; class Amphibia; order Caudata; family Salamandridae; genus Pleurodeles; species Pleurodeles waltl. The sequence goes on along the minus strand of NC_090443.1, from coordinate 923,297,205 downwards.
AGCGTAAAGAAATTATGCTAATGTGGCACAAGGAGGTACTAGGACCTCTTAAATCTGGGCCTCAATGCCTCAAACATTCCTTTTGCATGTAATGTAATGTAAAAGGATTTGTAGAGTGTGTACTAATCACCCGTGAGAGTCTCTAGGCACTGAGTAAGTGCAGAAGGTCACAAGCATCAGTCAAAGAGCCAGGTCTTCAATTTCTTGCTGAATGTTGTGAACATGGTGGCTTTTCTGATGTCCTGTGGGAGGTGGTTCCAGGTCTTTCCTGCTAGATGGGAGAATGAGCGTCCTCCTGACCAACTTCTGCAAATGTGGGGGATGTGTGCAAGTGATAACTAGGTAGATTGGAAGTTCTAGGTTGGCTGGTGGAAGTGCGGATGATAGCTGAGGTAGGTGGGGTAGGTTGAGAACCAAGTTTGGAGTTTGTTTGTGAGGTGGGCGGGTATTCTGTGGTAGAGGGCATCGCCGTAGTCTAGCCTGCTCATGATCAGAGCCTGGGTGACAGTCTTCCTGGTGTCCAAGGAGAGACATTTGAAGATCTTTCTGAGCATGTGGAGGATGTTGAAGTAGGCAGATGTAACAGTTTTCAATTGGGGTCTCATGGAGAGTTCAGCGTCCAGGATAATGCTCAGGTGTTGGTTGGTGTTGGGGTGGGTCCCAGTTTGGTGGGCCATGATGTGATGTCCCAAGGTAGTTAATTCAGGACTTCCGTTGAGTTTCAGGCAGTCATGTGCATCCAAGTGGTGATTTACATCAGGCAGCATTGAAAGTTGTTTTATGTGTTGATGAGGACTTCTGAGAGTGAAAGGATGAGTGGCATGTCATCGGCGTACAAGATGATGCTGAGTCCATGGGAGCAGGCGATCTTTGCAAAGGGGGGGCAGGTAAATGTTGAAAAGGGTGGGGATGAGGGATGACCCTGTGAGACTCCGCAGATGATGTCTTTGGGTTTGGAGGTGAAAAGTCAAGAAGGAGTGCATCCATTGGAGGGCTGGTGCCTACATTTCTGTGTCATGGAGTCTGGTGATGAAGGTGTGGTAGGCGACTTGGTCGAAGGCGGTGGAGACGTCGAGCAAAATGAGGGCTGCGGATTGTCCTAGTCCATGATGGTGCGAATTTCGTCTGTTGCTGCGATGAAGGCCATCTTGGTGCTATGGTTGCTGTGCAATCCTGTTTGCGTGGTCATGAAGTGCATGTTGTTTGATGTAGTGGGCGAGTTGGCTGTTGATTGACTGTTTTTCCATGATTTGTCTGGAGAAGGGAAGTAGAGAGATTGGCTGATAGTTGCTGAGAACGTCCGGGACTGAAGATGGTTTCTTCAGGAGAGGATGACATCTGTGTGTTTCCACATCATACATGTCTGGTTATCCAGTGCCTACCTGAAGCTCAATCCATCCAAGACAGAATTCCTCTTATTTGCCAAGAACAGTAAATAAGATACTGAACAAACTCTAGCTCAATGACATGAACTATGACTGCTTTGAACCCTAACTTTCACCTAGTGCCAAGTCATTTGTATTTACCCTGGACACCAGTCTCGCCCTCAAGGAAGCCATTGCAAAAAAAATAAAAATGAAAATGAACTGGTTACAGCTATTTCTTCTTAAGAAAGTCATACCTTTTTTTAAAAAAAGCATCTACGCAACTGCTGTTTAATCCCTACTCAAGGGCCTCCCTGAGGCCACCTTGGGATCCCCAAACAGTATCCTACATGCTGCAGCACATCTCATTCGGGGCCTGCAAAAATATGACATCACCCCGATCATGAAGGAATGCCACTGTCTCTAAGCTTGAAGGCCCGTACCATCTTTAAAACCAACTGTATCATTTACAAATCTATCAAAATGAGCACTCTTGCCTATCTTGTAGACAATCTCACTATCTTTGGTGGGTCTCAGCACATCCACAGCCAGGACACCATCAGACTGCAGGCTGTAGTACAAACAAGAACACACAAAACAGCAGGCCTCTTTCATTTATGCATCAAGGATCTGGAACAACATCCCTGCATCCATTAGGACCACTCCAGTGCTGCCCCCAATTTAGGAGACTTGAAGGTTCACCTCTCAAAAGAATACCCCTTCTTAATGTATTATCCATGCTTAACCCTCTTGTTTGCTGACTTTATGTTTTGTGTTTGACCATCTTCAGTGTTTCACTGTCTTCTGCGCAAGTTTGAGCTATAGAAATAACACAATCATGCAAAAATATGGTTCCTAATCAGGATAATTAAAGGTTGTCTAAAATGCTCTGCTTACTGTGGAAATCCTTCTGAGCCTTTAACTAGTGGCATAGGATATGATTTTACAGTGCAGTATTTAGTTCTCACAGGGGGTGCCAGAGATAATGTCCAATGCAGAACAATTGTTCCTCCACCTGTCATTGCTAGTTTGAGCCAACAAGATGCCCACCGGGGAGAGAAAAATAAACCAACTTTGCGATATTTTTTAACTCATTATTTTCACCATGCAGGTATTTGTTGCACTAATAAGTGAGAAAATTAACCACTGGTAAGTGCAAATTCCATTCCACCTGGCTTGACCCTCTAAGTTACGAAATATCACATACTGAACACGACCAGGAGTGGACTGTATCATAGGTGGCAGGAAACATTGCAAAGGGGGATATGTTAACAAGGGTGGCCCTGTGTTCAGGGCATATGGCAATATGTATTGAACAAATGCATTGCTAGCATTTGGTAGTCTCACGCAGTGTCAGTGGCAGTGCAGATGGCAGAAGCTGCCAATGTCTGAGCAGTGGCACCCAAGCACCTGAAGGGTCTTGAATAAGTTTCCCCTTTTTGGGATCTTCAGCGCTTCTCAAGGGTCAGCGGGCACTTGAATGGAATGACATTGCACCAGATGAACCCTTCTATCTTTTCTTTCCATAATAACTGTCTGTAGCGCATGCTCTAAGCCATTGAGTGGCACATTTCTCCAAGGGATGTACAGCTCCACAACCAACTGAGGATGCTCAGTGGTGCAAAGGTAATGAGTCCCAAAGATGTTACAGTCACTGGTGCTTTGAAAAAACGTGTTCTGAGAAACCAGAACACATGTACAAGTGGAAATCATAGCCCAATGTATGACTGCCTGAAATAACGACTTGCAATTTGTGCCAAATTGCGACTTGCATTTTGCAAGTCGCTATTTCAGATGTACGGAAAAACTTGGGTACCAAATTGTGACTCGCAAACGGGTCCCATCACAGTTGCTGACAATGCAATCTGTGAGTCGCTAACTACTCACAAAAAGCTCAAGCGGATTGCAACATGCGACCAGAGGGTCGCAAATTGCAAAAGTGACTGGAAAATTGTGACTATGCATACAAATAAGGGAAAAAAACACTTCCTGTTGCACTGCAAGTAGCTCCAAACAGGAAGTGGCTGTCCCTGGAGATCACTGCACAGGGGGAACAGCACATGGTCCATGTCAGCAACACAGGCCCACATTGCTGACTCACCTCCCCACAGAAACAAAAAATGACCAGCCAACAGGGAAGCAAAGGTGTTGGGGAGCACAAAAGGAAAGTGAAATTCTCAGAGATGGAACTGGACATCCTCACTGAGTCCTGCTGCAACCACCATGAGGAGTTGTTTGGGAGGTTGGCCCAAACTGTCCCTGAGGCAGACAACAGAAAATCCAGAAGGAAATACAGATCTAGATTAAGGCCCTGGGAGTGGTCAACAGGTCACTTAAAGAAATTAAGGAGAGGTGGTATAATCTGTGCTCCAATGCCAAGGAAAGGGTCGCAGCCCAGCTTCGTGACCAGGGGACAGGAGGAGGACCTTGCGATGTGGCCCCCCAACAGCTGCTCAGGCGATGGTTGAGACAACTCAGGAGCCAGAAGCACTCTGTGGATTTGGGTCCCCGGACACATCTGGACCCCCAACAACCACTGGTAAGTGCAAATTCCATTCCACCTGGCATCAACACCCATAGTGAAAACAAGCATGTAACACACCCTCCCACATATATATGCCTGGAATGTCCATGTAAAGGAGGGACTCACCACAACTAGTGTATTATGGTAGTCATGCACTGAAATAGTGATGTCACTGTCAGGCAGTTTGTGTACCTACATCCAAGCAAATGAGGCAGTGTCTCACACATATTTTTATTTTGTTTCCCATTTCCTAAAAAGTTACACCTGGTGAAACACACAAATGGGTATGTGTAGAGGGAGGGGACCAGTCCCAGTCTCAGCTGTAGGAAGGGCAGGGTGACATCTTCACAAGTCCACCCGGTGCATCGTTCAAGTGCATCCCATGCAACTGGAATTGGGGGTCCAGCAGATACACAGCAATCCACCCCTCAAGGCAACCCCATGAGCAGGGTCTGAAGTCTTCACCCAACACAACACACCCAAAGGTGCCAGCACACACTGCAGGATATACAAGCACAATCAATCAATCAATCGAGGATTTATAGAGCGCACTAATCACCTGTTGGGGTCTCAAGGCGCTGGGGGGGAGAGCTACTGGTCGTAGAGCCATGTCTTGAGGCGTTTCCTGAATGTCAAGAGGTCTTGGGCCTGGCGAAGGTGGAGCCGTAGGAAGTTCCAGGTCTTGGCGTCTAGGTGAGAGAAGGATCTTCCTCCGGCGGTGGTGCGGCGGAAGCGGGGGATGGAGGCGAGGTCGAGGCTGGCGGAGTGAAGATTGCGGGTGGGGGTGTGGAAGGTGAGTCTGTCGTTGAAGTAGGCTGGGCCTGTGTCGTGGAGGGCCTTGTGTGCGTGGATGAGGAGTTTGAAGGCGATCCTCTTTGATACTGGTAGCCAGTGAAGGTCTCTGAGGTGGGGGGAAATGTGGTTGTGGCGTGGGATGTCCAGAATGAAGCAGGCGGATGCGTTCTGGATTCTTTGCAGCTTTGTTAGGAGTTTGGTTGTTATTCCTGCATACAGGGCGTTTCTGTAGTCCAATCGGCTGCTGACCAGGGCGTGGGTGACAGTTTTCCTGGTTTCGACGGGAATCCACTTGAAGATTTTGCGGAGCATGCAGAGAGTGCTGTAGCAGGAAGAGGAGATGGCATTGACCTGCTGAGTCATGCTGAGTGTGGAGTCCAAGGTGAAGCCTAGGTTGCGTGCGTGGGTGGTGGGTGAGGGCGCGGTTCCTAGAGAGGTGGGCTACCAGGAGTCATTCCAAGCTGAGGGGTTGGTGCCAAAGATGAGGATTTCCATCTTGTCAGGCAGGAATCAGGGACTAGTCTGACCCAGGAAATGTAAAGCAGTCCATGTTAAAGGTTCAGTGCCTGCAAAATAATGATGGGCATTATTGGCCAGAAAATCACCCTGGGCTTTGACAATCTCTCACAGCAGATGTCTGCTCACCATGCTGAGCTCAGCACAAAATTAGATAGCATCAAAGGTTCCCTTGACCAACTCTGCAGGGAGATGGCAGAGGACAGACACCAGTTAAGGCACCATGAGCACAGCTGTGCTACAAGGATGGATGTGCTCACCAGGGCAATTGGCAGGCTAGCCCAGGCAACTATACAAAATAGCAGATGCACCCTGGCCCTGCAGGTGGAGATGGGCCACTTCAGTCTTACCAACACATCGCTACTGCCGACGGCATGGTGCATTGCCACCACTTCTGATGCATCTGTGACTTTGTGCAGCTCGGAACTAACGCATACTCTACATCCTAAGAATGAACAACGATGCATCACCTTCTCTGCTTCTCCCATCTACCTCAATGTTGACGCTCACAAGGTACTGTTGCAGCAGGCCAAGGCTGGTTCCTATATTTGACCCGTGCTCCTTCGTGGTCAGCCTGATCTTTCAGATTTGACAAGGTCTAGAACAACCAGATAGCCCCAGTTGGTGCTTTATGCTTTTAGGTACTACTTTGCAGCTTATTCTTTAAACATTCATATCTCAAGTTCTACTTATTGGATGTGTCATTTAGGTCCTGTCTTTTCCACCCTGCACTGGTGCCGTTTTGGCAGCCTAGCACCAATGCAGGCACCTTTGCACTATGGTGAAAGGATGCCTGTGTAGTCTGCAGTATGGTTTAAGTGCAGGAAGGGTCACATAGGGGTATTTTCCTCTTTCTATGTGTGCTGCAGAATGCAGCACACATAGAAAGAGGAAAAACAAGAAGAAAAAATATAGTTCTCCTCCTTACGCCCGCACTGGGGAGGCATAAGGTGTTGACGCATTCCCAGATTTACAAGTTCATGTAAATTTGGGATGTCATCAAAACCCATGGGAGTTGCGTGGGAACAGCCCCCTCAACGCCCATGGAACACCTCTCTTCACAAAGTAAGGCAACACTGTGATTTGCACATTGATTGTGCTGTGTTGCCTTGCTCAAGATTTATGAGGCTACTCAAAGCCAGGCAATGAGCCTTGCATCACACATGTACTACTTTGTAAGGTGCAAACGCGATGCAAGGCTCTCATAAATATGCCCCCCACTGTGGTTTTATGACTAGAAAAATCAGTCCCTCATGGCAGCTACTTACTTCTTGGACTTTCACTTGTAGAGCGTGGAACTTGGTGGGATTTGAGGCACAGTAACTGTTAGACCTGACAGCCTTAGGGTGGTCACCCCTAACTTTTTGCCTGCCTCCCTCCACTTCTGAGCTACTGTTCTTGCTGGTTTTTAGACTCTGCACACTTTACCACTGCTAACCAGCACTGAAGTGCATATGCTCTCTCCCTTTAAACATGGTAACATTGGATCATACCTAATTGGGCTATTGGATTCACTTATAAGTCCCTAGTAGAGTGCGCTATACGCGCCCAGGGCCTGTAGATTAAATGCTACTGGTGGGCCTGCTGCACTGATTGTGCCACCCCCTTCAGTAGCCCCTTAACCTTGTCTCAGGCCTGCCATTGCAAGGCCTGTGTGTGCAGTTTCACTGCCAATTCGACTTGGCACTTAAAAATACTTGCCAAGCCTAAAACTCCCCTTTTCTACATATACATCACCCCAAAGGTGCGCCCTGGGTAACCCTTAGGGCAGGGTGCTGTGTAGGCAAAAGGCAGGACATGTACCTATGTAGTTTACATGTCCTGGTAGTGTAAAACTCCTAAATTCGTTTTTACACTGCTGTGAGGCCTGCTCCATTCAAAGGCTAACATTGGGGCTGCCTTCACACATTGTTTGAGTGGTAGCTGCTGATCTGAAAGGAGTAGGAAGGTCATATTTCGTATGGCCAGAATGGTAATACAAAATCCTGCTGACTGCTGAAGGTGGATTTAATATTACTATTTTAGAAATGCCACTTTTAGAAAGTAAGCATTTCTCTGCACTAAATCTTTCTGTGCCTTACAGTCCACGTCTGGCTGGGCTTAGTTGACAGCTCCCTTGTGCATTCACTCAGACACACCCCAAACACAGGATACTCAGCCTCACTTGCATACATCTGCATTTTGAATGGGTCTTCCTGGGCAAGGAGGGTGGAGGGCCTGTCACTTGCATGTCAAAGGAAAGTAGCCTGCCCTCACACAAAGGACTGCAACACCACCTAATGGGACCCTGGCAGACAGGATTGAACTGAAAGGGGATCTTGTGCACTTCTAAGCCACTCTTTGAAGTCTCCCCCACTTCAAAGGCACATTTGGGTATTTAAACAGGGCCTATGCCCCTACCAACTCAGACACTTCCTGGAGAAGAGAACCTGAACCAGAACCTGCATCCTGCCTAGAGGATCTGCCTGGCTGCTCAAAGGAATCACCTGTCTGCTTTTTGTGGAGGACTGCTAACTTGCTGTTGCCCTGCTGCCTTGCTGCTCTCTGGCTGTGGTGAAGAAGTGCTCTCCAGGGGCTTGGATAGAGCTTGCCTCATGTTCCCTGAAGTCTCAGGACCAAAAAGACTTCATCTCTACAAGAAGGACTCTTTGTGCAGCGAAATTCGATGCACAGCCTGCCAGAAACGATGCACAGCCTGCACTGAGGTGAAAATTTTACCGCACGCTGAACCGGAACGATGCAGCCCGACTTTGCAACAAGAAGATCGACGCAGCGACCAGGGTAGCTACTGGAAATACAACGCCTGGCCTCAACGGATCAACGGACAGCCGAGCCGGAACAACACAGCCCGACTTTCTGAGAGGAATTGACGCAGCGCCTGCTGTGCGGTAGATAATTCAACGCAATGCCTACCAGATCGACGCAGATCCTGTGCTTCGTTCTAGCAGCATCGAAAATCCACACATCGTCCCAGGGGCGTCTGAAAACCACGCAAAGCGAAGAGGATCCATGACTGAGCACCGGAAAACAATGCACAGCCGTCCCTGCGTGCAAAAACTAAATGACGCATCGCCGTGTGCAGCTCAAGATATCAACACACACCCCTTTGTTTCCACGCATCTCCTCCTCTGCAGCCCCTTTGCAGAGATTTTTCATGCGAACCAGGTACTTTGTGCTTGAAAGAGACTTTGCTTGCTTTAAAAAGACTTAAGACACTTTGGCCCTCATTCTGACCTTGGCGGTCGGCGGAGAGGCGGCGGTCGGACCGCGAACAGACCGGCGGTATTAAAAATGGCATTCTGACCGCGGCGGTCACCGCCGCGACCGACCGCCACTTCCCCACTCCGACAGCCACGGCGGTCATGACCGACGGGCTGGAGTCTGCGCACTCCGGTCCGGCGGTCGACCCAAGACCGCCAACGGTATCATGACCCTGCTTACCGCCGCGGTTTCTGGCGTTCGGGAACCGCCATGCGAACCATGGCGGTAGGCACTATCGGGGCCAGGGAATTCCTTCCCTGGCACTGATAGGGGTCTCCCCCACCCCCCACTGCCCCCCCGAGTCCTCCCCCCACACCCTCCACCCCCCTGCCATCCCCCAGAGGTGATACGAACCCCCTCCCCACCCCCACCCCGACATGCACATACACGCACCCCGACATGCACACACCCCCAACATGCACATATACACACCCCCTACACACACACATACACAACGGGGACACATACCCGCACACATACATGCCGACATGCGCACAGCAGCACTCCCCGCCCGCATGCACGCACTCACACACCCCCTCTACACACTCACACGCACACCCCCATGCACGCACACATCACACAACACCCCCTCCCCCCACGGACGATCAACTTACCTTGTGCGTTGGTCCTCCGGGAGGCGACGGGAGCCATAGGGACGTGACCGCCAACAGAAGACCGCCAACAGAAGACCGCCACACAGAATGTGGGTCGTAATTCTGGGGGCGGTGTTCTGCTGGCGTGGCGGTGGAGGTTGACCAGTCTCCACTTTCCCGCCGACCGCCAGTGTGGCTGCTGGCGGTATTCCGGCGGAACGCTCCCAGCGGTCGGAATACGCGCAGCGGCATACTGCCGCGGTCGACGGTCTTTACCGCGGCGGTAACTCGGCGGTCTTGCGAAAAGACCGCCAAGGTCAGAATGAGGGCCTTTATATCACTTTTCAGTGATATCTCAACATATACTTACTGCATTTTAATAGTTTTGACCTTCATTTATCCAGATAAATATTACATATTTTTCTAAGCACTGTGTGGTGTATTTTTGTGGTGCTATATTGTGTTTTGGTATGATTTATTGCACACATACTTTACACATTGCCTTCTAAGTTAAGCCTGACTGCTCAGTGCTAAGCTACCTGAGGGTGAGCACAGGATAATTTGGATTGTGTGTGACTTACCCTAACTAGAGTAAGGGTCCTTGCCTGGACAGGGGGTAACCTGACTGCCAACCAAAGACCCCATTTCTAACAGTAACAGTAAAGTTTCATGCAAAGATAATGGGGGTCATTCTGACCTCGGCGGTAAAAGGCGCTTACCGCCGGTCAGAAGACCGCCATAACACCGCCGCGGCCGCGGTAAACCGCCACGGTCATTCTGACCCGCAACTGCCAAACCGCCAAAAACCCGACATCCGCAAAAGTCCGCCATACCAAAGGTCGGCGAAAAAATGGCGATGACCAAACCTCCACCGTCACGGCAACAGAAATACGCCCACACTATCACGACACACGAATCCATGCGGCGGTCTTTAAAACGCGGTATTCCATTGGCGGTACACACCGCCGCGGTCAAAATACACACACACATAGAAAACTCAGCCACATTGGTCATTTTGAAACACACACACCTGATACACATACTAACACCACTCCAACACACCCAACACAATATAAAACACACACCCACATCACCCACAAACCCCTACGACCCGAAATTATTGACGAAGGCTAGAGAGAGAGCACAGAATAGACAATCACACAACACAGAGGCACACAACACCATCACCCACTCAACATCCACGCACCAAACACCACCACACGCACCACACTCATCACCACAAACGCCACCCCACACCTCATCCACACCACCCCATGGCACCCCAAAGACATCCCAGGTTCAGTGACGCAGAACTCAGGGTCATGGTGGAGGAAATAGTCCGTGTAGAGCCCCAGCTCTTCGGGGCACAGGTCCAGCATACCACAATTGCCAGGAAGATGGAGCTATGGCAAAGGATAGTGGACAGGGTCAACGCGGTGGGACAGCATCCACGCAATCGGGATGACATAAGGAAGCGTTGGAACGACCTACGGGGGAAGGTGCGTTCCATGGTATCAAGGCACAACATTGCGGTGCAGAAGACTGCCGGCGGACCCCCACCTACTCCCCCAGAATTCACAGCATGGGAGGAGGAAGTCTTGCACATCCTGCATCCTGAGGGCCTCGCAGGAGTAGGCAGAGGAATGGACTCTGGTAAGTCAAATCTTCACTACTTCTTCCCACCCCCACCCCACCTGCATGCCAAATCATACCCCCACCCTCACCCCCACCCCCATCACACCAACTCCTTGCAAATGGCTCACCATCACAACCCACCCATCCCGAAACCTAGCCCTGCATGCGTCCCCAAAGCATGGACACCCATCACCAAAGCATGCCCACTGCACACACACATCACCCCCACAACCCACCCTCACAAAAGCCCTCACAAGGGAATGCCTGCACTTGGGTACACGGACACCCACCCATCACACGAAATGCCACACACAGAAGCAATAACCATACCTTCATACCCCTGCAGGACCCGAACGCCACCACACCGCCACGGAGGGTACAGAGATGTCCATCCCACCCCCAGAAGAGGCCCCCAGCGATGACAGCAGCTCTGTCGACCTGGACCCAGATGACCAGCCCGGCCCATCGGGGACCTCTGGACAGTCGGTTCCCCACAAACAGCCACAGGCAACAGCAGACCCAACCCCCTCTGGGAACACCAGCACAGCTCCCACCCAGCGGGCCCATGCCTCTGTCTCCAGGACACGTCAATCAGCGGTGTGTCCGCCACTACAGGGCACCCAGGTTGACCCACCACCCCAACAACAACAGGGACCTGGGGGCAGTGGTAGTGGGCACACCATCCAGGGGACAGAGGCCCAGGAACACAGGGGAACTGGGAGGGCTGCTGTGCGACAGGGGGGGGACAGGCCCAGGGAACCCACTCTCCAAGAGGCCCTCTCCTCCATCATGGGAGCTTACCACCACTCCCAGGAGACGATGGCGACGGTACTGGCCAGGTTCCAGGAGATCCAGGCACAGCAGGAGGAACGGTACATGAGGTTCAGAGACGAACTGAGGAACATCGGTTCCGCAATGGGGACCATCGTCGTGGCCCTTAACCAGATAGTCACCACATTGCGGGACCATGTGGCACCACAAAGGGCCCCTGTCACTAGCCCAGGCCAGGAACAGCCTACAACCTCCGCCGGCGCTAGTGGACAGGAGGCCCACACACAACAACAGGCCACCAGAACCCCACCTCCTGCTGAAGAAGAACCACCCCGCAAGCGCAACCTGAGATCTCACAAGAAGACAGAGTAGGATGCCAAGACCCCCGCCAGCATAAGATACCCCCTGATGTCATCCCACTGTCCCACATTGTCACCCTGTCCAACCTTTAACTGCCCCTGCTCCATCCTTCCACAGGCATATGGACAATGCCTGTGCATCTGAGAACTGGACTCTGCCATGGACATTACTCAACCCCCACCCATCACCGTTTGACAATCATGTACCACTATGTAGCACTTAAAATAAACCACTTATTGCACTTAAATAAACAGGAGTCTGCTTGTATTCTCAACAAATGTATTACACATAACGGTGCAATAATGTCCAGTAACTTTGTGATGACAACATACCAATTCCAATAAGCTTTAGTCCATGGGCAAACAAAGCAGAAGTCACGCAGTGGGTCATACAGCTCTGAAAATGGAAGGGAAAGTCACAAATCAGTTAACAGGAACTGGGGGGAAACACAGACAGTACAGACGCATGAGGCCTTAAGTAAATGTAATATGGCGTGGGTGATTCTTACCTATGTGCTACTGAAAATATTGTTGTATGACTGTATCCCTGTTGTCCGTGTCGTCCCCGGCGTCTTCCTCCTCTTCACTCTCCACAGGCTCCACAGCTCCTACAACACCACCATCTGGACCATCCTCCTGTAGGAAAGGCACCTGGCGTCGCAAAGCAAGATTGTGAAGCATACAGCAGGCCACGATGATATGGCACACCTTCTTTGGTGAGTACATAAGGGATCGCCCTGTCATATGCAGGCACCTAAACCTGGCCTTCAGGAGCCCGAAGGTCCTTTCTATTATCCTCCGAGTTCGCCCATGGGCCTCATTGTACCGTTCGTCTGCCCTGGTCCGGGGATTCCTCACTGGGGTCAGTAGCCACGACTGGTTGGGGTAACCAGAGTCACCTATTAGCCACACACGGTGTCTCTGTAGCTGTTCCATCACATACGGGATGCTGCTATTTCGCATGACATACGCGTCATGCACTGACCCAGGGAACTTGGCATTTACATGGGAGATGTACTGGTCAGCCAAACAGACCACCTGGACATTCATGGAATGATAACTTTTTCTGTTCCTGTACACCTGTTCACTTTCACTGGGGGGAACCAAAGCCACATGGGTCCCATCAATGGCACCAATGATGTTGGGGATATGTCCAAGGGCATAGAAATCACCCTTCACTGTAGCCAAATCGCCCACCTCAGGGAAAATAATGTAGCTCTGCATGTATTTCATCAGGGCAGACAACACTCTGGACAAAACCTTTGAAAACATAGGCTGAGACATCCCTGATGATATGGCCACTGTTGTCTGAAAAGACCCACTTGCCAAAAAATGAAGTACTGACAGAACCTGCACCAGAGGGGGAATCCCTGTGGGTTGGCGGATGGGGGACATCAGGTCTGGCTCCAGCTGGGCACATAGTTCATGTATAGTTGCTCTGTCAAGCCGGTATGTAAGTATGATATGTCGTTCTTCCATTGTCAACAGGTCCACCAGCGGTCGGTAAACGGGAGGATTCCTCCTTCTCCTCGCAATTCCCAGCAGACGGTGCCTAGGAAGGACAACATGGAGCACACAGTCAAGCAACCCACAGGTTCGTTCACACAGCTTGCACAGTACACGATTCGCTATGCATTGAAAGGCTTGTATGAGTGGCAATGCAAGGCCTAGGCCTGTGTGACGCAGTAGAAATCAAGCCATGTGGGCCCTTGAAATGGCGGCTGCCTGACCTGTGAAGTGTGACAGTGGGATGTGAGGTCAATGCGCTGGCGTGGCACACCGTGGCGGTAGGCGGTCGAAGACCGCGGTGCTAAGCCGCATTGGTTAACATTGAACCCTATGGGTTTCAGGAGCCAATGACGATGTGCGCCGGCGGTCGCGGTACGCACCTTGGCGGTACGCACCGCCGCGGGCGTGACCGCCATTTTCTATCTGATTAATCACTCGAGACCTGATCATCCACAGGAGAGGACCTATACTGCAAGTGCTGCTGTGACCTCGGTCTGGGAGATACAATGGCTGCTGCGACTGGGGAAAGGGCCCCTGCCTTCACATCTGAAGAATTGGAGAAACTTGTTGATGGGGTCCTCCCCCAGTATGCGCTACTCTACCGTCCTCCAGACCAACAGGTTAGTACACAGGGTGCACGTTGAATGGGCTATGCCTGTGTTGAGTGGGGTGGATGTAAGATGGTGGGGATGGGGGCGAATGAGGAGTGCAACGCACAAAAGATGAGAGCATGTGCCACATGGCAAGGTTGGGGAGGGGGGGCCACTCACATTGACCAGGCAGAAAAGTGATGATATTTATTTTTCAACCCTGTACATGTCACATAGGTCAGCGCCCATCAGAAGATCGACATTTGGCGTGCCATCGCCAAGGACGTCCGGGCCCTGGGGGTCCACAACAGACGGGGCACCCACTGCCGAAAGAGGTGGGAGGACATCCGCCGCGGGACCAGAAAGACAGCCGAGTCTCTGCTGGGGATGGCCTCCCAACGTAGGAGGGGTGCCAGCTGCCAATTGACCCCCCTGATGTCCCAGATCCTGGCGGTGGCCTACCCCGATTTGGATGGGCGCCTGAGGACATCACAGCAGACACAAGGGGGTGAGTATCAGCACAATCTGCTATCTTTGCGCGCAGTGAAGGTGTCTGGGTGGGGGAGGAGGGCTGGGGCTATCTCTGGGCCGGGGCGCATTCTGTAGGCTAGGCCCCTCCGTTAGGCATGGCCCTGTGCCCCCGCCCCCCACCTCTGTAGGGTGCCAAGTACAGCTATCCATGGTCCGGCCTCACCATGTGTGCATTTGACGTCCATTGACCTGTAGGCCTAGTCATAATAACTGAGTAGTGTACCCAGATTGCGCGGCCTAGTGCAGGGGGCTTCTGTGTCTGTCCTCTCCGCCAACGGTGTTGCCAATGCATGCACTCAACCTGTCTTCATTTCTCCCCCCCCCATTTTCTTTGTCTTCCTGTTCATGTGTGCATTAGCATCATCAGGCGGAGGAGAAGTGGCATCGGCGCACGAGGGAGCTGCATCTCACATGGCCCCGGAGGGCCATGCAACAGAATCCGAGTACACCAGTGAGACGGAGGGTGAGGGGAGCTCCACAACGGGGACCCGTGGAGACGTCAGCGACACCGACACGTCCTCAGAAGGGAGCTCCCTTGTGGTGGCGGCAACATCCGTGCCCACCACAACAACAGGTACAGCCGCCACCCAGCGCACCAGCCCCGCCCTCCCAGCAGCCCCTCAGCGTACGCCCCGTGCCCGCTCGGCCAGGAAGCCGGCCATCTCCTTCGCCCCAGGCACCTCAGGCCCTGCCCTAGTTACCCCTGCTGCCCTCAGTGAGGAGGTCATTGACCTCCTCAGGACGCTCATTGTTGGGCAGTCTACCCTTTTGAATGCCATCCAGGGTGTAGAAAGGGAGGTGCATCGGAGCAATGCATACCTGGAGGGCATTCATTCGGGTCAGGCTGCCCATCAGCGATCGTTCAACGCTGTGGCCTCAGCACTGACGGCAGCCATTGTCCCTGTCTCCAGCCTCCCTCTTTCGACTCCCTCCACCCAGTCCCAGTCTCCTGTTCCTCTGCCTATCCCATCCACACCATCAGACCAGCCTGCACACACCTCAACACCCAAGGGCAGCTCATCCAGACATAAGCACTGTAGCTTGCCACTCCCAGCACTGTAAATGATTACACGGAGACTGTGCTTACTTGCAAACACGCGTGGAACTGCGTCACCCGCAGTTCCTTCTTTATTTATACCCTCGTGCTCCGTGCCCCTCCCGGACACGCAGAGCACGTTAGGCACACAGGGAGAGCCCGCGTGGCTCTCCGTTAACTCTTTACATCCCCCCCATGTTTTACTCCACATGGGGACTGGAACTAACGAAAACTTAACCCAAAATTAACACATAACGGAATAGAGTCACTTAGTGATCGTTCTTAAGAAAACACACGTGAACAGTCCACCACAACGAAAACACTGTCCTTATGAAACAGCCGGAGATCTCCCCTCGGTATCCTATTATGATCACATGGCAACGAAACTCCAACTATGAGCACCCTATATTCCAGACAAAGGGGGTTATTCTAACTTTGGAGGAGGTGTTAATCCGTCCCAAAAGTGACGGAAAAGTGACGGATTTACCACCAGCCGTATTACGAGTCCATTATATCCTATGGAACTC
The DNA here is from genome assembly GCF_031143425.1 of Pleurodeles waltl. Classification (NCBI taxonomy): domain Eukaryota; kingdom Metazoa; phylum Chordata; class Amphibia; order Caudata; family Salamandridae; genus Pleurodeles; species Pleurodeles waltl. The sequence goes on along the minus strand of NC_090443.1, from coordinate 923,281,194 downwards.
GTAATACGGCTGGTGGTATATCCGTCACTTTACCATCACTTTTGGGACGGATTAACACTCCTCCAAAGTTAGAATAACCCCCAAAGTCTTTCAACTGACTACTCGGTACAGGATTGGGACGTAAATCATATCTGTTGCTTCTTGTGCCCAAGCTTTCCTGCCCCGGGGCACAAACAGGTCGGGTTTGTTCAGTCAGCATTGGCCTCCTGACACTTTCCATCTCATTAGCCACCACTGATGACCCGCCGGTAACATCATCAAACTCTCCTTCTTCATCCGTCGGTGCCCTCCGTCCAGCTTTCTTAAAATGCGACACATTTCGTGTCACCCTTTTTCTTCCTCTTGCCGCAGTGATCATGGATCCCTTCACACCAATAACCTCCCATACCTCAGGTTCAAACGGAGTTATAAACTTTCCTCCTCCTCTCCGACATTTCACCACCACTTGGTCTCCTTCTTGGAACCCTTGATACTTTGCTCGTCGTTGGGTACTCGCCCTCTGATTAGTAGCCCGCCGTCGGTTTTGAGTGGCTTTAACATCCAACACAGGAGGTTTCCATTTAGGACCTGATGGAATACAGTCACGTGGAGATACTTTGAACATCAAAGAGGAGGGAGCACAACCAGTGGTACTATGGGGCGTTTGACGATAAGCACTCAGGAATTGGTATAGACACTGTTCGCTATCTTCCTTTTTCTCTACTCCAATTCGAAGAGCCCTGTTCAAAGTTCGCATGAACCTTTCCACGTCTCCATTTGCCTGAGGCCAGTAAGGCATTATCTTCCGATGACGAATTGCCAAACACTCAAGGTATAACCGAAACTCTTGGCCTTGGAATGGGGGACCATTATCCGTTCGAATTTCATCTGGCAAACCAAACAAAGCAAATGTCTTTTGTAGAACTGGCCGCACATTCTCAAACGCCGTCGACGACACCACCTCAACCACCGGGAATTTAGTATAGGAGTCAATCAGAACAGCAGTTAACCTCCCATCTGGAAAACTTCCGAAGTCCATGCTTACTTTAGCCCATGGTTTCAGAGTAGCCGGCTCGGTTATCACTGGACAATTCGGAGGTTCCACTGACGTGATGATACAGGAGTGACACCGTCCTACCATCTCATCAACCTGGCTGTCCATACCTGGGAACCATACCTTGGCACGTAATCTCGCTTTGGTTTTAGCAGCCCCTTGATGTCCTTGATGTGCCAACTCAATCACTCTAGACCAGAGACTTTGTGGAAGTACAATCCTTCTTCCCCTTAGAACCAATCCTTCATTATCAGTAGATAGTTCATCTCGCACTTTCCATATACTTTGCAAGGCCACTTTCTGTTCAGGGCGAGACGCATGTGTTTTTTCTAGGAAATATTTCCACTTTTTATGGCTCAATGCGTCTTTGACATGGCCCAATATGATATCTTCCTGCGTGGCACTTACAATCTCTGGTACGAGAAGGGCGTTAGGACACGCCGACTGCACGACCATGCTTACAAAGACTTCCGTACTCTCCTCATCTTGTTCTTGTTGCGCATCCGACACCTGCGAACAAGGGTGGCGAGACAAATAGTCTGCCGGATTGTTCGCCCCTGGCCGGTACACGACAGTGAACCTATAAGGCTGAAGGAGAACGGTCCACCGCTCAATCCTCGGAGGTGCAAGACGCGGGCAACCAGCGAACAACGGAACTAAAGTTTTGTGGTCAGTCACTACTTGAAATTCGTGCCCGTACAAGTACAAGTGAAAATGGCGGCATGCCCACTGGATGGCTAGAGCCTCACGCTCAATTTGCGCATACCTAGTTTCAACGGCCGACAACGCCCGGCTGGCATACGCGACCGGGATCCATTCCTGATACCTCTGTTCTTGCAAGAGGACGGCTCCAAGCCCAACGGGGCTCGCATCTACCACTACTTCGGTCTTTCTGCTGGGGTTGAAATAAGCCATAGTTGCCTTGTCTAGCAACGCCTCCTTAATATCCATGAAGGCCTGTTGTGCCTCGGGAGTCCAGTCCCAACGGTGTTGCCCTTTTGTTAGCCGCCGGAGAGGTTCAGACATGGTGGCTAGATGTGGTATAAACCTTCCGCAATACGTGGCCATCCCTAGGAAACTACGAACCTCCGTGGAATTTTGCGGAACGGCAGCCTGACGGATAGCCTCAGCCTTCCGTGGGTCCACTTGCAGGCCCTCTTTCGAAAAAACATATCCGAAGAACTCTACCGAATTTTGATAAAAGGCACACTTCTTCTTGTGAAGCGTTAGTCCTGCTTCAGACAGCCGTTTCAACGTTGCACGTAGATGACAATGATGCTCCTCTCTCGTCTTGGAGTGTATTAGGATGTCATCACTCAAGTTGATTACTCCTGGTAATCCTGACAAGGTTTTCCTAATCGCATTTTGAAACACCTCCGCCGCAGAGGACACTCCAAAGCTCAGTCTCTTATATCTTCTCAGCCCCACATGTGTCGAAAATGTGGTAATATTCCTGCTTTCCGGGTCTAGCTCTAGCTGATGATACCCCGCATTGAGATCTAGCTTGGAGAACCACTGCGCCCCATTCAGATCTGCAATGATGTCGTCCATGGTGGGCGTTATGTGTCTCTCCCTTCGAATAGCCTTATTTGGCAGGCGCATATCAACACAGAGGCGAATCGCTCCTGGCTGCTTGGGTTTTGGCGCAATCACCAGCGGTGACACCCACGGCGTAGGCCCATCCACCTTCTCTATGACCCCTTGGTCTTCCAACAGCTGCAGCTCTTTCTCAACGACAGGTCTCAGATGAAAGGGTACCCGCCGATGTCTCAGTGCCACCGGAGCCACGCTGGGATCTATGTGCAACTTGATGCGTTTTCCTTTTAACCGGCCTAACCCCTCGAATAGCTGCGGAAACTCGTTGAGAAGGTGTTCCACTTGAATATCATACACTTGTCGTGCAAAAAACACTAGTCCCAACTCTTCTGCCGTGTGACATCCTAGCAGAGTGCCACGATCCCCCGCCACCACATAGAACTTGGTTTCTGTTGATTTGTCCCCACTGCTTACAGCCACCTGCACTGTTCCCTTGAGGGGAAGAGGGTCTCGCCCTCCATAATTGTATATCTTAGTAGCTGTCGGGGTCAGTGGCGGGGCAGGTACTAGTTTGTGGAAGAGTGTTTCATCCATGACGTTGACCGACGCTCCTGTGTCAATGAGTACGGATACAAGCATGCCATTAACATGAACGTCACTCATGGGCGGCGGTCTCATTTTCCGTGTCTTGCCCCCCGTGAAAGATATTACAAATATGTCCTCTTCTTCATCTTCCTCGAAGACCGGGCCACTCGCCGTCGCCTGGTCTCTCACCTCCTCCGTGTTTTTGGATACAGCTCTAACACTTGTATCCCGTCCCTTCTGCTCTCCTGGCTTATTCCTCCTGGACCTACACACTTTGGCAAAATGATTTGACTTGCCACAACGGTTGCAGGACTGTCCTTTTGCCGGGCATCCTATGTTCGGCCGGTGTTCATACCCACAGCTTCCACAGGCCCTGTCACTGGGTCTGGCAGTGCTTGTCTTACGCTGCGCTGCCGGACGTGTTTGAATCGCATCCACTTGTTCCTCTTTCACCTGGACTACACGAGACGATGACGCAGCAGCTAGTGACTGACCTCTTACTGCCGCCATCGCATCCGCTCGTACTGCAGACAGTTCATGTGACCTTGCAAGAATCAGAATGTCATCGAGGGACATGCCCTGCTGTCGCAAAATCAGCTTCCTCAAAGCATTAGACCGGCACCCTTGAATGACTTGCGCTCGGATCTCCTCTTGTTGGTTGAGACCTGTGCACGAGCTCGCCAGCTTTCTCAACCTAGCATAGAACATATCCATCGACTCGAGTTCAGTCTGCTGGGCCTGTCGCAGTTTAAACCGTTCATAATCCGAGTTAAGTTGAGGGTCGAAGTGCCTGTTCAGAGCAGTTACCGCTGCGTCAAAATCAGCCTTGTCCCCTGTGTCAGGAAGCGAGTCAAAGAGCTCCTGTAGTTCATCTCCACCCATCAACAGCATTACCGACCTCCGCACTTCCCCATCCGTTTCCCTGGTTGCACGAAAGTAGTTTTCTAACCTGTTGATCCACAAGCGCCACCTGGGTGCAGCGGTAGCGGGTCAATCAGTTGACTAAACGGTGGTAACGAAACGATCGAGGAGTGAACCCTGTTGTTCAACTGTGCTGGGAGCTGGGGGTTCCCTGGTGGCGGTGGAGGATTGGCATCATCTTGTGGTGGGGCGCTCATCTTTGCCCCTTCTCACTCCTGTGATGTACACGAGGTGATGCTGTCCTTCCGTTTTTTTTCTTTCCTTTACTGTCTCTTGGTGCAGCTTCTCTACCTTCACCCCCTTTTCTTGCACTTTTGCCTGTGTGGAGGTATTCGTTTTCCTTTTTTTTTCTTTAGTTTACTGAGCTTTGTTTTTTTTTTTTTTGACCCCCTAGCCTCGGGGAAGACGCACGTGCACCGCGCGTCGCTTCTTTCCTCTTTTTTTTTGATCCCCTAGCCTCGGGGGAAGACGCGCGTGCAGCACGCGTCGCTCCTTTCACTTTTGTTTTTTTTTTTCAGGCCCTCCGGCCTCGCGGGAGACACGCAGCGCTCCCGGCTGCTCTGCCGCAGCACAGCGGCGCTTAGCAGCCGCGCGCCTGGCCAGGGAAGCACGCGTCTGCTTCAGCTGCTCTCGGGCAGCGAGGGACGCCCGGGGGTGGAGTGCTGGAGCTCCACGTGGTCCTTCTCAAGTGGGGGCGGGGCGCGGGGCGCGGCTCACCGTCTTCGGGCTTCCCGGTCGGGAGACCGGCTACAGTTTCTTCTGCGCTCGCCGCGAGACTGTCTCGCGTCACCAGCCTCTTTCGTGTTTTTTTTTTTCTCTCGGCAACCGGCCCGGCACCAGGATCGCGGCAGCCGACACTGCACCACACTCCTCCCGGTACGTTCTTTTTCAGCTTGGCATCGACATTCTCTCTTGTACTCTCCTGTCGTGAAGCATTTACATCCCGCTCGTCGCCAATGTAGCTTGCCACACCCAGCACTGTAAATGATTACACGGAGACTGTGCTTACTTGCAAACACGCGTGGAACTGCGTCACCCGCAGTTCCTTCTTTATTTATTCCCTCGTGCTCCGTGCCCCTCCCGGACACGCAGAGCACGTTAGGCACACAGGGAGAGCCCGCGTGGCTCTCCGTTAACTCTTTACAAGCACCACAGATCCCACAAGCATTCACCCAAGCAACATCCATATGCAGACATGCCAACAGTCACTTCCACCTCTGTGTCCCCCACCTCCTCATCTCCCTCCTCCCTCCCTGTGATGTCTCCACTCACACCTGCATGCACACCACCATCATCCAGTACTTCCATCACCAGCACACCCTCCATTACAGTCCGCACACGTGCAGTCACCACCCCCACTGCCATTTACACGTCCCCTGTGTCCTCTCCCAGTGTGTCTGTCACCCCCTCTTCCAAACCACACAAACGCAGGCAGCCACCCATCCAGCAGCCATCCACCTCACGACAGCCTCCGTCACAAGCACCTGCACTCAAAGACAGCACACTTGACTCTCCTACAACCACATCCTCTTCCTCCACTCCCATACCCACTGCACCTACCCTTCCCATGGCTCCTAAAAAACTTTTCCTCTCCAAAATTGACCTCTTTGCCTCACCTGACCCACCCCCTCCACCTGGTAAGAGTCCAAACAGCACCTCAGCCACCACCAGCCCTGCATCTACTGTGACCATAGTGCAGGCCTATTGGAGTCCACCAGCTCCTAGGGCAGGAACATCGGCCAGCAGCAAGGGGACAGCCAGCCCACCCCCTGGGAAGAGGACAAAAAACAATAAGGGCCGGTGCGACAAGCCTGAGACGGCTGCCACCAAGGACACTAGCCTTGCCCCGTCACCAGCCACATCATCAAAGGGAGGCAAGGGCCACAGAGCTTCAGCGAAGGAGGTCAAGGGCAGCAGGGCGGAGAAGTCAGGCAGCAGCCGAGCTGCCCAGGAGGGCCCCACCAGCCCCATTCCAGGTGTGACGGACGACACCCACGGGCCCAGGACTCCATCACAGGAGGGCCCCGCGACCGCACCGTCGGATGCCGAGTGAGCGGGAAGTCTTGGCCAGGTCTGGCTCCCTAGAAACACAGGACAAGCACCGCTGAACAGGGGCCCGCCGTGGGAAGAACCGCTGAACAGGGCCCCGCCGTGAGGAGAACCGCTGAACAGGGCTCCTCCGTGAGGAGAACCGCTGAACAGGGCCCCGCCGTGAGGAGAACCGCTGAACAGGGCCCCGCCGTGAGAAGCACCGCTGAAACAGGGCCCCGCCGTGAGGAGAACCGCTGAACAGGGCCCCGCCGTGAGGAGAACCGCTGAACAGGGCCCCGCCGTGAGAAGCACCACTGAAACAGGGCCCCGCCGTGAGGAGAACCGCTGAACAGGGCCCCGCCGTGGGGAGAACCGCTGAACAGGGCCCCGCCATGAGGAGAACCGCTGAACAGGGCCCCGCCGTGAGAAGCACAGCTGAAACAGGGCCCGCCGTGAGGTGAACCGCTGAACAGGGCCCCTTCATCTCAAACACCTCTCCGCTGGGCCCTTCCTGTCAAGCACCGCTCCGCTGGGCCCTTCCTGTCAAGCACCGCTCCGCTGTGCCCTTCCTGTCAAGCACCGGTCCGCTGGGCCCTTCCTGTCAAGCACCGCTCCGCTGGGCCCTTCCTGTCAAGCACCGCTCCGCTGGCCACCACCGTCTCAAGCACCGCTCCACTGGGCCCTTCCTGTCAAGCACCGCTCCCCTGGGCCCTTCCTGTCAAGCACCGCTCCGCTGGGCCCTTCATCTCAAGCACCGATCCGCTGGCCAACGCCGTCTCAAGCACCGCTCCGCTGGGCAACGCCGTCTCAAGCACCGCTGGTCCATTGACAGTGCCGGTTCTGTGTCGAGCAGGGCTTCACGTAGCACTCTGGGCACCGTGCCTCCTCCATTGACAGTGGAGTCAATAATCCATCTGATGGACTGTGGCTTTGCACTCCCCAGGATGGCGCAGTGGGCAAGCCACCCACTGTAGAGACTTGTGAGACTGTGGCTTTGCACTCCCCAGGATGGCGCAGTGGGCAATCCACCCACTGTAGAGACTTGTGAGACTGTGGCTTTGCACTCCCCAGGATGGTGCAGTGGGCATGGAGGCCCCTCGTGGATCTGGCGTCGTGGACTCATGTGGCTGAGGTGCCCCCCCTTCCCTTCCTCCTGAGGTGTCTGTAGTTTTGTCATCTGATGCCCCAGCAGTGTTCGCTCCAATGGATTCGGGTCTCCTGTGTGGGCTTTGCCCCTGTGTTTGTGCACATTGGCCCACGGACTATGGAACTTTAACAGAATGGGCAGGACTTATTGCATATGTATATATTTTTAACTATGTTCATTCCTTATTTTGTATCTTTCTTATTTCATATTTCACATTACTTCATTTGTGCTATAATATACTTCAATTTCAATGTTCATTTTATTTTGTCTTTGCATTATTCCATGGGGTTTGGGGGGTGTCACTCTGACTTGTTACTCGGCAATGGTGTGTAGGTATTTGGAGGGGTGGTGGGGGGGTGGGTGTATCGCGTATGTGTGTGCCCGAAACCCTTCCTCCTCCCCCCTCCCCTGTGTCGTAGGTGCAGTACTCACTGTTGTCGTCTGCGCCGGCGTTCGTACTCGTGGTAGATAAGCAGGTAGACAATGGCTGGTAGGATGTTTAATTCGGGTTCCATGCTGTCCTCCTTCCTCGTGGATTGTGTAGCGGTGAGCGTTTTCCCGTTCGTAGTCTGTTTCCGCCGTGTTTTTATCGGCGGGGCTCCCGCCCCGGAAAAGTTGGCGGATTGGTGAGTTGTGATAGGGTGGGCGGTACATTGTCTGCCGCCTGCCTGTTGGCGGTGACCGCCGCGCTGTTTGTTTGTCCCGCCGTGGCGGTCGGAGTGTTAAAGTGGCGGGCTGTGTTGGCGGTTCCCGCCATTGTCAGAATTCAATTTTTTTGACCGCCTGCCTGTTGGCGGGTTGGCCGCCGCTTTATCACCGACCGCCAGGGTTGGAATGACCCCCAATGTTTAATACCAACCATTTTGGAAAGACTGGACATCAGCCTCAAGCAGCTAGTCACTGAACCCACACACATAGCAAGACACACTCTGGAATCACATTTTCTCATCCAGCAACAGAATTAGATACACCCACGCTTCAGACCTCACCTTGATGGACCATTCCATCAAACCTTGACCACACTAAATCAAACACTTCTGGACCTGAACATGCAACCTGTCAAGAGAAACTGCCTGGCTGCCCAGAGGACTCATCTGGACTCATCTGGACTGCTTTGCTGAGAAGGACTGCTGCCCTGCTGCCCTGCTGCCCTGCTGCCCTCTGACTTTGCTGAGAAGTGCTCTCCAAAGGCTTGCATAGAGCTTGCCTCCTGTTTTCTGAAGTCTCAAAAAGACTTCATTTCTTCAAGGAACTCCTTTTGTGCCGAAAATTGACGCACAGCCTGCTGGAAATGACGCTGTCGAACTTCCCGAGTGAAGAATCGATGCATAAGGTACACCATCTCAGTGGCACCACCATAGAGTGGTTGAGTAGGGAGAAATAAAGCATGTATTTGTGGCAAAGACAGAGGTGGCATCTAAATTTTCCCTGGATGGCAAATAGTAGATACAGAGAGTGTGTGTCTGGATCATAGTAGAAGTGGGTGTCTGGGACACACCAGTATTTAATGTTGGGGTACAATGACACAGTATCTGATTACTGAGGAATGGGGTATTTGCAGGCACTTAGAGAAGGCAAATGGAATTGAAAATTAGAGATGTGATGAGCAGAGATTGGACTCTTGAATGCAAATTTGATTGAGGGCAGGGCAAGAGATATTTGCTCTACAGAAGAAGGGAACAAATTAAGGCAATGGGTTAAGGGGCAAGTCTGAGGAGAATCAATAGAACACAATGAATGCACTTGAATGTGCTAGAATAGGGAGATGTTTTGCATAAAATGTGGGCAGTTAAAACAGACTGAGTTGGTGGCTCAGTGTAGTTCAAGGCGACTTGGTCAGAAGTGTCTTTCAATTATATTTCTTCATGTTCCCTCTAAGTGCCCTAAAGTGTGCCCTCGTTTTCTATGCTCTTTCACACCTCTGTATGTCCCGCCACAAATTGCCTTCTCTGGATTCTGCCCAGTTGCCCTGTCTCAGCCATCTTTTGATGCCACTGAATGCCGCTGCCTCCTATAAGTGCTTCCAGGTTACAACTAACTATGCCTCAGGTCCCTCCCGCTTAAAGTGCATGGATGGATAAATGACATGGTTCATGTATTGATGAATGGATGAGTGACTGCTGGAAAAAATAAATTGGTGAGCTTGACGAAAAACGACATGCATGTACAGATGGAAAAATATCAAATTGAGGGCATGCACAGATGAAAAATGGATGAATAAGAGTACATGAACGGATAAATGGGTAAGCTAATGAGTGAGTGCAATGACTGCCGAATGTGAGTTTCGGGAGGCAGTTATGTTCACGTTTGCAGCAGGAGGCTTCTTCCCCTCCTGACACTACCTCCACTTACCAATCCATTCATTCATCCACTCATGCAGTCTCTCACCCATCATACGTTCATTCATTCACCCATTCACCTATATTGCAGGCACTCATCCATCCAGTAGTTCACCCATTGGCTCATTCTTTCACCTAGTTACAATGTTCAATGGGGAAGTAGGATGAGATACAGAAATAGCATGCTGCTTGTTTCATTGATCTACTTATCCATGCCCACTGAATAAGGAAGCAAAGAATTATCAGGTGACTCTTTCCACCTGTGTGCCCTTTGTTACTTATTCCTTGCATGTCTTACATGCTGAATCCCCACAATGGTAGTATTCAAGTTCACAAAGGTACTCCTGCATCTCCAAATGATTCTTGTCTCTCAGAGTCTTTTCCTGAGAGTCCTGCATAATGACCTTCCAGCCATGAATAACCACACCTTTTAGTAAAAGTTAAAATATTGATTTTCCTATATTAACAATGCTAAAGTCATGTAAATTAATCTCAAATTCAAATTACATGCATACAGAAACAACACTGGCTGTCCAAAGCGACAGAAAAACGTAATCTAATCAAAGCTTGGAATATCACACATTCTAAGGTTACAGTGCAACTTAATAACAGGAACAATTCCGCAACAAGATCACATAAGAGTAGATTCAGCAAAGAAACTCGTCAAGCATTATTCCCTTTTAACAGATTTTCATTAGTGAGGATCCTTAACGAACACCAGATTAGCACCAGTATGTTGGACTTCATGCAAAACAATTTAATAACACAAATTTGGAAAAACATCTAGCTATGGCTCTATCAAAACAGTGCGGTTGGTACCTAGAAAGAAAAAGTAAATATCCTTAACAGGTACATAGGTACGATTTATACCTCTCCTTATTTGGATCGCCAAGACAAGATAGTCTTCGTCATCAGGACATCAGTCGATCAGCAAGGCATCAGGATTCAGCATCAAAGTTCAGAAAACGCAAAGTCTTTAAGTATTAAAGTTGAGCATGTCTCTTGTCAAGATGCACAAGAAAATATTGACCTTTCGGCCAGCAAGAAAATGGGTAATGGACTAATGGCAAATGCCAAATGCAAAATGCTAAAAGCAAAAATGAGGAATGCTGGTTTCTTCTCAGTGAATTCTTGTTAAGTCAAATTCACTAAAACTATTTCCCAAATCCCTATTGATCAAGGGATCGCATGTTCACACTTTGTCCAATAAAAGTAAAACTCCAAATCTATTAATTCTACCACTACTCCATTCACATGCCGTTGATTGGTTGTCCTGCATCATCCGGCTTGTCAGGTAACAATATTGTTGCAGCTTCTATCCAGTCAGTGTCTCTAATGTTCTCCTCCTGAGAAAGGCAGTCTTACACACATTACACACAAAATGTTACATTAGCAAGAACAGCATCTTCTAGCAGTCAGTTCTCATGAGAAAAGATTCTCAGCCGTGAGCACATTTACACAATACATGGGAAAATCACAGTTTAACTCTCTAGGACAGCCATTTATTAATTGTTAAGAAATACAGCTTGACATGAGGCCTGGCAAGTAGGCCAAGACCTTCGCTAAGTTACAGCCTACAACTAATAAAGCTAATACATAATGCATAACCTTTAATTTGACATATTACCACATTAGTCAGACATATGCTCCACATTTCACAGCATTAGACTATTAATAAGTGCACTTCGTGAACATTGGCGGCCACTCATCTTAATCACATTTTCAAATGTGTGCATGATTTTTCTACGTTATTATATTTTCTACAAAAATCCATTTATTCAGGATACATGAATACTCATTAATAATTTTTATTAAAACACCTGCGCTAACAAGTGTTAGAAAGTGGCTGTGGCTTCTGGTAGCTGCAGGACATGCATATGGTTTGTCCAATCCTGGGATCTAAAAGTGAAAACGGTGTATTCCCCCTTGTGCATGTGGCTGGTTCCATCTTAAGTGGCATGGTAGGCAAAACATATTGCACAAGTAATTGCAAGTGGCTGAAGTGAATTCATGCATTCGACTCATAACTGTTTTGTTTCCCTTAATGGGATGCCTTAAGTGTGGCAAGTATGCCCAGCAGTGGGACCCGTGCTTACTCTGCAAGAGGACACAAGGTCTACCTCGCTAACAATGCTTTGGGGTGCTTGTGTCCCATTCAGATGGGATCTAACGTGTCAGTTCAGGCCAGAAACAGGAGAAAAACTGATTTACATTTAAGCTCTTTGTTGTTTGAAGGGGTGCGAGGGGCAGATAAAGGTGGACTGGTATGTGGCCTGAGTAATTGCAACTGGCTGAGAGTAATTCTACCTTTTAACCATTCACCCTTTGTGTTTTCCATTGTCATAGTGGTCACTGAGTCTACGTATGCTCTGGGCTGCACCGCATGAACCTCTTAACTATTAACTTGGTGGGTAGGGTTACAACAAAGTAGTAATTTACAAACTCCTTTAAAGAGTAGTTGGTAGCCTTCCCACCCACCGGGTTAGAAGAGGCCCTGAACTTTACTTCCCTAGTGAAGGACCATCTGCCATATTTGGGGGCTGGCCATCAGCCTGGCGGGGATTTTAGTGCCTACAGTGTATCCACAGGATTGGTGGACTCCCTGTCTATGAAGCTGAATGGCCAGCTGATTCACAGTTTGTTTGCCTCCACTCAGCATTCATGGTTTTTTTTTCACACACTCAATCAGAATTTGTTTGGAGAATAAAAAAAAAAGAAAACAATGTCCCTAACCTGAAGGATTCTTTCTCCCTGTGAATCAGAAAGTTGTTGACTTTCTTTTACCCGTCCACCATACCTTGCATTATGGACACTTGTAGAAAAAGTCAGTGGTGCTAGTGCATAGCCCCAACTGAAACATGGTGGAATTACTGCCTTTATGACCCTGCATTCTTTTGTCTGATAGGCCACAAGGTGAAGGTTTTCAGAAAAGGAGCTAGTTGAGGCTCTAGTATCAGAAACCTGTTAGTTCCCTCACCTGTAAATGGGGTAGGAGAATTGCGAGTTTGCTGTGCCCTTGTGATTTATATATATATCCCCATTGGTATCAACTTATGCAAGCTCGTTCAATGAGCTCTATTTGAATGTCAAACAAGATTTCATGGGCATGCATGGCACACAGTGTACCATGCATAGCGTGGAGGACGTTTCCGTACGCGAAAACCAAAGAACTTCTGGGTTACCTCAAGAAGCAAACTGGTTAGACCTCTCAGTGCCTTGGCAGTTTTATCTTTGAATATTCTCCTGCTCTGGCTCTTTCTATGGTGGATGGCTTCTTCTCCTGTGGAAAAGGAATGTTTCTGTTGAGCCAGAGCCTTGTGACAGATTTTCCTAGTAGAAGTACAAGAGAATATCAGCAGTTATGGTAAAAATGTTTCCTGTGTGTTGTTAAATAGATAATCCACCCCTCTTTCTTCACCAGACAATTTTCTATAAACCCTTACCTGCTGGGCCTCGCCACTCCCCCTCCAAGTGCGGAGCCCTTTTTTGGCTATTTGGGGTAGTTCGCACTTAGGTATTCATAACTTTTTGTCCACCTAAGCTATCCAAGCCAAATTTGTGTCCTTTTTTTCCAACATCGGAGGGATTCTAAGGGTACTCAGAGTTTGCAGGTTCCCCTGGAGGAGACCAAGAAATTAGCCAAAATACAGCTAAGAATTTGTTTTTTGCAGAAAAGTGGGAAGAAAGGGCTGCAGAAGAAAGCATGTGGTCTTTTCCCTGAAAATGGCATCAACAAAGGGCTTGGGCGCTAAAATCACCGTCTTCCCAGCTTTCAGGAACAGGCAGACTTGAATCTGAAAACCACATTTTTTCAACACAATTTTGGCATTTTAATGGGACATACCCCATTTTTACAATTTTTTGTGCTTTCAGCCTCCTTCCAGTTAGTGACATCATTGGGTGTAAAACTAATGCTGGATCCCGGACAGCTAAACATTTCTGAAAAGTAGACAAAATTCTCAATTCAGCAAGGGGTCATTTGTGTAGATCCTTCAAGGTTTTCCTACAGAAAGTAACAGCTAAAATAAAACAATATTGAAATCGAGGTGGAAAAAAGAGCCATTTCTGTCCATGTTGTCTTCTATAACTTTTTCCAGCTATGGCAGATTTTTGAAAGCAACATATTGTTAGTCTGCTGGACTCTTCTGGTTGCGGAGATATATGAGGCTTGCAGGTTCATCAAAAACCCTAGGTACCCAGAGCCAATAAATGAGCTTCACCTTGCAATGGGTTTTCATTGTATACCAGGTATACAGCAATTCATTTGGTGAAATATAAAGAGTCACAAATAGGTATCAAGGAAACCTTTGTATTTCCAAAATGGGCACAAGATAAGGTGTTGAGAAGCAGTGGTTATTTGCGCATCTCTGAATTCCGGGGTCCCCATACTAGCATGTGAATTACAGGGCATTTCTCAAATAGATGTCTTTTTTACACACTGTCTTACATTTGGAAGGAAAAATTGTAGACAAAGACAAGGGGCAATAACATTTGTTCTTCTATTCTGTGTCCCCCCAAATCTCCCGATAAAAATGGTACCTCACTTGTGTGGGTAGGCCTACTGTCCGCAACGGGAAACGCAACATGGACACATCACATTTTTACATTAAATTCTGATGTGTTTTTTGGAAAGTGCCTAGCTGTGGATTTTGGCCTCTAGCTCAGCTGGCACCTAGGGAAACCTACCAAACCTGTGCATTTTTAAACACTAGTCACCTAGGGGAATCCAGGATCGGGTGACTTGTGGGGCTCTCAACAAGTTCTGTTACCAAGGATCATTTGCAAACCTCAAATGTGGCAAAAAAACACTCTTCCCTCAGATTTTGGTGCTGCAAAGTTCTGGAATCTGAGAGGAGCCAAAAACTTCCTTCCACCGAGGATTCCTCCACATCTTCCGATAAAAAGTTGTACCTCACTTGAGTGGGTAGGCCTAGTGCCCACGGCAGGAAATGCCCCAAAACGCAACGTGGACACATCACATTTGCCCAAAGAAAACTGATCTGTTTTTTGCAAAGTGCCTAGCTGTGGATTTTGGCCTCTAGCTCAGCCGGCACCTAAGGAAACCTAGCAAGCTTATATATTTTTGAAACTAGTCACCTAGGGGAATTTAGAATGGGGTGACTTGTGGGGCTCTCACCAGGTTCTGTTATCCAGAATCCTTTGCAAACCTCAAAATGTGGCAAAAAACACCTTTCCCTCACATTTCAGTGCTGCAAAGTTCTGGAATCTGAGAGGAGCCACAAATTTCTTTTCACCCAGCATTCCCCCAAGTATCTCAATAAAAATGGTACCTCACTTGTGTTGGTAGACCTAGTGCCCGTGACTGAAAACACCCCAAAACGCAGCATGAACACATCACATTTTTACATTGAAAACTGACGTGTTTTTTGCAAAGTGCCTAGCTGTGGATTTTGGTCTCTTGCTCAGCCGGCACCTACTAAAACCTATCAAACTTGTGCATTTTTTTAAACTTGACACCTAGAGGAACCCAGGATGGGGTAACTTGTGGTGCTCTCACCAGGTTCTGTTACCCAGAATCCTTGGCAAACCTCAGAATTTGGCAAATTAAATGTTTTCCTCACATTTCTGTGATAGAAAGTTCTGGAATCACAGTACCTCACTTGTGTAGGTAGGCCTAGGGCTCATGTCAGGAATGGATCACACAACAGTCAATGTTAGTCCCTACATGAGGGCTACTGTTGACCCTGGGATGATCCATTCCTGACGCAGGCACTAGGTACAAGCACTCAAGTGGGGCTGGTTTTTATCAGGACAGGTGGGGAAACACTGGGTGGTAGGAATTTTGTGAATCCCAGCATATTCCTATAGTTTGTGTGACAGAAATGCAAGAAAATATAGAGTTTTTATTCAACATTTCATCTTTGCAAGGTATTCTGGGCAAAAAAACTTTGAGGAATCCACACAAGTCACACCTCAGTGGACTCCCCTGGGTGTCTAGTTTTCAGAAATGTCTGGGTGTGGTAGGTTTCCCTATATGGTTGCAGAGCCCAGGACCAAAAACGCAGGTGCATGCCTTACAAAACCAGGTTGTTTTGTGATAGATAATCTTGATGTCTCCACAATATGATTTGGGTGGCGGAATTTGGGGCTAAACTAAATTGGGGAGCTCCCAAGAGAGCACTGTCTCTCTTTACTTGCCGGCACATGCTCTCTGGGTTGGGCTAACCCGCTATTGTCGCACTGCACAGACTGTGCTTGCAGAGACACAGCAGGATTGTCCTCATCACCTCCCTGAGAATCACTGGAAGAGGTGTTGTCGGAAAAATCACTGCCAGAGTCAGCGCTATTGTCTTATCCCTCAGATGCTGTCAGTGTCTGCTGTCTCAGTCTCTGATCCTACGTTAGAGCTGTCCTCTATAACCCGAGTTAGGGCTTGAGCAGCAGTCATCCAACGAGACGCCATCTCTGCTACTGGCTAAATTCTCGCTCTAAAACACTAGCCTACGTAGACAGTCACAAAATTGCTGGTGTGTGTGTGTGTGACGTGCAACAATAAGGGTCAGTCACCTTACCGTCACTTTTTCCCTCAATCAGCACGTTGTCTCAAGACACGCAAAAAAAAAAAAACACTATTTTTCACCTTGCCACACACCAATCATCACAGTCTTTAGCTCCTCTGGTGCCCAGTCCAACAATTATTATTGGTGCTCCCACTCCCATGACCTTCTCCTTGGATTCCCTCACTATCACCCAGCAAAAGTGCCTCTCTTCTCTCCATAGCCCCCCCTCGCACATACATTTCCTTTGTATTATAGCACCGGTAATTGCTGGCTTTACTAATCCACTCAGCTATCTATATAAAATACAGATTTGATCTTTGCAGTAGGCATATAAACCTTCGGTTCTTCTTTATGGCATCAAAAACTGCCACTAGACAAAAGTCAGATACATATCTATATACAGATCTATACATATATATAGATCTATATATTTTTTAGTAGTTGTATGGTTTCCCATAGTGGCCCCCAGGGAAACCATACAACTATTTTTTTTTTATTGCCCCCACAAGGGGTCACCCTGCTCATGGGTGAAACCCTGTCAATTTCATTAAAAAATGGGGGTGGGGAGGAGCAGCCCGTTTCCAGAGGGCGTCGACCGCTCCAATGTGAAATCCCTGATGACTAGTGGGATCTTCTGCACTGCGATCCAGGGCCAGGAAACCATTTCAGGAAAGCCTTGTTTGAAAGGGGAGAATCTCTCCTTTCAAATGACACCTTGCCTAACAGTGGTGAGGCCCGTTTGTGCCCGTTTTCCCCACCGGAGTAGGAAGCGGCCTTACCTCCGCTTCCAGCTCCAGTGAGGAAAACAGATTGTGAAGTCAGCGCACCTCATGGCGCGCTGATGTCACAAAAGGGCAGGTGATGGGTGCGGGGAGACACAAAAGCTCTTCTGTGTGTCCCAGGGGGGTTTTAAATAAAACAAATCCTCTGATGCGACGCACAGGAGAATTTTTCAACCCCCTCCCTGGTGTCGGCCACTGGTCATGACCCGCACCAGGGAGGTAGTGGGGACATCGACCAGTGGCCGGCACCCCCACACACCTAAGAGGTTAATATGATTTTCTTCTGAGACTTTTGTAAATGTGACCAATATTTTGGTGCATTGAATGTCTTTTCTCTGAAACAACTTAACATTTAATTAACAAGCTAAAAATGCTAAATGCTTTAAAACTATGGGGGTCATTCTGACCCTGGCGGCCGGTGACCGCCAGGGTCACCGACCACGGGAGCACCGCCAACAGGCTGGCGGTGCTCCCTCGAGCATTCTGACCGCGGCGGTTCAGCCGCGGTCAGAAACGGAAAGTCGGCGGTCTCCCGCCGACTTTCCGCTGCTCGGGTGAATCCTCCATGGCTGCGGAGCGCGCTCCGCAGCCATGGGGATTCTGACACCCCCTACCGCCATCCTGTTCCTGGGG
This sequence comes from Pleurodeles waltl, assembly GCF_031143425.1. Lineage (NCBI taxonomy): Eukaryota > Metazoa > Chordata > Amphibia > Caudata > Salamandridae > Pleurodeles > Pleurodeles waltl. The sequence continues at coordinate 923,263,666 of NC_090443.1, read as the reverse complement.
GGTCTCCCGCCAGGAACAGGATGGCGGTAGGGGGTGCCGCGGGGCCCCCGTAAGAGGGCCCCACAAAGTATTTCAGTGTCTGCAAAGCAGACACTGAAATACGCGACGGGTGCAACAGCACCCGTCGCACCTTCCCACTGGCGTCCTCGTGGGAAGGTAGATTTGCCCTGGGCTGGCGGGCGGCCTTTTGGCGGCCGCCCGCCAGCCCAGGGCAAATCTCAAAATACCCTCGGAGCGGTATTTTGTCGGGGGAACATTGGCGGGCGGCCTCCGCCGCCCGCCAATGTTAGAATCACCCCCTATGTTTTAACATAAAGGGCTAGTCAGAAGCCCTTCACAATATGTATTTCTAAAAAGGCTAAAAAATAGTATTGCAGATACTCTTTTTAATACTTTCTTGGCAGAATTCTGCTGCATGCATTAACGGAACTTAAATATATTCCGACCAGGAAAATGGGCAGGTTTGCGTGTTATTTTTTGTCCCGGCCAGCCTGCATTATGGGGAACGTTGTCTTGTATGAGATTACCAAAATTATGTTATGTACTCTCTATTCCGAGAGTGTACAGTTGATTAGATTCTATAGTTGAATAATTTTGTCATAGGTTTCAATAGGCTTCTGTGGATGGCAAAGCACTGACAAGCCACTAATTGCATAATAACCAAACTGGGAAGGTGAGGATTTTTACCTAAACATGGATGGAATTTGTACTCATGTTGTCCAATTCTTTGTTTTGCACTTCTACATACTGTCTGTTTGCCGTAAAGCCTTTTTTGCAAGTGCACACATATGCAGCGTCGCAAACAGCTTACACAGAAAAACACGCGAGAAAAAAGCCAATAGATCGTGTCCTTGACACCTATGGCTTCGTCAGATTTTTTCTCCCAGATGATCTATGAATGTAGATGTAGAGCAAGCTTGGACTGATTTTTCTTGAAAGCAAAAAAAATGCATGCCAAGATGGCCGGGGGGATGCAAACACGTGTGGTTGCAGCCTTTTTGGAATAATGTTCTTAAACATAGGAAAAACGATTCCAAAAGGACCTCTGTGCATCTCTGCACAAGGGACTATATGGGCAGCCATTTTCAAATGGTTTACAGATCATTTTACAATGTTCGCCTGCATATACAGCGCTTGGCACAGAACAAGTGGGCTTGGACCACAAGCTCTTTAGGAGGGGCCTATTTTATAAAGACAGATGGTGCATGAAAGGAGCTGCAGAATCAGGAAACGACAGAGAAAGTTACGGAAAATAGTCTCCCATGCACTGCAATAAAATATCTAACAGTACTGAAAGGATGCAAGTCATCCAGTCAAAACAGAGTGAGGCTGAAATGGTCCTTGAGCAGAACAAGCAAAAGAATAGGAAAGCGATTAAATCAGGAGCATGGCAGTATGACAGATATGAATGCTATGGAAACCATGAGCGAGGGGCAGACATAACCTCCACTCTAAATCTATATTGGATACAAAACGTATGTTGGCCACCAGACAGCTAGGCTGTTTATAAGCAAGAAGAGGTCGAAAAATATCAGATATTCAATATGGTCCAGACAACTGAAGCACACTTATGCTCACGAAGAAATAGCACTGCATTGTACACCCACCTCGTGTATTCTTTAAGAAGTGTTTGATTTCTGCCACACTCATAGGGGAACTCTGACATCCTTGTGGTGTGTTCAAATCTGTCTTAGGAATTGCTCACATTTTCATTTCATTCCTGTTTTTTTAAGGCAGGAGGTGATGTTAACTAAATAGTCTGTGTTGCAAAGTGTGCACGTTTTATCAGCAAATTAGAAGATTGGCCATTTTGTGATATGTTGGTGCTTACTGCTATCATATAACTGCTTTTCATAAAACTCTGATGTCTGAGTATGCTCCCTCCTCACCTCTCCCTTTCCGCTAAAACAGAACCCTGAAGATTACCTGACAACACATTAAGAATCTCAGACTTCAACCCCTCAGCAGTCATCTTGTTATATCTACCCTCTATCAGCTTCCACTTGACGAAAAAAAACCTACAATGAAGAACCTGTTCGCGGTACCGTAGATTAATACCCTTTGTGCACCTTTTTGAAGAGGCAGTACCAGGGCACAAGTCCCAAGGAAAATAATTGGGGAAATAATTATCAAATTCACTTCAAGATGACATCACTGAAGTCAAGGAGTATTTACATTTGTATACTGCTTTTAGTAAGTAAGCTAAATATGTTGGATGTATTTTTGAAAAATTTAATTTGCTGTTCATGTCTTTTTCCTGATTGTGCTATTTATCCAGCTCCAAAGCACAAAACTCCATCACTTTTGCAGGTTGTTAAGTAATAGAAGGGTTAACAGTGTCTGATCCTCAGGTAACAGATGAAAACATAACCTCTTCTGTGCCATTCTCACATAAAAAGATGGACTGCCAGTGGGATGTAGGGCTACAACCATACCAAGGCCAGGTTTGCTTACAGTGCTTTCAAATCTAAGACCCTGTGCTGCTAGGGCACTCAGTGACATCTATCAGCATCGGACTAAGGGTAAGGAGTCCCCTTTCTAATAATAGCGGGGGACTACATACACCTCTGTCCACCCCGACTTGTGCCCTGGATAGTACTCAACAGATAGAGTGCAAGTGCAAAACAAATGTGAGCACAATTTAAGTTCATCACCTAATAAAATAAACGGATTCTAGGCCGGATTTAGAACTCGGCAGTTGGGTTACTCTGTCATAACAGTGATGGATATCCCATTGCTGATTCTCAAAAATGAATGCCAGTGGGCTCCACCAGCAACTACTGGCCCAAATTAAGCCCTGCCTGTTAACCACGCTTTTACCACCTGATTTGGCAAAGTGTTAAGTATGTGTCGGCCTCCTCTGTAAGGTAAGGTGAAAGGGGGGAGGAAACGAGTAGGAAAAGTGGTGGTGGTGGGTGGAGGGGGTGTTTCTAAATAAAACCTGGTTGCAATGCAGCGCATTCCCAGAGTGCTGTAACTTCAAGCTGGTAAAATCGTGCCTGATGTTTCCATAACCCCCGCACTTGGCCCACTCCAATTAATGTAGTTCACCATATACATTTAAGACAAATTCACAACAACAAGTGTTTTTGTAATCTCTTCTGGGAATACTGGGCCGCAGTTTTATTACAAGCATAGCCTCTTGCGACAATCTTTGACCTCATCACTCATTGGGTTCAGCCATCAATCACAATGACAAGGCCATAAATTATTATAATGTCATAAATCATTTTGAGTGCCACACATTGCTTTCGTTATGATTGTAAATCGTAATTTGGAGACAGGTCATAAATCACAGTTGATATGCCATACATAAATCATTTCTCCAGGATCATAACTTTGCTGCATGACATCATCTCTGCTATAAATCAATCAAGTCCTTGTCATTTGCTTGTCATAATTCTGACACCTATTGTTGTTGAGGTCGTCCTTCATGCTGCTTTTTGGGGTCATCCATTTTTGTTGGTTCTTTTCTCTGATCGTGAGGGGGGTAGCCTCTTAGTGCTGTTAGGCTCAACTCGCTACCTTGTCTGTCCATTTTGTGCCCTGCCAACCGGCGGGTCTGGGCCGCGAGTGCCGTGTTCCGCTTACTCCCCCATCGGCCTCCTTACCCTGCTGTAAGGCATCCCAAGGTAAGTAGCCTTTCTCCGGCACACCGCCCACCGGTGTACCTCCTTTACCAACCAAGGTGCCCCTTTTACCGCCATCCGCTTGTCCTCTCAGCCCTGCGACAATGCTGTTATTCCGGTGTGGGTGGGTGGGTTTCGCGATCCCGCGTGCTGTCCCTCGTGGCCCATCAAAGTGATTTCTGCCTGGGCAGCAGAGTCCTTTTAGTCTGCCCTCCAAAATGAGGGCGGGGCAGTGTCTCCCCATCCCATTGGGTTTTTTTATTTTTCCTTGTTCTTGCTCCTCAAAGGAGAGGGGCTCCTCCCTCTCCCTTGAGGGGGAATGCCGGATGTCTTCTGCTTGTTTGGCCGCTGAGGCGGCTTTGAAATATAATTTCCGGGTCCCCGGCAGCGGTTAATGCGCCAGCCCCTGATGCCCCCTGCGGGGGCGGTCCTTTGCCATAACCCCCGCACTTGGCCCACTCCAATTAATGTAGTTCCCCATATACATTTAAGACAAATTCACAACAACAAGTGTTTTTGTAATCTCTTCTGGGAATACTGGGCCGCAGTTTTATTACAAGCATAGCCTCTTGCGACAATCTTTGACCTCATCACTCATTGGGTTCAGCCATCAATCACAATGACAAGGCCATAAATTATTATAATGTCATAAATCATTTTGAGTGCCACACATTGCTTTCGTTATGATTGTAAATCGTAATTTGGAGACAGGTCATAAATCACAGTTGATATGCTATACATAAATCATTTCTCCAGGATCATAACTTTGCTGCATGACATCATCTCTGCTATAAATCAATCAAGTCCTTGTCATTTGCTTGTCATAATTCTGACACCTATTGTTGTTGAGGTCGTCCTTCATGCTGCTTTTTGGGGTCATCCATTTTTGTTGGTTCTTTTCTCTGATTGTGAGGGGGGTAGCCTCTTAGTGCTGTTAGGCTCAACTCGCTACCTTGTCTGTCCATTTTGTGCCCTGCCAACCGGCGGGTCTGGGCCGCGAGTGCCGTGTTCCGCTTACTCCCCCATCGGCCTCCTTACCCTGCCGTAAGGCATCCCAAGGTAAGTAGCCTTTCTCCGGCACACCGCCCACCGGTGTGCCTCCTTTACCAACCAAGGTGCCCCTTTTACCGCCATGCCGCCTGAGGGGCTTACGTCGCCAGGCGGCTCCCCTCTTTCATTCTTTGGGTTTTTCCTTTCAGATTTTCACCAAACCCTTCAGTGTCCCCGCCGTCAGGCCTCCCAAGGAGCACTGATTTTGCTGCTCCGTCCTTGTGACAGCCAAGGAGCACTGATTTTGGTGCCCCGTCCTTGTGACAGCCTGCCTGTCACATGTATTCTTCCCTGACGCAATCTGACTGTATTGTGTTTGGCTTCAATTAACGTATGCCTCCCGGATCTTTGGGAGTTGGATTGCTTCCTCTGGGTCTTTCCCCATTGCACCCGCCGCACCCTGTTGAGTCCACACAGGTCTTCGGCCCTTCCGTGTGTCATTTCGCCTCGCCAATATGGTACATGAAAAGAGACAAGGAGGGCGGGGGACACAGACATTTATTATTTAAGTGTGAATTAGCCATCCTGTTTGCCAAACCAAAGTCGCTGCGGTGTCAAGCAACATCCCCCATTCTTCCCCGGGCATGGCCAGGGGTGCACTTTAATTTGCCCCTCCTGCTAAGGGCCCAGCCCCTGGCAACTAGTGCCTAACTTGTGCCCGTTGTTTCCCGTAGGAGAAAGCCGTAGTGGTCAGCTGTAAGTGCAGTGGATGGTTTTAATGAATTGCAAGGGGCCTAAAAAGGTTTCGGGATTACGCTGACTCAGTATTCTGTGTTTGCACATTGCCGGATACCCACGGGTAATGGGCTCGGGCGCGTTTTGGTTTTCAATTTGCACAATTGCTCTGGCACATTTTGGTTTTCAATTTGCACTATTGCCACCATTTAATGGATGACATGCAGAGACATTCATTACTAGCTGAGTTGGTTACGCGCTTTTTTTTTTTTTTTGTGGCAGAACTTCCTTACTATGCAAGGTGAAATAATGAACCTGCTGCCTATCTTGTCGCATCAGAGCTGTGCACCATTAATGAATTCATCCTGTTAAAAGTCGCTTGTGTGTATATAGGTATAGTTTTTTTTTTTTGGTGCGAGGTCGAACAACGAACCCGCTGCCTATTGTTAGTTAGTGCATTCGTCATGTTAAATTTTTGCTTGCGTTTTTTTTTTTTTTTTTTAAACTTACTGCATCAATCAAATCATTAAGAATATTAAATTGTATATGATTTCCTGACCAGGGGCCTTTGCATTGGACCGCGCAGAGAAATATTTCAACCAGAATATCAACATGGTCCCCAGCTAATTCAAAGGCAGCCCTTATCTTGGGGGGGCAGCAACTACTTTCTGCCTAGCGCATTGCAGGTTTGTAAAAAGGCACAATGGAACTCCAGCTAGGGAAAAATAAAAAGGCGGCCCTATGGGGGAACTCGCCCAATAAGCTGGAGGTGCAGTGGGTGGTTTTAAACAGACAGCAATAGGCCTGATAAGGTTTCAGGTTGTCTTATCTTTCCCAAACCTGCCATACGGCCAGCACCCTACCAACCCGCAGTGAAGGAGAACTCTCAATTTGCATGCTCCCCTACGAGCAGTAATACACGTTACTTTACCTGTACTAACGGCACAAATAACCTTAAACATGATTTCGGTTTTACCCTGGGTTTAACTTTATTTTACTACGGTCATACAAATGCATAAATGCCCTCACTTCGAGTGTGGGAGCCTATTTAGGCCAAATAACATTTAATTTAGCTTGCAGTTACTCAAGGTTTCTTCCACCGCAAGGTACGTTTACTTAATATAAATGCCCCCTTTTTTTTTTTTTTAAAGCATGCCCAAAGATTTCAGCCTGCATGAATAGCAAGGAAGACAACGCCACTTTATGCAACACCCGCGCTGATAAAGTGTTGTCCTTGAAGCTTAGTAAAGGTGTCCTATTACACCTCTCCGCTCAACAGAAATTTAGGTAGCAATAGGCAGTGCTCTCTCATAAGAGGCTCGTTCACGAAAACTGCTATTTTTTAACGAGCGCCATGTAAGCGGTCCCCACCATATTGCCTCCCCATGCGACGAACTCACTAAAACTAATGTTCATCTGGATGGAGCTTCGCTTGTGTAGGAACGCAGCGACAGCTCCACTTGAAATTGCTAAAATTCAATTGAGCGTTGCTCTAGCAAACTTTTGAATGTGGGGAATTAGCAAATTTTTTTTTGTTTGTTTTTGGATTCTATTACCTCCAAAATTTATGAAACCATATTTTATCCCTTTTTTTTTTTTTTTTTTTACTCAGTGTTGGGCGCAAAGGTTTGAGCTCTAACGCATTAATAAATACCTTTGAATTTTAAATAACTTTCGCAACGTTCCAGCTACCTGAAGTGTTTCCAGCAAAGGGGCTTTTTATCAAAGGCGACGTCACGTTATTGTTTTTTGGGTCGCTGCTTATGGTTGCATTCACCATCCTGTTTTTTTTTTTTTTTTTTTTTTTTAAAGACACGCAGGCTATGTTATAGCTTTTCTTGCTTAACTGAAAACATAGATGGGAGGGCCTCGGGCTACATGAGCCCTGTACGGGCCTCTTTCGCCCTCAGAAACCATGTGCTAGGATTTTTTTTTTTTTTTTACTTTCTCTGGCGGAGATCCACTATAGGTTCCAACTTCACCAGTAAATTTGTGACATGCCCCCCTTTCCCATAGCCTATGTTCCAAAACGACGTTCAATTGCAACTTTAACATTTCTATTGTTCATTTTGCGGAGAAACAGGTTCGTCAATGATTTGTATTCTAAGAGGGACGCCTTTTTAAGCACACCCTCAATCCGGGGCAAAGAGATGAAACCCGGAGATTTGGTGACTCATTACGATTTCATAAAAACAGGGCAGTCCGCTCCGGAGTGCTCTTTCACAATCAGCATTTCACTGAGATGTTCGCCTACCTACTGCGAGACGAGCTGCTCCCAGCGCGGGCTCCATCCCCGGAAGAGGGTGGAGGGGCTGGAGTGATAGAGCACACAATGGATGTGCTGTGTTAGGGATGAGCCAACAGTGTCAGCTTACCGAGACCGTGGATGCGGACCATTCACTTCACCAAAACACCTCGTGGAGCAATGACCGCAACTGGGAAACCGGGAATCACGATAGAGCAGAAGCGCCTTCTCCAGGCCCTATTGGCCGCCTGTGGAATTCCCAGAATGTACCCGTAAGGTAATCTGGCCTTTGCTCGACGTTGTGGTTGTATTGTGTGTGTTGCTAAGCAACCAGCGTTGTTAGGCAGACTTCAGGCTCGGTAGAGCCCAATCTACTAAACACAGCCCAAGGGGCTAAACGGCGCTGCCGGAGGATCGACAGCCTCTCGGGCCGCACCATGGAGCGCCGATACTGCGAGTCGTGAGGGAAACGGCCCTACGGTAAAGGGGGGGGGCTCACGGCAGGGAAATACCCTAACCAGCAGCACTGGAAAGGATATGAGGTCATCCCTTAGTTATCCCCGGCTCCCGCGTGAACGGGCCGGGTGAGGTCTAGGATTGAGCGGGTCACCCTTTTCGGCTCTTCCATGGCACTACAGATAATAATAGCGCCCACTTTCGAAACACAGCGCCAAGCCCACATACTCTATGCGCTTCTATCGCTCAAGACCCACACAGGCGCAAAGAAGAAATTGATCACCCTACTCATTAAAATAGATGGTATCGCATTCGAGAATAGTCCATGTCCACGTAGGGCGGGTATACACCGGACTATTTTCCATGTCTTGTAGAATCGCCACTATACTATGTTTTAGCTCCCAAATGTGCTACTGCGATCCGGCCCCTAAGCACATGCATGCCCGCATTGCCTCCAACAAAAACTGCCTCCTACCTTTAATCAGAGCGGCGGCACAAGCCAGGCACAGCAGCAACACGGCTCTCCTCGCAGTCAGCATCGCGATCCCGCGCGCTGTCCCTCGTGGCCCACAAAGTGATTTCTGCCTGGGCAGTAGAGTCCTTTTAGTCTGCCCTCCAAAATGAGGGCGGGCGGTGTCTCCCCATCCCATTGGGGTTTTTTATTTTTCCTTGTTCTTGCTCCTCAAAGGAGAGGGGCTGCTCCCTCTCCCTTGAGGGGGAATGCCGGATGTCTTTTGTTTGTTTGGCCGCTGAGGCGGCTTTGAAATATCATTTCCGGGTCCCCGGCAGCGGTTAATGCGCCGGCCCCTGGTGTCCCCTGCGGGGGCGGTCCTTTGCCATAACTGTCAAATCCGAGTGCAGGATCGCGGGGCCACTCGTGATCGGCAGTGGAGAATTCCACAGTGGGATGCCACTCTGCCGAACTTGTAATTAGGGACAAAGGGGGTCATTCTAACTTTGGCGGGCGGCGGAGGCCGCCTGCCAAAGTAACCCAGTCGAAAGACCGCACCGCGGGGGGTCATTTCGACTTTCCCGCTGGGCCGGCGGGCGACCGCCAAAAGGGCGCCCGCCGGCCCAGCGGGAAAGACCCTGCAACAATGAAGCCGGCTCCGAATGGAGCCGGCGGAGTTGCAGGGGTGCGACGGGTGCAGTAGCACCCGTCGCCATTTTCACTGTCTGCAAAGCAGACAGTGAAAATCTTAATGGGGCCCTGTTAGGGGGCCCCTGCACTGCCCATGCCAGTGGCATGGGCAGTGCAGGGGCCCCCAGGGGCCCCACGACACCCGTTCCCGCCATCCTGGTTCTGGCGGTGTAAACCGCCAGAAACAGGCTGGCGGGAAGGGGGCCGGAATCCCCATGGCGGCGCTGCATGCAGCGCCGCCATGGAGGATTCCGCGGGCCAGGGGAAATCCGGCGGGAAATCCGGCGGGAAACCGCCGGATCCCCTTTTCTGACCGCGGCTGTGCCCTGGAAGCACCGCCAGCCTGTCATAGACTGCCAGGGTTGGAATGAGGGCCAAAGTGTCTTGATGAAAACGTTGAAACAGCACATATTCTGCAGTGGACCCCTTTTTTTGGCACACAGATAGCATCTGATAAGGCCTGCATGAAGTTCTGAAGTTTTGGTCTCAGTAACTTGTTTGTAGGTTTTCAAATTAAAATGGGACGTTTTGCACCTTTTTAAGATGCTGTGAAAGATTACAGATCACTAATTAGCTTAAGAAAAAAACACCGATGGTCCTCTTGTACTGTCCCCTATCACTCGTGAGGAAATATTGCCAGTTTACTAGGGAAATTGTGTTAGTGCGTAGAGGTTGGAATATTGACAAACTAATTGGACACAGTTTCAAAAGATTCCTAGTACTGGACTACCCATTGTTTGCGGAGTATTAATAACACTTTTATTCAGTGCTTGATTTGTAAATAAAAAGGTGCCGGTAAACACGTAAATGTGCGAACACGGAATACTGAGGCAGCATAATCACGAAGCCATCTCGGACCTCTTCAATCCATTTAAAGCCACTCCCTGCCCCTTCAGCTCACACCTGCAGCTTTCTGCTTTCTCTCACTGTGACGCTTTTTCGTTTTTCTCTTCCTCCGTCTTTCCCAAACGTGTCTTTTGCTCGCTGCAAATGCTTGAAGCAGAAGAACAAGCCCCGGCCCTTTACAATAAGTGCCGGTGCTCAACACCGGAAACAACAAGCACAAATTAAGCACTGCTTTCATTGCCTCTCTTTCAAAGCCACTAATGTATTCACAAGGCCATGCTACGTACACGTCTTCTCAAACCCTGCGTTTTGCGCAGTTTACTCACACGTCAGTCAGCTGCAGGTCGGGTCTTCCGACCGTCTGTACACTCGCCGTGTATCTGAGCTGAACACAAAACCGATGGTGCCAGAAATGCGTTTAGAAATCAACACATCCTGTAAACACTTCGAACAGGAAGTGGAATGGGCTCTCAGTAGAACCCTCCCGCACCTGGATACCAGGCACAGAGAAAAACATTTACTTAGGTGGTTTCAATTAAGCTTCTCCTTGTGTATACTTTATTTGCGTTTATCTCCGGAGAGCAAAACAAACCACCCCTCTCCAAGAGCCACATGGCTCAGATGCTGCTCAGCCATTGTAGTTTAAAAATAGTCCGAATCTCTGATGCATCTGCCCCCAATTTTCTCCTAGTTGACCCAAGACCCCGGTCTGTCAGATCACTCCACATCTGTGCCCACCACTGGAGAGAAGGGGCACTCTTAACACAGCACATGTTCTGACTGGTGCATATGATATCCATGGGAGGCTGTGAAGCGCCTTCTCTCCAGGCGCACCCCCTCGAGCTGTGTGAGAAGAACAACCTAAGCCGCGCCGACTACGGCATGCCTACAAAGCGCTCTGAAAACGGCAAAACACTTCTTTGACACAAATTATTCCCGAATGCGTTGGTCGGCTTGGTATCTAATTTGCTGTGCATAGCAGGAGTTTTTATATGGCCGGCAATAAAAACTTCGGAATTACTATCAATGGCAAAATAAAACCTATGTCGATAATCATTCAATTATACAGAAGGCCTGTTATTGTTTATATTCTCTGTGAAAATTTCACTATCACGCCGAGGAAATACAAAATAATAAAAATAAATTTATTTAGGAAACAATGAGGAAAATTCTGTAGTTTTCGATTTTCTAGTGAATAAACTGATCCTATTCACAAAGGTAGATCTACACGTGTAAATTTAATCACGTGTAAATCTGCTATTAAAATTGGTATAACTGTACACTTTTTTCGCTATTTACCATTTGTGAGTGATTTACACCTAAGTTTAAACTTACATGCTTCCGTCCAACCAGTTCAGGGCGTGGAGACATCCAAGACTCAGAGTCTAAATTTACTACAAATAAAGTTTCACATGTAGGTGGAGATGTCTGCCACAGTGGCAGAAATCTTCCTCCTAGAAAGTATGAGGAAACTAATGCCGTTTTATTTATTTATTTATGTCTTTATTCATTTAGTCATTTATTTGTTTTTAAAACTAAACAGTATTTGAATGAAAAAATAAACATAAAATAAAATATTATTTTTACCATACTCCTACTAAAATAAACTGTCAAGGCAAAGTAACGTTTTACAATAAATGGTTATTAAATAATAACATAATCTAAACATATTAATTTATTTCATATATCTCACAGTAAAATAAAAAAACACCACTCTCAGTAGCATCTTCATTTTCAATCAATATTTAGTAACTTTAAAATTGTGTTTAGGTGTTTTCAATTTCATTTTCTATATTTCATAAAAGATTACATTTTAAATGAAACGTTTTATTAAAAAACTAAGGTACTAAGTGAACTAGCAGCGTTTAAAATAATACAAAAATTATGATGTCTATCTATCAATATATATATATAATATATATATATTGATAGATAGATAACTTAGAATTAAAAATAATTACATGAGTTTACCATTGTTTTGCTAACAGGTGTTCAAGCTAACAGGTGTTCAATTAAGACACTGCATCAATTATTTTCCATGGGAGTGTGTTGCAGTACTTGTGGGTGGCCATGGGTGGTGCTAGACTTACTTCAAGACTAGAATGGAGTACATTTACCATTGGGTTATAGTTTTAGGGCTGTAGTAACTTTACAAGCTTGGGGGCATATTTATACTCTACTCCGGATTTGAGCCTTTTTTTTTTTACACAAATCCGATGAAAACTTAACTCCACATTTATATTTTGACGCTAGACCCATCTAGCGTCAAAATCTAGGAGTTAACATCATTTTTTTATCATGGAAACCTAGGTTGCATCAATGAGATGCAAGGTAGGTGTGCCCGGGCAAAAAATGACTCTAAGGCATTTGCGCCTTATTTATCCTTCCGTGCAAAAATGACTCATGGGAGGAGGAGGGCCTTAAATAATGTCACTAAGCCTGTTCAGCACCATTATTTAACGCCTGGGTCAGGGCAGGCGTTAGGGGACCTGTGGGCTCACTTCCATGGTCAGAGACCATTAAAGCAGTCCACAGGTGCCCTTCCCTGCACACAGGGACCCCCCCGTCACCCACACCTGGAGGACACCCAAGGATGGGGGACCCATCCAAGGTAAGTCCAGGTAAGTTTTTCTAATTTTTTTTTCTAAGTGCCATAGGGGGCCTAACTTGCCCCCCCCCCACATGGCACTTTGCCCACTGGCCATGCCCAGAGCCCAGATGTCCCCTGGGCATGGCCATTGGACAGGAGGGCATGACTCCTGTCTTTGTTAAGACAGGAGTCATGTCCATGGGGGTTGGGCGTCAAGAAATTACGCTAGTCAGGTTAGAGTCAATATTTTTTACGCTAACCTGACTAGCGCCATTCTTCGATGCACAACCTCAAGTCTCTCTTACGCCTCCCCTACCTGGTTAGCATCATTTATTTTGTCTCTAACCGGGCTTTAGTGCCGGCTAGCGTCATAACTTAAATGGCTATGGTATGGTATGGTATGGCTGGCATTTAGGTAGCCGGCGGTAAACCTTTTGATGTAAACCTGCGCTAGCACAGGTTTGCCTCAAAAAGTATAAAACTGGGCCATAGTTTGTTAATAGCAGTGGTCTCACACTTTTTATGGGTCAATGTTTGTTTTAGCGTGTCCCTTTTTGAACAGCTCCTTACCCATTCTTAAACTCCTCGTTACATTTCCCTTATCCCCCCTCATTAAGTAGTAAGTAGTCTACAATGTCCACCAATCAGTCCCCTTCATCCAGCACACATTTAGTATAAAAATGCAGATCTACAGAAAAGTAAGGCAAGGTGGGAGCAGAGGTCTCTGTATGTAGTGATATAAACAACATTTTGTAGCATATGAGTAGTACCACTGTAGTACTACTGCACTTATTACAAAATACAGTTTGTGAATGGTCTCCATTGTGCATTCTACAGCCAAATGCTGTCAAATCACAGTCATTTAAAAAAAACAGGACCCTATAGCTGTATGTATGGGTATTTTATAAAGCAGGAACCTATGAAGCAACAGAGCACTGTACATTACAAGAGGAGTTGGGAGACAATCTACAAGATTGTCTACATCAAGTAAGAATTACACAGTTACATTTTAGACACATTACAAACATACTTTTATGTATGGGGATATTTAGTGATTTGTCCAAGATCACAATATATTGAGTCCAGCACCGGTATTCTAACCTAGGTTCCTAAGGTCTGAAGGCGACATCTCAACCTGCTGGGCCACATCTTTTTTTGTGCAAAACTAGGGTTAACCCTGTGAGGACAGGTGAAGTCAGGAAACTTTGCCTTCCATGAGGATGGGCAAAGTTCTCGGCTTTCCCAGAGGCAAAGATTCCCATCCACCAACCCATTTCCTGCGGATGGAAGTTAATCATTATATTGGGGTGCAGTATATCGTTTTCTTATTTCATCAGAGTCATCAGGCAGAAGATAAACTGAATTTATAGCCCCGAGCAGCAGCAAGTTCACAAAACTGGAAGCTGGTGAAGTTCTAGAAATCTGACATCAGGACAGTTTGGTTTTCAGGTCTCTAATCTAATGAAGTCCTCCTTGTCCCTAAATAGGAAGATCAGAGTATAATGTATGGGGATGGAGAGATCCTCAATCTGTTTTTAATTTAATTAATAGTGGGTTGCTAGTGGGTCATTAAAGCAGGCCAGGAGAAAGATAAACCTGAGGGCTATACATATCATCTTCTATTGGTAGCCAGAGACAATATTTAAAGTCCACAGAAGAAGCTAGTGCATTGGTCACATTAATCATGTTTCTGTGGAAATACTGTTGTGCAGTCTAAGTACACAGAAGTTGTAGAATCCCCTAGTGAGATTTTACAGTGCAGATGGGGGTAGTTTGACGTGTCCGAAAAGTCAGAAAGGTAGCGCACATGTGGCTTTAAGGCCATAGTCAGGGCTCCACCAAGTTGTAGGCATCATTTAGAAAGCTTTCCCCACCCCCACAAAGAATAGTAGGTACTTGGAGCCTTGTTAGAGCATTTGGACCACCGTAGCCAAGCTAAATGAAGGACAAAGACTGATTTTGCAAATGGCTGGTCTCTGCTGAAAGTAACACAACCAGATAAAATGATGGACTGGAGAGCAGTCACAAGTGATCACTACTGTCTAATGTTAATTTGAGCATTCCTACCATCACTTTGTTGTTTGTTGCTAAATATAGCACAGATTTGTAATGGATCCCAGTAAAGGTTTGGATATACTTTTTTTGTCATAGCCTCATCTTCAAATTACAAGGTATCTGTTTCATACAAAATGTCTTACCAAGTCACTGAGTTATTTTGAATGGCTTTCTATAATGTGCTTGTATCTCTACAGATATTTCCAAAACAAGCACTTTTAAATGTGGAAAACAGGCCCCTTTATTCTAATTTTTTCAGTTTTGCTTATTATGATGTTAATGTTCTTAATTTTTGCTTCAATGCAGCTACTTGGAATGTCCCTCCAAGACCATGGGGGTGATTTTAACCTTGGCGGACGGCGGAGGCCGTCCGCCAAGGTACCGCCATGAAATGACCGCGGCGGCCATTTAAACATTTCCGCTGGGCCGGCGGGCGCTCTCCGAAAGAGCGCCCGCCGGCCCAGCATAAATGCCCCTGCAACGAGGACGCCGGCTCAGAATTGAGCCGGCGTAGTTGCAGGGGTGCGATGGGTGCAGTTGCACCCGTCGCGTATTTCAGTGTCTGCAAAGCAGACACTGAAATACTTTGCGGGGCCCTCTTACAGGGGCCCCGCGGCACCCCCTACCGCCATCCTGTTCATGGCGGGTTTCCCGCCATGAACAGGATGGCGGTAGGGGGTGTCTGAATCCCCATGGCGGCGGAGCGCGCTCCGCCGCCATGGAGGATTCAATGGGGCAGCGGTAAACCAGCGGGAGACCGCCGGTTTACCCGTTCTGACCGCGGCTGAACCGCCGCGGTCAGAATGCCCTCGGGAGCACCGCCAGCCTGTTGGCGGTGCTCCCGTGGTCGGTGACCCTGGCGGTCACCGGCCGCCAGGGTCAGAATGACCCCCCATGTCTATTACAGGTTGTAGTAAGCGTGCATAGTACAATTTGAGATACAAAATGTTCAGCATGCCAACTACCGAGGGTTAGGCTAAATCCATAGCAAGATGACAACATAATTTATTTGTGGAAATTGTGTGAGGGGTGTTTTTTTCTCTGGCTGTAATGTCAGATTTGCTTTTCATGGAAACAACAAAGTAAAGGGATGCAATAGTGTGCATTGGGAGTGTCAGATAACTCTTCCTTGTGGTTTCCCTTATATTCATCCCAGATATACATGCCACAGTGGACACCACGGGAGTTGAGTCAGACAACATGACCTTGATCTAGCGTTATTGAAGTGACGATGTAGAGTTGTCAGTCCACGCATCACATGTAGCATGTGGTGTTACTCACATTCCAAACAGTGGTGATAGAGCACATGGCAAATATGTGGTAAGTCACTTAACATCGTTTTTAATCGATATGAAGCTAGAGTGAAATAACGTGAAACCCCAATGTTCCTTAATGGCACTTTAAAAGCAAGGGGTTGCACTTTTTCAAATGTCTGCTGTTGTGAAGTTGTCTGAAGTATTTGGAGAATTTTTCAAATTCTACATAATTAGCATGCTGCAAAGCAAAAGTTCCTCTTGCCTCTCTCTGGAGATCTCCAGCTCCCATGTGCCCAATGGGCCCTGACGATAAGACCAGATCACTGAGACCATTAAAGCCTGCAGCTTTTCCACAGTCACCCCTCAAAAGGTGCTAGGGAGTTGTATATATTATGTTGCGGTGTGCAAAAGGCCAAAGGGGCCAGATGAAGGTGCAGGAAATGGGGCCGACTTCTGAGGTCATGGGAGAGCGAACAAGATAAGAGGCAAAGCAGTACATTTTTAGTACCTGCACTGTACTCAACGGAGTGTGATGAGCTTGATGTTGCAACTATCTAGCTCTGAGCTACCTCTTGTGTCATTATGCCAGATTCCCAAATTGCATGTTTTCCCTCTTTGCTCTAGTGTGGTATCATAGAGGCCAGTTGCCAAAAAGCATCAGTCCACCCATTATTCTGACTAGCTCAGTGTAGAAGCTGGTACATTTACCACTACGACAAAGCTCCACCCTCTTTTATAAAAATCAAGGAGCTTTGCTCTTTTTGAAGCTCACTGCGTTGTAATAGAACAGATATTTAGATACAAATCATGCAACCTTGCATCTCCCATACCCCTGTATAAAATGGAATACATGGAGTACACTGCCAAAAATGTGCCTAAATGTGTAGCACAATTCTCATGATCTCAAGATTTCTTTCCAGAGTCCAGTTTCCATTTTATTAGGTACACCTGCAATATCGATAACAATGTATTTTCCTTGCAACTCGGGCTGGTGGCTTTTTTAATTCTCTGAAAGGGGAATTAGCCTATCCCTAAAAGGTTAATCAATTTACATTTTACATAGCAGAGCTGAAGGAATCCTGATGCCATTTAGAGATTTAAAAACATACATTCAGACTCTAGTCTCAGAGCTAAATAACAGGACATAGGCTTACCACTCACATTTGCTTCTAATGTGATGGAATTATTAAAGATGTCAAAGTCTATAAAATGAAAGCTGATTGAGAAAGCAAAACGTGTGGAAACTAACAAATGGACCAAACAGAAGGAATTGAGACGCTTAGTTATATAATACTTCTAAACACGGTAATGATAGCAGCTCACAACACCGTACTACCGTTCTGAGGAGTTTCAAAGTGAACATATAATAGGTCACCATTTCCATATCTCAATCACTTATCAACAATCCAATGCATAACAGATCCTATAATGTGGACTGTTTTGACAGAATTGTCCCACTGCCATTACTTCTGGCATCGGAGGAGCAACATTTTGGGCTGATGAATTTACTTTTCTATACACCAGAGCAATAAACTCCAAAATTATTAGACCCATGCCTTCAACTTCAAATACAAGACCATGGCTTATTTCCATCTAACAATTTCCCTATCAAATATAGCACCTTCACCTCCAAAACTAACTTCTTTTCTGAGAACCTAGTCATCTTAAAAGTGTTTTTTTTTTTCTCTGCACCACCAGTTAACTTACTTCTTGGTCGAAAGCAATACTTCTCTCATAGAAAAAATTGGAAAAATCATAATTTCACAATTTATTTAGTGAAGTTATTTTCTTAATAATGTTTGCAGCTAGATTCTTCTGCTTTTGTTAAAGAATCATTCCTTAAAAATCAAGTTGCTATTTTTTCACCAAGATGTAGAAAAACTCCCAACGATACCCTATATAATTTTCTGAAAAACGATCAGGAAAAAGTCCGTTTTTAGTTGATTTTCCTCAAAAACGTGTTTGCCGATTTTTTCACGTGCATATTTTTAAACACCTGTGTGCAAATGTCACTTAATTATCTTTGCAACGTTTTCCATAATTTCACGAAACATTGTGGAAGCAAATTCCCCGAATTTTGCCCAATCCTAACTTATAACTGGTGAGATTCCAAAAATGTTCTTTCTTGGAAAATAAACAGATGGAAGCGGTTTCATCTGTTGTCATAGGATTTCTCCTGCAGACATTCTACGATCATATAAGCTCTCCTTTGGACTGTCTCGTACACAGCTTTCTGCCTAAGGAAATCTAATCACCAAATTTAGAGGTGGTGGGGACACTTTGTGAAGGAATAGACTATGGCAGCACAATTTCATTTTTTCTGATATTTGAAAAAGACTCATGTTGGGGCAAGACATATCTTATAATTTATCATCTTTTGAATAATATTTGGGCTCTGCATTTTGACTACCTCCCGCAGTTAAACACAGAACAAAGAGGTGGAGGAGCTCAACGCCGGCCTGTGCTCATTTGCCCAGGATGGGCTGTTTGACATGGATGCAAGCTCTCACAAGCGGAGGCACATTTGCTAATGAATCAAAATGACGGTGACATATTAACTCAAACAGCAAAGGTGATCAAGGCGAACCATTACTCAGTCAATTGTCCAAGTGGCATCCTTGACAGAGAACAAACTCGCCGCTGAAGTAGCGCAAAACACTCCAGCTACGCGAAGAGAGACCCGGATCACATGATAATTGCCTTCATGAATATTTCAATGGTGGCTGTGGAGGACACTGAATGAAAAGGATCAGACAGGCAAGGTGAACCCGGGGTAATTATCTGAATTTCTGTATGGGTGGCATTAGTGCCTTTTAATTTTGTTGCCACAAATTGGCGTTGCATTAGCCATTCTTACATGCTAGAGGCCATTAAGATCACATTCAAACCAAGGGTGTAGTTGTTTAGGAAACAGACACAAACATCACGTGATACATCTAGGGAAATATATGACTCATGACAGTCCTTTAGAAAATATATAGATATATTGGCTCTTCCAAAAAAAATGACTAAAGTTACCACACGGATTCAACACGTTCATTTTGATTTAGAATCCAGCTAAACTTTGAATACCCTATTAACTCTTCAAACCAAGATGTGCTGAACATGTTGATCTAATTAATTGTCGACTGCCAATGGTGTTGTAATTTTCTTTTGGAGTGTCCTTTGTTATTGAAATTTGAAATATTATATATATGAATTCGTAAGTGTTTAATTGGTCAGAACTCATTTATTCCAGACTTAGTTTCACCAATGATCCTTTAATAAAATTTGCCCAGGAACAAAACCAGGACTTGCAATACTTTCTTTCTTTCTTTCTTTCTTTCTTTCTTTCTTTCTTTCTTTCTTTCTTTCTTTCTTTCTTTCTTTCTTTCTTTCTTCGTTATTTGTTTCTTTCCTACTTTCCTTCTGTCTGTCCTTTTTTTAATCATTCTTTCATTCTTTATTTCCTTTATCTTTCGTACATTCATTCCTCCTTTCTTGCTTTCCTTTTCTCTTTAATTGTTTCATTCCTTCTTTCTTGATTTCTTTTTACCCGGTCTTTTAGTTGTTTTGCTTTCTTTCTCTCTTGTCTTCTTTGCTTTCTTCCTTTCCTCCATCTTCCTTTTTTTCTTGCTTTTTTCTCTTATTTTTCTTTCCCTCTTACTTACTTTCATTTCTTCTTTCCTTCTTTCATTTCTTCTTTCTTTCAGCTCTCGTTCCTCATACTCTCTAGGCCTACAGGATTAGCGGCTACAAGCTTGTACTGTGAATTGCTTTTATGCAAGTTTATCCTGTTTTCAACCTTTCCAGATGTTTTATGGCATGTTGTTATGGTTTTAAAATAACTTCAAACAATACATTTTTTACTTACTTTCTTGCTTTCCTTCCTCCTCGCTTGCCTTTCATTATTGCTTTCCTTTTCTTTCATTTACTCTTTTATCTTTCTATTTCTTTTGCTTCCTCCTTTTTCTTTCTTTATTTTTTCTTCATTTCTCTTCCTATCTCTTTCTTCCTTTGGTTATTTTTCTTTCTTTCTTTCTTTCTCTTTCCTGCTTTCATTCCTTATTTCTCGTTTTCATTCCTTCTTTCTTGTTTTCTGTCTTTCCATCATTCTTTCAGTCTGTCTTTCAATCCTTTCTAGTTCTTGCCTTATTTCTTTCCTTCGTGTCTGCCTTCTTTCTTTCTATTTCCTTCTTTGTTGTCTTCCTTCTTTTCTTATTTTTCCTTCTTTACTGTGTTTCTTCTTTCTTTGTTTGTTTCTTTCTTTCTTTCATAGCCTGGCAGCCAATGGCACAACAATTGGGTTTTTATGCTTATGTTCGCCAAGATCTTTTGATTTTACTAAATTTATGTGAACGGCACATTTAACTTTAGGGGTTTTCAACCACACATAATTTGTTTTCAGTAATGTCATTCACAATTTTCTCAGACTCACTCTAGCATGCATCACCCCACTTCAGCCATTGGCTGACTTCACAATGAGCTACAGCTGCCCTTTTATAAGGAGTGCATCCACACACAAAGTAGTTCCCTTCAGGGCCAGGGAATACTATGGTAATGTGTACTTTCTTAAGAGCAAAAAAATAACAGTAATGTTTGGAAAAAGACATGACAAAACAAGAACTGCCAAAAGCCTGACAGAGGGAGCCATGATCTATTGGTTTTTCCAATTCTTGTTCATTTTATTATGTTTTTGTAAAATTAACAGTTATTCAGCACAAAAGAGAGATTGATGATAGCAAGTTTTTTTGTTCTGCCTATTGTATTACAGGGTAAAAAAGAATCTCCTGCATATTACTACTCATTTTACTCCAGCAACCTTTTTAAATCTGATATATATTACACTTATTTTTAATAGTGTTTTTTACAAGTAAATACTAACTGTGTTTAGGTATGTTTAATGCTCCATCTCTCTTTCACACAAAGGAACAAAACACCGAGGGGCATATTTACAAGAAAGTGGCGTATGAGCTCTGATGTGCTACTTGTCTTGTGTCCCCCTAACGTCACCATGGTAGTGCTCTATTTAATATACAGCGCACCATGGCGCACATTAGCACAATAGCGTCATAATTTATGACGCTATTGAGAAGCTTTGCTGGATTAGCACAATAAATGATGGCGCTAGTGTAGCAAAGCACAGAGAGGCCCGTAGGTTATTATTTGAGAGTCACTTTAACACCTGCCCTGAGCAAGCGTTAAAAATTATGGAAAAATGCTGCAGTGAAATCTTGTAAATTTCACTGCATCACTGTTTTGGGCCTCGCTGCATGGAAATGCCCCCTACCGTACCTTATATCTGGTGCAGGTATAATGCGACGCAAGGGGTTACACAGTGGTGGAATGCATGCACTGCACTACTTTAAAAACGGGGGCCTCCTTAATGTCTCCTTAGTGTAAAACAAATGATGCAAGGAGGCACAAAGGGCTTGTAAATATGGTCCCAAGGATTTATGTGGCCTGTGCAAAGGGTGATGGTGTGGCTATGTATCAAAAGGAATAAAGTACCCTCTGCCATACATTAAAAAGATGTCGCAATTTGCCTCGGAGTTCATGACCTAGTAAAGGAACTCCACATTCACTCTTATTCTATATAGTCACAGAACTCATCAGTGACTTGCAATATCCTTACAAGGTATGAGAGAGTGCACTTTTTTGCATACATCTTGATTGGAAATTTGTCCTGACACTTCAAAAAACATTATGATAGAGAGGACAGTTACTGTGAAATATTTACAGTGTTGCTTTTTATTTATTTATGCAACATAGTTAAAGTGTGTGACCGGGCTGGTGAAAGGGATGCTAACACAATATTTTTCCTATGATATGGGATAAAGAATGCATTGGCAAATTTGCAGAGGGGCTGGTAAGAGTTAACTAGGCATACAACAAACCTTTCCAATGCATGGAGATGAACCATATTGATAAAATTGAAGACTTTAAACTTGTGGCAAGGTCTCTACATTTTGAGAGATTTGTTTCAGGCTAGATGTAATCTTACCTAACTGGACAAGGAATTTGGCCTAGTTAGAGGCAATCCCTGCTAACTCAGTGATGTTGAAATGGAAAATAGAAGTGCCAGAGTACCTGCTTACTTCTGAAAAGTGCCGGTACTCTCCAATGAAAAGTATTACATTTTTCTTGAGAAGTGCGGGTACTCCCTCTCTCAAAATAAAAAAAAGTGCTGCTACTCCCTACCGAACAGTACCGGCCCATTTAAAGCACTGGTTGGCCTCCACTTAATTACAGAATTATGACGCAGTGTTTTGAGAGGTCTCACTTTAAGGGACCAACCAGGAAATGATCTCACAATGTGTGAGAAAACCCAAGCAGACGCCATCAGCCAAAGCACTATTCTAGAAGACTCATTGTTAGGGATTGTTAGAGGTTGGAGCTGGCTAGAGACAACTCTTTTTTCTTTGAACGTGACACCTTTAATTTGCAGTCTAGACAGAGCATTGTCCACGACGAAGAATCTGGGAAAGCCGCTTTCAGTTCATGATCTAGAGACGGAAACGAAGAGTAGAAAATAGCCATGTTTAGTGCTGGTAAACAAGGCTTTTTGCCTATTTGTCGCGCACAAACATTGTCTGCTATCAGAGCTGCTGCTCCCCCATTGTTCCAGGCCACTTATGTCAGACAAGGGATCACACGCTCTGCGCCCTTAATCCTCACACAATCTCAACCCAAGGTCTTTGGTCAGGGCCAGTCAAATACACACATGTAAGTGACAGTCAGCACTGGCGGGAGCTTCTCCGGTCGGTGATTGCCCGCTGTCCTTCATTAGAGTCCAAAGCCAAAGGTGGGGCATGAGTGTTAAGGGCAGTGTAATTGCGACAGGACGCCCACGAGGCCGCGCCTGCTGATGCCTTTTTGGAACGTAAGACTGTCACATACAGCACGTTTTTGTTGGACTTTTCACCAGCATGTATTTAAGCTTTATCTTTAAAGGGCATTGTCACCGCTATTCTTGGTGGTTGTGTGTTGACTGGAAATATGAATGCTTTTGTCTATAAAGCTTTTCGATGTACTTACTTCGTCGTGAAATATTATGTATTCTTTAATCCGTGCGCAACTGCTTTAAAATAACTACATTTTATGTAGCTGATTCAGTAATTTATTTGTCAAAGAAAAGTTCGCAACAAAATCCTTCGGAGGAACATCAGTCTCCAACATAAAATATATTACACTCAGACACTGCTTATGACTAAAAGCCGAAAAGTTATTTCACCTTCAATAAATATACTACAGGCGCAGGCAGAAACGCTTCAAATTAAAAATAGATCTATCTTTTCTCTTAGATATTTTGATATGTTATAATACTGAACAGTCATATTGCACTCGACCCACTAAGTGACTGATTGCTTAGGCTGCACAAATCATGGGTTCAAAATGCGCACCGGCTACAGAGTGGTGTCGTAAATAATGGATGCTCAATGTGCCCCCGGTTTCGATTTGCACCCCATGGAATGAGGAATTACATGGGATTTGTGCATGGTTTTACCTGTTCCTTGGGGGCACAAATGGTAAACTCCCACAACTACGCCCACAATTAGCAGCAAGCACCAAGTTACAGCTGCAAACTCCTGCATCAGAAGGAGTTTACGCCGGAGCTGTAACCCTGTTTCGTGGCAAATCGGAGTTTGAGTCTTAATGGGAATACTCACCGTATTATTATTAGGGCCTAACTATTCTCCAACCGGTTTAATGCCATTTAATGATAACTGAATCCGTGGCACTAATTTTACTAATTTCAGAAGCAAGTCCGAGTGAACCGTTTAAAACCTGCCAGAAATCCCCTGCAAAAAAAAAAAAATGTCCACTAATCGCCTTACCAGACACAAAGACACCTGGATCATTACAATCTTTTCTAGTGCCTGTATGTCAGAATGTCGATAACAGAAATATTATCTACAAAACTATAGTGGCCAAAATATCGAGAACCAAAACATTGTGAAGTAAGTATATATAGGCATGGCCACTGGAATTATGTGGCACAGGAGGACCAAATTATGTGACAGGATTGGCTATATTCTTCAAGAAAAGACAAATGATGTGATTTAATGCAGCCCATTTTTTGATAAGAGGGACAAAATACCCCCTGTTGTAACTTATAAGGCCATTGCACGTCAGTGAGGAGTTCCATAACCATAAAGAGGAACAAGGCTGAAGATTGAGTTCCTTCATAAGGGTATGGATCGCCAAGGTGATGCAATAGTCTTATCATATACGCTAGTGCCTACTTTATCCCATATAATACATGGTCAGAGCATCACCTTTTCCAAAAATCACTTGAAAACGTAGGGGCATATTGACAAGAAAGTGGAGCATCAGCTCTGACGTACCACTTTTCTTGCATCGCCCTGCGCCCCCCTAACGTCACCACAGTAGCACAGTATTTACTATAATGTGCACCATGGTGCATGGTATCACAATAGCATCATAATTTATGATGCTATTATGGCGCTTTGCTGGATTAGCGCCCTTAAATTATGGCGCTAGTCCAACAAAGCACAGGGGGGCCCATAGGTTATTATGGGAGTATCTCTTGAACACCTGCTCTGAGCTGACGTTACAAATGACAGTAAAAATGGCGCAGTGAAATCTTGTAAATTTCACTGTGCCATTTTTTTAAGTCTCCCTGTATGGGAACGCGCCCATGAATACATTGTACCAGGTATGATGTGGTGCAAGTGGTTACAACGTGGCGCAATCCATGCACTTTGTAAATATGGCGCACGGTTCGGGCCTCATTAACGCCTCCTCAGCATAAAAAAAAAAACGCTAGGGCAGCGCAAGGAGGCGCAATGGGCTTGTAAATATGCCCCTTAATGCATAGTTCTTTCATATGAAAGAGCGAGCATGTTTGCAAACATGAAGAAAAACATAAATCATCTTGTGCATAATTAAACATATAAAAAACCTGTTAGATATTTGTTACTAAGAGATATTAGAAACAGTTCAATACAAGTCAGTTTCTTTAAAAAAAAAGCTGCAGTAGTTTGCAATATGTAGAAACATGCAGAAAGATTCTAGCATTTCTATAAGGAGTGCAACAATAAACATATTGTCTCTGCTTGTCACTGTAAGCTATTAAAATAGAACAGAAGAAAGAAAAGCAATATTCCATTTTTGTTACTTTAGCCAGCTGCTTCAATTATACTCCCTGACCTGACCTGGGCTGCTTGCTCTAACAGCAGACTTTGTGATGTCAGAACTCAACTGTAATTATGTATAATGGTCAAGTTTTGATGTCCTTTCTTTATATTAGGCGAGTTGGTGTGTCACAAGTCACTGATACTGCCATTTACACAGGGATTACAGAATCCCATATACAATAGTACTACTCCATAATTGAGAAATATTTACACTTTTTAACACAGTTTAGGGAAATATTACATTCATTAGTACCAGTTAAATACCCAAATACAGCCATGGGCAACTGAAAAGTGACTGGTGAACTTCTGCATAGGAGTATCTATTGCACAGCCCAGCTCCCTTTGTGTTACTGTCTAAAGAGAATTGTCAGTCTGACCCAGACGTGGATTCCACAAGCAGGCAGAGGCACAGAATGGTTAAGCAAGACAATGCCCACTTTCTAAAAGTGGCATTTTCAAACTGACAATCTAACAAACAACTTTACCAAGGCAATGTGTGAAGTATTTGTACCAACATACACAGTAGTACAGTAAAAACATCGGCACAACACCAGTTTAGAAAAATAACCAACATTTATCTAAATTAAACAAGACCAAAACAACAAAAATCCAACATACACAAGCAAAGTTATGGATTTTTAAAGTTAAAAGAGTCTTAATTGTTTTTACACAAAGTACCTGGTTTGCATAAAAAATAAAGCTTCATGGGTGAGGGTGTGTAGGAAAAGTGAGAGACGCATTGATTCCTGACTCGCAAGTGAGGCCATGCATCGCTTCTTCTCCAGTCGGGTAGGCGATTCGTCGTTCTAATGTCCACCATCAATGTGTGGGAAATCCTGGCACACAGTGGTGAAGGGCCACACTATGTGGGTGGCGCGTCGATTTTGGCAGCTGCAAGCGGGTGTTTCATCGATTTTCCAGCTGCGATGAAGGCGGTGCATCTATTTTCCAGCCGCAAAGCAGGTGCAGTGTTGTTTTTTATTCCCGCTCAGCTCTGGTTCATGGATTTAGTTCTTGGTTCCACCAGCTTCTCCTTTCAAGTGCCCAGAGACTGGATTGGGTACCACTTGGCAGGGTAGGAGTCCAAGCAAGAGACTCCAGCTGCTGGCAAAGGAAGTCTTTGATGGTCCTTAGACTTTAGAACAGGGGGCAAGCCCAGTCCAAGCCCTTGGAGGCACTTCTCAAGCAGGAAAACACAGCAAAGTCCAGTCTTCGTCCTCTCTCAGGTGGAAGCAGCAACTGCAGGCAAACCCAGCAAAGCACACTAACAGGCAAAGGGGTAGTACTCCTACTCCAGCTCTTCAGTTCTTCTCCTTGGCAGAGGATCCTCTTGATCCAGAAGTAATCTAACAGTATGGGGTTTTGGGTCCACTTTCTTTTTAAAGATATTTAAAGGCAGTCCCCATGTTAACCTATGAGAGAGATAGGCCTTGCAACAGTGAAAAACTAATTTGGCAGTATTTCACTGTCAGGACACGTTAACACATCAGTACATGTCCTACCTTCAACATACATTGCACCCTGCACACGGGGCTACCTAAGGCCTACCTTAGGGGTGTCTTACATGTACAAAAAGGGAAGGAGAGGTCAAATTTACAGTTTAAAACTGTGCAAACAGACACTGCAGTGGCAGATCTGAGCCATGTTTACACGGCTACTCATGTGGGTGGCACAATCAGTGCTGCAGGCCCACTAGTAGCATTTGATTTATAGGCCCTGGGCACCTCTAGTGCACCTTTCTATGAACTTACTAGTAAATCAAATATGCCAATCATGGAAAAGCCAATTACACATACAGTTTACACAGAGAGCACTTGCACTTTAACACTGGTCAGCAGTGGTGAAGTGTCCAGAGTACCAAAACCAGCAAAAATGAAGTGCAGCACACAGTCAAAAACACAGGAAGCAGAGGCACAAAGACAGGGGAAACCACGCCACGCTAATTCTATTTTCTGCACACATTTTTAATAAATCCACCTATCACAAAGTAATTGTGTGTTTGCTTCTGTTCCACACTTTGATCTGTAGAAATGTAAGACCATGTGAAGAAAATGAGGAAGACCCAGGATACTAATGTAAGGAGGTATATGTTACAGGTATAGTGTCCTGCTAAGGATTAATACCAACACAAACAAACACATTGCTGCAGGTGTCTGGTTACACAAAACATTTTATTCCACTGTACAGTACATAGGCTGTCCATATGTCTGGACTGTCATAGACATGAATGGATTCCTCATATTGTGTCAAGGCATACATACCAAGGTACAGTCCCCCCAGACCACGGAAGGAAGGGCACTGTCATACATTGTCCTATAGAACAGGCAAACAGAAAAGTGAATGGTGTCAACAGCTTGAGCCTTATCACATACCAAACTAAAGAAATCCAATATAACATAAGCAAAGGTACAGATAGAGGGAAGTACAACATTCCCTGATCACAGGTCCATCATAATCCAAAGACCATGCATCTGGTGGTATGACATAAACATATGATAGTGTTGTGGCACAGGCACTGTGGCCTGCAATGATGAAACACATCTATAGCTACTTACAGGCCATACAAGAAGAGTGTTTAGCCTATGTGACGAGTGAATGCCTTGCTTGCATATGATGACAAAATATTTCATACCCACATGATCACACACA